>NW_027466877.1:622500-634791 GCF_046128005.1 Genypterus blacodes
CCCTCAGGTTCCTGGTGTTTGCAGACGATCACACGCCTGCCTACGTCGGCCTGCCTTCACTCCGCCTCGTCTACAAACCTCGTAAGTCAGGACGCTTCCTACTTCAAGCGTGAACGTGATCCGGCTCACACACACACTGTCTGATTTGTGTGTGTGTGTGTGTGTGTGTGTGTGTGTGTGTGTGTGTGTGTGTGTGTGTGTGTGTGTGTGTGTGTGTGTGTGTGTGTGTGTGTGTGTGTGTGTGTGTGTGTGTGTGTGTGTGTGTGTGTGTGTGTGTGTGTGTGTGTGTGTGTGTGTGTGTGTGTGTGTGTGTGTGTGTGTGTGTGTGTCATTAAAGTCCAGGTAGAACGAGGTGTGTTACCGTGGTTACACACACTGGGGCTTTACACTGAAGCCTCATCTCCTTTCCTCCTCTCTTAGTGAAGGAACCTCTAGACGACATTTCCAACCTGGCGCACCGTATTTTCCTGAAGGCGTATCTGAGCCACTGGCCGTATCCTCGCATGAGCCTCTACAACATCGGACAGGTCATTATCGCCGAGTGCCACGGCGTCCTGAAGAGCTGCGAGGTGCAGGCGGTGGACTGCAGCCTGATACTCGTCGTCTTCCAGGTGTGTGCCGACACTTTAACCCCCCCCCCCACACACACACACACACACACACACACACACACACACACAGCTTCTTCTTCTTCTGCTTCTGCTGACGTGTTTGTGTTTGTTGTGGCGTTTGTGTGTGTGGCAGGACGACCAGCACGAGGAGTGGTTCTACCGAGGGTCCATACGCCTGCAGCCCCTGGTGGGCTGCCTGGAGGTGAAGAAGCCGTGCGAGGCCGACGCCTCCTGAAAGCCGGCGAGCCCGCAAACCCACTTCACCTCGGACAGTTATTCCTTTGAACCAAAACAGAATTATGAGACGTATGATTTAACTTATCATCTTATTCATGACTTTGATTTAGTTTATCATGCTCACTTTATCTGTCACAGAGTAAATGTGCCTCATCTACTCTCTAAATGAGTTTGTTTCTGCTGACATTGACGCACAACAATCATGTGAGCCGGCGTCGCTGAGCATGCCGCTGAACGCACCTCTGAGTCTGACAGACGGACGGACAATACTGGACAAAGACGATCAAGCTGAGTAGAGAGAAGTCGCCGCCCTCGCTAGAATCATGACCTCATATCACACAGGAACTGGAAGTTGTACATGAAAAGACGTTTTCCTTCACAGTTTGGTTGTAGGGGGGCTTGAACCATGAGGTCACCTTCTGAGCGGCCGCTTCTTTCCAAACACAGGAATCAAACGCACCTCATGTGTCAAAAGGAAATGAATATTGGTATTGGCAGAGGAATGAAGGTCTTTCATTTGGACTCTGGACGTAAACGCTCCTCGCTCCTGAGGAGGCGAGCTGGTGTCTAATGGCACATGGCGTTGTCATGGCGAGGTGATTTCCCGCCCTGACACAAACTCCACAGCCAAACGGTCACGGCCATCACAGGAGATTTTCTCAGGATCCGAAGTTCGAAAGGCGTCGTCACGGTGCAAAGGGTGCAGGCGACGGGCCGAACTTCAAATCTCCAGTGAGCATGAAAGTGGTCGCCGCGGTGATGTGTGTGCTGAGCTTTGCTTTGCTGTAGTGACCCCAGTGACCTCTGTGTGTCTTGGGTGTAGGCGACCTTATTTGTGCAATGCAGTATGTTTGTTTTTGTCTTTAATCTTCATGAAAGGAATTTTATTTATCTAATCATTCTGGCACTTAGCAGCGACGCTCTTCTGCAGCTAATCCTCTGGGTTAGCCGCTAACGCTTTATGTAACTAATACATACAGGATCCAAGGAGAGTCCACCTGAGGGTACGGGACCTGCTAGCAAAGACCTGGAGACGCTTCTCCTCTTCTTCAGTTCTGACGGACTTTTGGGGATTTCCGGGATTTAGTCTGTCAGAAGTGAAGAAGAGGAGAGGAGAAGCGTCTCCAGATCTTTGCTAGCAGGTCCAGTTCCCTCAGATCAGGCCTCCCCGGACACCATGGACCTGAGAACCTGAGAACCTGCTCAGACATGCTGTCTTTCTTTCACACGGTAACAGGGGCGCTTTTGTAATAAAGCTGGTGAGGTCTAACTCTGTGTGAGGTTCAGGGTCTTCATTTTACACCTCCATCACATCTACACACAGGATATACTTCAGGGTTTATACAGAGAGCTGGGGGGAGGAGGAAGGAAGAGGAAGAGAGAGTGAGAGGAGAAGGGGTGAGAGAAGAGAGGAGGAAAAGGGGGGAAGGAGAGGGAGGAGGGGAAGGGGAGAGAGAGGACAATAAGAGAGGAGGAGGCACAACAACACTTGACTCCCTTCCCTCATGTGGCAGGTAAACATTCAGTAACATGCAGGGATTGTGTCATTCTCAGTGTTGTTGCTTGATCCATGTCAGAGAGTGTGTTGCTATGTGACGGGGCACGTTCTCGTTCAGTCGGCACTATAACTCTCGTTAGGTTCACCTGTGGCCTAAAGCAGAGCACCTGACGATGTGTTTACTTGCTCCTCCTGCTTCACCACCAGAAGGTAATTCATGTTTACATTTCCCTGATAAATGCAGATTCTAAGATAACAAAGCCATAAATGTATACTTCTCAAGTTAGCATCATTTTAAAAGCACACGCACATGAAATGATCTGATATACGACCTTGAAACAGTCAAGCACAGCGTCTGCTAAATGAACAAACAGCTTTTCCTCACATGGTTGAATCAAAGAGCAGCTCAGTTTGTAACATCTGGAGCGGCTGTCAGAGTCCAAACTCCACTCTCAGCGCTCCAGACTTCCTCCTCCAGCGCGGCCTGCTCGCCGCCTCCGTCTCGTTCTGTTAGCGTGTCCGCTGACAGACACGTATGACATGCTAAATCACTGACACCATTAGCTATGCTCGCTGACCAAACAGATGACATGCTAAGGTTCTAATCCCTGGTTTGAATTGCTGTGCGCTGCGTGACTAAATGCTGCTGGTCAAACACAAATCATCAGTGTGTAATCCACTTAGCTGTGTGTGTGTGAGAGTGTGTGTGAGTGTGAGAGAGAGAGAAAGTTGCTGTGTGTGTGGTCTGAAATAGCATAACAAGCTGTTGCGTAGCTTTTAAAATGGCCTCACTGTAGCTCATAAAGAAGCTAGCAGCCTCATCACTTTACAGTAAACAATGATTGGCAGGAACTATTATGTTTTATTACAATGTGGTTCAACATTTAACATATTTGTAGGAAGTCTTCTTCTTCTGTTCCTCCATGTTGGCGTCAGACTTGTGGCCTTCATGCCTTCTCCTCAAAATCCAATAATCCATAATCAATCCAACAACAAAAGCAGAACAACCCTGAACTCACCGTCACTGGAACACAAAGAGAATTAGAAGTCATGAATTAAAAATGTAATAAAGTGATAGTCTAAACAAAGATTAAAAATGAATTATAATAAGTAAAATATATATGAACAGATTCTAACAGCAGAGAGGTTGAGATGATTACAGACGACATCACTGCAAAACATTAAAGCTAACAAAGGAGAGTCATCGTGTGTGTTTGACGTGTGTGACAGGAGTTTACATCAATGAGGTCTTTGGTTTCTTCACAGACCGGAGTGTGTTTGTGTGTGTGTGTGTGTGTGTGTGTTTCTCATGAATATCAAGCCTTTCAGGAGCACTTACAGGGTTCAACATTGCTTAATCCCTGATACAAGACCCCAGAAAAACCAATTTAGCCTCCATGAAAGGGCCTCAGCTCCTCTCCTCATCTCCTCTCCTCTTGCCTCCTCTCTTCTCCTGTCTTTCCTCTCCTTATCTTATCCTCTCCTCTTCCTCTCCTCTCCTCCTCTTGCTTCCTCTCCTCTCCTCTCCCTCGCTCTCTTCCCTCTTCCTCCATCCCAGCGATGGAGATTAGGCTTATTAAGAGGGCTCATTGTCTGCGGTGTCATGGATACCCAGTGATTACACACTCCGTGGCTGCTCCTCCTCCTCCGCTCGCCCTCAAACCTCGCAGGGATTCGCCGCTTCCAAAGTCAAATCAATTATTCCCTCCACCTCCCCCCCCCAACAACGTTCACCTCTGATATCGTGCCAAACAGGCGGCACAATTCATTGTCAACGAGCACAGATGGCAAAGGAACGTCTGAGCGGAGGAAGCCGTCGTGATCTCAGCCGCTCCTTCAGCCGAGACATATTTTTATTCAGGTTCAGACTGATTCCTCCACTCGCTGCGTTCCCACCATGAAACGCAATGAAACCAGACTCTCTATTCTGTTTCCTTAGTAACATTTACTGTGTTTACACTCAATACTTTATAGTAGAAAGTGTGTGTGAGCTGCAGTAAAGGATTCAGGAGTACATGTGAGTGTGACGTGAGACGCAACATTGTGCCTGATACTTCTTCACTCTGTGTGTGAAGTCGTCTCTCTCTCTCTCTCTCTCTCTCTGACTGTGATGTTTATGATGCCTGAATAAAGGAAATGTTACAATCACACACACAGTCTAAATCTGTTACAAAGTTAAATTAGTTAAATATGTTTACACGACGGGTTAAACAGGTTTCTGTGGGCTGTAGTTCTTTAAACATAGTATCAAAGTAAAGTCTCTTACTCAGTGTACAGAGTTATATTTGATTAAACTACAGGAAATCTAACAAAGAAACCTAAACTAATCTGTTTTACCACACTGATGGAAAAACATTCAACAATTTTCATCGAGAGTCTGAAGAAGCTGAAACGGACTGAGAGCAAATGTAACTTTCCTCAGCTTCTCATTATTTGTTGCTTCTATTGTTGCAGCACATGAATGACAAATCCACTTCCTGAATTGAAAGTGATTTCACCTTTGACCTTGCACTTACCGCCGCGGTGATGGGACAATGATCCACGTTACCCCAGGAACCCCCTGCTGTAGGTTCAACCCTGAGGGGGCCCGTGGGTCTGCAGGGGCCCCCCCAGCTCAGCGGGCCTGTGGAGGGGGCCGGGGCGCTAAATGCTCCCCTGCTGCCGCGGCACTTGACCCCGCCTGCCCCCTGGAGGCCCCCTGATGTCATCCGGTCCAAGTATTTTCAAGGAGCCCGTGGGCTTTGGAAGGCAGTAAAAGGCTAAGCCCGGATTTAAAGTGGAGTCTCGATCTGAACGCCTCCTGCAGCTCTCGCAAATCACAGCGAGACGATGGCGCGGGGCCAAAATAGGCTCCCAGGCCGCAGGAATGTGAGCACCTATGGGCTCTGTGGGAGCGTCGCAGCTGCACGGTGAAGGAGCGTCCCGGTGTCTGACGCTCTAATCCCCCCGGAGCTGCTCCGCGCCCCCCGACTCATCGTCAAGGCGACAGCACCTCGCTGAGATGAGCGCTGAAGCTTCACACCGGGGCCGCGACCCAAAGTCACCAAGGGAAAATACTTCCAGTGCTAATTTGTGCTTTAATGGAGCATTTCTGTTTTCACAAATGATTTCTTTTACTCCACTAAATATCTGACACACTTAAAGAGCTGAGTGTTGGCTGATAATATAGATTTTGTACCACAAAGTATTAATGCCACAGTGAGAAACCAGAAATACATTTATGTTCAATAAAGAAGTAGAGTTCTTCTCTTACTGATTGGACCTGTGCCGTTCCTCAGCAGGCTGTTGGATCGACTCCCTGCACCACGGCCCGCTGACCTTGAACTGTGAACCGCAGCCACACAAAAAAAAACCCTGGCGGACCTGCAGATGAGAGCGGGAGGGATGAACAATTGGAATAAACAGGTGAGGAAGAGGGAGGAAGAGATAGATGGAGAGAAAGCGGCAGAATGTATAATTGCGGCTGTGCATGGACGGGTTATCTGTCGTCAATAGACCCTGAACACAAAGGTTTGGCTTTGTATGTGGAGAAACAGAGGCGGGCTCGACCCACGGGGGACCGGGGAGAGAGAGAGTGTGTGTATGTGTGTGTGTGTGTGTGTATGACCAGACAGCAGAAAGGTCTGGAACACAGGAGACCCTGGCCACTGATAGGCACTCATGAAGCCTCTTCAGCAGGTTAGCAGCGACATAATTAAAAAGATAAACCTTATGAGCGGGGCACCGAGATAAGAGTTTAATGAGAGCAAAGAGGGAGATCAACCAATGAGAGGGGAGCAGGGGGGTTACAAGGTGGTCTCAGGGGAAATAAACCCCGACCTGTCAATCATCTGACAGAGATAAGTGCGGATATGGAGCCCCGGAGCAGATCTACGGAGCGCGATCTGTAGCTTAATGTAGTCAGGACGCTCGTCAAATGAGCTTTTCCAAACCCAACAGGATGTAGAAACTGACATGGAGCGTCAAATATGATGACAACATGTGTTCAATCACAGCAGAGCGCTCACGTGGACGAGGCGCTCGGCTGCTTTACACTGAATCAAAACATTTAGGACATTTTCAGCAGATTTACTGTATTTGACCGCTGGGTTGTTAAGAAAAAATATAGAAAATATTCATATTTGTGACGCAGGCAGAGCTGCAAATTAACAAAGAAGAAGAGGAAGAGGGTGGAGGCAGTGAGCACAGAGTGAACTTACTGAATGGACTGTGTCAGCTTAGACAACACACACACACACACACACACGTCACATACTTATATCAACTAACAGGAATATGAAGGATCCAGTGACATATATTTATTGACTTTCACTGAGATTTGCATCTTGAGAGAACAGCGTTTGAGCCACTTCATGTGACTAAAATAAGCAGAAAACCTGTGTTTTTATACTTTCAGTCTCAGTATCTGTTAAATTAAGACGTAAACACTCTTCCCTGTGAATGTTCCACATTTGTTACTGCAGATCTCCTAGGAAAGGAATCTTAAGGCAGAAGGAGCGCCGTCCAACAAGAAATAGGTGAAAGGAGCATTTTCCCTCTCTGGCTGAAGTGGTTGATTGTAATGTGGAGTAAAAGCTGCAGTGGCCTGGTGATGCGTTACTGCGGGCGGCTGTGACTGAGCTGCACCTTCCTCGCCTCTGCGCGGCCTCAAAGGGTCGCCGCCGTGCGACCGCAGCTGCAGTGATCCAGCTCGTCTTGGAGGAGCGGCGGCCCCGCCCGGCGCTCGCAGCTGCGTAAATAACACATATATATTCCTACAGCGAATAATTCCCACCCTTCAAAACACACATATAACAATCTGTTCCGGCTGCAGACGTACGACTTTCTCCCACTCGGGTGTGTAAACGATCTGGGAGCACGTTGTCTTTTCCTGCGCCAGCCTACCATGTGAGCTGCACAGGCGGGTGCCTCTTGATTGACAGTTAGCTCGTCTCTGCGACACTCGGCTGCTCCTATGTAGAGTTTAAAGCAGTGAACGCAGACGTCTCCTGTGAAATGCTCCCTCTTCTTCTTCCTCTTCCTCCCTCCCTCCGTCTCTCTCTCTTCTTTCTTTGACACCCCCGATTAGAAGGGAAAGCTGCGTGCAGAGAATGCATGGCTAACAGGAGCAGCGTGCGGTGCTGCGAGGTGGAAAGTGAGCCGGCTTGTTACAGGGCTGTAGTGGAGGTTGTTTACATGAGCACCTGAGGAGGAACAGGATGTACAGCCTGACAGCCGCTGCCGCTTCATCTACGAAGCCCCCGCCAAAAAGAAATAGATGCCAGAGGAGGCAGAGGAGGCAGAGGAGGCGGCGGTGATGCCTGCGTGCAGCCCTGCGCCCTAACCTGCTACATGGAGGAATTTCCCCGCGGACGTTTGACAAGACGAGTAGGCTTTAATTTAGAGACGACATGAAAGAAGATCTTCTGTTCTAATTGTTACATTGATGCAATGCTGGCTGTAAAAAAACAAAAATGGCTGCCTTTGCAGGTGAATAGCAATTAACTCCCCCGTCAGCACACACGCACCTCGCCTGGATTCAGCCTGGGCACGCCACGCCAAACCGTCCTCAGTCTGTGGAAACACAAGTGGTTAGTTAGTGAGTGGTTGGTGGTAAGGCTTAGCCCTTATGGGGGGAGGCCGGTCCGTCCCTGCGTTCCGTCCCTACGTCCCCTCATGAGGCCGGCCCACACACCTCTGCTAAGCTACATCACGCCTGCAGCAGATAACACAGATTAGAGGAACACTGGCTTCAACTGTTCTGCTTCACTCAACTCAGCTATGTAGCTTTTTTGTAACATATTATATTGTCAATAACTAGCTGAGCTACATGTAGTGTGGCTAAAGCTACACCAAAACATTAGAAATGTGGAAAGAATTTGTTTGCTCTTTGTTGCTAGTGTGGTTGCTATGGTTTCTGGAGCAGTTGCTATTGTATTCTGGGTGGTTGTTAGTGTGGTTATTATGGTTTTTGGGGGAGATGCTATGTTGTTTTGGGTGGTTGCTAGGTCAGTTGCTATGGTATTCTGGGTGGTTGCTCGGGCTTTGAATGCTATAAATGCTCATGGATGTCCTGATTGATTTATCAGGAATTGATAAGATTGATTTATGTGTGTGTGTGTGTGTGCGTGTGTGTGTGTGTGTGTGTGTGTGTGTGTGTGCGTGTGTGTGTGTGTCATGGTCTTTTATTTACAGCTGTAAGTTTGACTCAGTGTCCCAGCAGCTGAAAACTTGTGAGTGTTGTGAAGGTGTTTATCCTGTGAGCGTCACCTTCACCTTCACCTTCACCTTTACCCCTAGCTTCAGCCCACCCAGTGATGGCACTGGTCTGTGTGTTGGGTTCCAGCTTCTCTTCTCACTCCTGGACATTGAATGGATCTTATTATCTTTGGTACTCTTCTTCTTCATCTCTTAGATTTCTGTGTTTCTTTGACCAAAAGCACTTAAAGGGTTAAAAAGAGGGGGAAGCTATTGACAGTATTAAATATAATTTTGACTCATGATAGCAAAACCTTAGTTATGAAATGATTCATTACTTTATTAATTAATGCCATCTATACAGTAGATCTGAATCACACACTGTACACACACACACACACACTGTACACACACACACTGTACACACACACACACACACACTACCAGATAGGAGCCGCAGCATAATGAGGCAGAGTCTCATTTCACACTCATTACTCGCTCTCTGACAATTCATTACTTTACATAAAGACCAAAGACGATTTGGCTCCAACAGACAAAACCTGCAGCAAAAGAAATCCAACCATTAAAATGTAGAGATGAGCCGCTCTCTCTGCTCGCAGGAAGGAGGCGTTGATCCAGAGGCTTTCTGAAATTTAAAAAACATCCACTAACATACAAACCAACGAAAACAGCAGATCTGGATCAGGGTCGGTGCTGATGCTCAGTAAAGAATGAAGCTCCAGGCCGCACCATGTAACACACACACACACACACACACACACGCACACGCACACACACACACACACACACGGCTCTATTCTGGGAGCAGACGACTGAGCCGCTCATCACCAGGACATCGGTTACATACATGTTATCTGTACACTCGCGCCTCAGATAGAGGATTTCACAGCCGGGCCTGTGTGGCTGACACAGGCAGCGCGCTATGCAGCCCATCGCCGTGCTAACAGCGCTATAGCAACTGAGGGATTGATCATTTATCTTCTCTCTTGCACCTCCTGGCTCCTAAGAGAGCAGCGGAGCACAGGCGCTCCATTGTGGAGGCCCAGGCTGATGCATTATGTATCAGGATCGATGCGGCTCACGCTCTCTTCTTCTCTGAACGTGGAGGAGGATTCAGCACCGCACTGCTCAGGCTGCTGAGGGGAGACAGGTGTGTGTGACAAGACAGACAGAAACCATTGCACAAGATTTATAAGAGACAATATTTAACTGGTCAGGAGGGAAAGGGACTGCAATAATGATAATAATAATAATAATAATAATAATAATGATAACATAAAAATAAAAATAATGAAGATATTATTAATAATAATAATAATAATAAGAAGAATTATAATAATAATGATAATAATAATTGAAATAAAAACAATAAAAATATGATAATAATAATAATGATGATCATGATGACGATAACAATAATAATTGAAAAAATATATATATATACAATAATAATAAAGAAATAATAATATGATGATGATGATTGAAATAAATAAATAAAAATACGCTTAAATATTAAATATAATATAATAAACATTAAAAAAATAATAACCATAATAACAATAACAATAATTAATAATAATAATGATAATAATAATCAGTCAGCAGCCTCACATCCCATCTATCAGTGTGTTTATGTATTAAAACAAAGAAATAGCCTAGAATTTAATAGAATTCTATTTATAATATGGATGGTTTTTCCTTTTATCTCCACCAAGGCGCTCGTGTTTTTATTGAGGTTTCTTTGTGATTTAAAACGTTACAGATTATTATGGTATGTTGTGGCCGGGTGGATGTTGTTGATGTTTGCTTCTTTGGTTGGTCAGAGATGAATCTTATTTCATATTTTCATCTCATTACCCATCCACATACTCAACCAATTTAATCCAAATCAGCTCCTAACTGCCAACTACGAATGAATTCTAGAACGATCCAGACTTATTCAGACAAGGATCTACGTAAAGACGAGTTTCAATATGGAGGCGAGTCAGAATGGAGCTCACACTCCAAAAGAGGACAGAGACTGAATCCAGACAGAGAGATGAGATCATCAGGTCGTGTTCCTTTATCAGGATCATTGGTTCACAGACGCGTCCTGATGCTGCTGTGAGGATCATAACTCTGAACATCAGCACCATGAACAGAAACATCAGCCTGCTCTCATACAAATGCTTTTTGAACGATGGATTGAGGAGAAACTGAGATATTCATGTTTGTAAATGTGATTCATCGCCGCCTCACGTTGCATCTTTGCATCGCAGAGATATGAAGCCATCGCCTGCGGGTGTTTTCTCCGTTTTTCCCATAATTCATCTGTTTTTGGGAGCAAACTCTTCACATTGAGCTCCAGCTGATGTGTCTGTGCTTCAGGCGGCTCCAGCATGCTAATCCTCCATCACGCCACTAGAACGTGCTCTTCAGCAGCTTATCACTCATCCCACTCAGGACCCGCGCCGCTCCTCTTCATCCTCCCGTCTCTCTCTCTCCCCCCCCGTCCGTCTCTCTTTCCACCTCCGCTCCGTCCGTCCCGCCTCAGACCGAGTTCTGCTTCTCATTTTGCCGTGCAGGCAGAGAGAATATGATTTAAAAGTGTGAAGCAGAGCGGCACGTCTCCCACCAACACAGCGCAGAGTCCCAGGAGTCTCGTTCTCCATGTGGTGGAGGAACACACAGGAAGAGAGGTAACACGTCCGCTGGGAGTCTTCATCGACAGCGCCTGCTTCTTATTCCTCATGTGTGAAGAAGATGCTCAGCTTCCTGACTGCAGGCTGGAGCCTCGCAGCTTTTCAGGGTTCAGAGCGAAGCGTTGAGCAGACGTCATCTTCCTCCCCTGATGTTATCATAGGAGCTGTGAGATATCAAACCAAACACAGCCCCGCACTCACAATCTGATTGTATTTGTCGCTGAGCAACAACAAAGCTTCAGATCAGTGCCCCCCCCCCCCCCCAGCATCTGTTTTGCAGTAGCAGTCAGAAAGCCCCTGGTAGAGAGCGAGCAGCCTAAATCATCCTGTCCTGCTCCGTCAGACAGACAAACACTTTGAACTTCTCATTCTTGCTCGTTGTTGCAGACAAAAGTCTGGGAAGCATAATGGAGCCCGCTCCACATCAGGCGACTTCAGGAGGATCCTCCCCTCCTCCCCATGTGTGAAGGGTTCAGCTCACACACTCACACTGCAGTGTGTCGGAGCCCAGGTGGGACACACACACACACACACACACGTTCCCATTGTTCTCCCAACACACTGGTGTGTGTGAACGCGTGAGTCAGACCTGTGAGAGGATGAACCCTCAGTGTGTCGACGCCCCCTGCTGCATGTTCTGCGCTCTAATGAAAGTTAATGGCACATGGCGAGGACATTATGTGGTCACGGCCCGGCGAGCCTTCATACAGAGCCACATGATGAACCTCAGGCCGCCCTGACCGCTGACCTGTTGTGGCCCATCCATTCTGATTAATTGGATCCTTTAACGAGGATCCAGTGACAGTCACACACGTTCCCCCCAGAGGATGTTAGGTCGCGTCCCCTGTGGACCCCCGGCCTCCTCACAGAGGAGCGAGCAGCAGGCCGGCGCCTGGCCCCTCTCTCTCTCTCTCTCTCTCTCTCTCTCTCTCTCTCTCTCTCTCTCTCTCGGGGGAGGGCGAGCGACACCGTGACGCTCATTCACGCTGTAAATTGTTTGCCAGGCTTCTGTCGGCCATGTTGGAACATTTAGCATTCATGAAATCTCATTAGTTTTCATTAGAAA
>NW_027466878.1:0-30000 GCF_046128005.1 Genypterus blacodes
TTCATCAGACAGCAGAACACTTTGCACCATCAGCACATTGAGCTGCAGGACTCCACCTGAACATGACACACACACGTGACCTACACACCACCAGAACAGGCCGCAAACGGGAAGGTGAGGAGGGAAGGGGGTCGCTCCCTTATCGCCCCCCCCCCCCCCCCACACAGCAACCCCCATCCCCTCCCTCCCTCCCTGCTAGGTAAACAATCGAGGCCTGAGAAACAGACTCGCCTCACGTCTCCAACAATCACACCGACTCCCGACCGCAGAGGCCTCGCCCCCCCCCCCCCCCCCCCCCCCCCCACCTTTTCACCTCTCCCCCTCTCTCTTTCTCTACCTTCGCTCGCTCATTGCGTTCCTTTTTAATCCCACCGTTTTTTCTCTCTCTCTCTCTCTCTCGCCAGCTTTCAGCACACACACTCCTACCCGCCCTATCTCTCTGTATACAGGACCCCGTCGGCCCGTTTCCTCTGTCAAACACCACCCCAAACCCCCCCCCCCCCACTCTCTCTCTCTCTCCACCTCCACCACCCCCCCCCCCCCCCCCCCCACTTCTTTTTTCTTCTTCTTTCTTTTTGTTTGCTTTACTGTAATCATTTTGCTGGCCCAGAAACGTGTGGGTGTGCTGGCAGCAGTACAAAAAAACGAGAGAGAGAGAGAGAGAGAGAGAGAGAGAAGAGAGAGAGAGAAGAGAGAGAAGTTACATGGGAACTGAGTTAAGGTTGAATATTTATTAGAAGAAGCCATCTGGCGTCGCAGTGTCTGTACAAAGAGGGCTCGCTCTCTTCTTGTAATAGTCCTCCTCCTTCTCCTTTTCCTGACTTTATCTCTCTCATTCTCTCTCTCTCTCTCTCTCTCTCCCATTTTCTTCATTTCCCCCTGTGTCCCAGAGAAAATATTCAGCTCGACCACATGCTCACACTGCCTTTCACATAATCACAGCATTATACAATTTCAAAGAGTCGCTAATCAAAGCAAAGAGCAAAGATTTATTTTACCCTAAATGGTTTACTTTGTTCCACAGGCCGGGGGGGGGGGGCGAGGGAGGGGAGGGGGGGTTTCGGCGATGGCGTAGTGAAGTCGCCGCACACCTCCATGTTTTGTTGAAACTACTTCCCCCCTGACTCTCCTCTCCTGTGAGGCGTCTCAGCTACCGACCGACTCAAACCGCCGTCATCAGAAGTGATCATTTGTCAGCGCTACATCATTTTAAGTCAATCTTGCTCTCGCGCGCGCGTGTGTGTGTTTGACGGTGTTGACGTGCAAACAGAGATTTGCGTGCTATCCCTCCCTGTCGAAGTCGTAGGAATCCACTGGGAACGTCGGGGGAAGACCCAGCTGCGTTTCAACCTCGCAACTCCTCTGGGGAATCTTCGGCGTTCCCAGCAGAGACGAAGCCTCTCGCTGGGGAATTCTTCCACTGCCAATCAACCGCTTCAGACTTAGTCAACAACCGAAAAAAGCTCGAACCCCTGCAACACGTGGGTCTGTCAGCGGCGCGGCTCGCCAATCGCCGTGCCGCTCTGATGGCTTTTGGGATGGAAACCAACGCATGATGCAATATTCCAGAAGGGATTTTTCCATGTGAAAATAATACACGATGTAAAACAGCGGATATGCAGGTCTCCAAAAGCCAGACTTTAAATCCTCTTAAGCACTTTTCCAAGAGCGAGTGAAAGCTTCTAGCAGCATCGTAGGACTTTGGTGACTTTGGTGTAACTCTCCTGAGGGATGTTCTACATCTTCTGCTCTTCTTAATTTAAAGCTATAATAATACTCAGGGATTCGGACGAAGGCTGTTGCGCAATTGTACGGACGTGGCAACTCAAGAATGCCTCTGGTGGGACGTGTAATGAGCTCTGACGGGTTATTAGCGCCTTCAAAGCATCAAATAACCGTGATTCATGGCTCCCACGCTGATTTCCCCCCTACATTGTCACGGCGACAGTTCAATATAGGGTTTGGGGGAAAAGAGCTCTCCCGGTTGTTGCGCCACAGACAGATGTGCTTCATCGCTAACTTCATGTGACGCGAGCACGGTCTTCACACTTTGGACAGATAGGCGCGCTCGCTTGTTGGCGATCTGATCTGATCTGATCTGGTTTGTGTCTGGACCTGGACTCTGGAGCTTGAGCAGATCCAGGCGTGGACGTTTGGGGGGAGGAAGATGTAGCCAAGTTGCGAAACAAGGCAAGCTGCCTCCCAAAACACCGAGAAGAAGAGGAAGAAGAAGAAGAAGAGGAAGGAGAAGAAGAAGAAGAAGAAGAAGAGGAAGCATCCCTACCATAAATGTTTGTTTATATGCTGTGAGCCTCCTCCACACTCCTGGCCTCTCCATATATCTACACAAAGTTAAAAGCACACAGAATAAAGCATGTTAACTTTACAATTTACCGTATTAATTGAAATGATTTGTTCAAATTACGTTTTCCCTGCGACGGCGAGGCAATACGGCGGCGTGAGAAGGGGATAAACGAGCCGGAGATGTTTATGGAGTGTTTTTCCAGTTTGCAGGTACACACCATGCATCCCAATTACGGCGGAATAAAGCAAAATGAAAATTTTATCTTCATTCAGGAATATGAATGTGCAATTTTATGAGGGAGAAAAAGGTGCCAGAGAGGTAAGTACCTTGCCAGCGCCGTGAAAAATGACACCAATTAAAGCTTAAATTGCTTGTTTTCTCATAACATACATGTTTTCATAACTCTGAAATCAAATAATTGCTCCTCTTTATATCGCGCACAATAAAACAGAAAATATAGCGGGGCGGAGAGAGGAGAGCTGCTCCTGAATATTTTAGTGGGATTCCAGCGCGGCGGTGGAAAAGGGATAGCAGGGAGCGAGCGTGGCAGAGTGAGATGCATAGACGACGCTTCTGTCACCGAAAAACTAGCAAGAAACGCCGGCGTCTCGTTTATCTCCGCGCTCGCCGTCTCTCTCTCTCTCTCTCTTTTTGTGATTCTACGCCAAAAGCGGCACTCTGGCCTCTTTGCAGATTATATGAAAACGCTCTGTTTGGGACCAAATATCAGTTTGTTTGTTTGTTTGGTTTCGCCCCGGAGCTAATGGCCAAAACATTTAAGTCGGCGTAAACTTCTGAAACTGGCGTCTCTCCGTCCAGACGACTGCGTCCAATCAACGGCGTTTCTGAGTAACACCGAGTCGATTAAATTTAATTTATAGGTTACTGTAATTAATGCCGCCGTGCTGAAGTACAATTGGCGGTTTATTACTTCAGTAGCTGTTTATATTACACCCCTCCCTACACACACACACACACACACACACGGAGAGGGAGAGAGAGAGAGAGAGAGAGAGAGAGAGAGAGAGAGAGAGAGAGAGAGACTCAATTTGGAGAACTGCCTGGATTGTTTAAACTGTCATCACCACCCATCAGTCGACTGAACTCTCACAGGACTTTGAATATCTCAAGGGAGAGGCATTCTTCCAACTCACACACACACACACACACACGCATACACGGACACGCACGCATACACGGAGACTTCAGGATGATCACATTGCACAGCACACAAAGTTATGCACTCCACTTAAAAGTACTTCTCCTAATCAAATCCATTCATTTCAGCTGTTTGATATACGATCGCTAATGCTAACATGTGCTATGTTGTTGTTTTTCATGTCAGAACGTCTTTAAAGGAAACACTTATGCTAAATAGGTGAGCAGGTTAAACGGTTTGAACTTGGAGCCGCTGGCGACGTGACTGAAGGCGTATCGAGTAATCTCCCCTCCGTCTGGACCGGGACTCAAACCAGCGCCGTGTGTGTGTGTGTGTGTGTGACGCGGCGCTGAGATGTCACATCGGTTTGTAGGTGCGGCGAGACAATGACCACGTTTGCGCACTCGCCAAAGGCCGCCGCGGTAATGCGACCCAGGCACACACGGGGAGGGGCCTCACAAGCACAACCTTCTGCTTGTGTTGTAGGATCGTCACAGAGGCGTGAGCGGATCGTACCGATGGAAACGTAGTGGCAGGGTTTGATTAAGTTGCAGGACGTGTAATCGGAGACGTCGCTCTGGTGTTTTTCTTCTTTGAATCCTCGCATTAACCGCATCAACACACTCGTTAAAGGAGGCGTCACTTTATGGAATCGCATAAACGGCTTAATAGTGACATTTTATGACTCAAGACTTGGAAATCAGCAGAGGTTTTTCTTCTCCGTATCGCCGCCTCACATGGAATATGACGAAGAAGAAGGAATGTAGGTTGAGCTCATGTATCTGTGGCTTTTGTCAAAGGCCCGGAGGTTAAGTAACTCGAGCCCCCGTACGTCTTCTTCCACTAAATTGAACGCAGAGCTCAGAGGAGTGTGGATTAATTGCGAATAAAGAGGTTATTCTCCAAAGAAATAGGCCACATGTCCCTCCTCGTCTCCTCCAGGACAAGTCTGGAGAAGAAGGGCGAGTCGCTTTTGTGGCGCTGAGACCGCGACGGCTGATATTTTTGAGGGTGACGTGGAAACAAATGAGCTCCAATCCTCGGCGACCAAACACTCTGCAGTGAGTGAGCCTGTGGGCGAGGCTGTGGCGGCCAAACAGGAAGTGGCGTTATCAGTGAAATCAAAGCCTTTAATCTGACAACCAGAGCGGATACATTTGGAAGTTTCACAAAGGAGGGCCCATTACGGGGAACGTGGCTCCTAATGCAGGCCGGGCATCGCCGTGGCGTTTAGGTGAAACCACCGGGAAACACCGGGCCGGAAATATATCAAGCAGCCCTCGGTTTCTGTGGCAACGCACGTGGCATCTTCCGGCTGATTTTCTGTAAAGGCCTGAGCTGCTGGGAGGAAATGGGTCCAGATTAGAGTTCCTCCACTTTCCTTCCCTCTTCACAATGTCTGGACTTCTGATAGACGATCCTGATGAAACTGCTTTGAGACGCTTTCAGACGCAGGGGCTTTGTTTGGGACGCTGCTTTGACTTCACGATCCCAGAGTTTCTCCCACCCATGCTGAGCTCGAAAAGAAACATTAACTCATACTAAAATGTGCAGGATAAAAATGCAATCTATCATTTCAGGCAGCTTATCACCAAAGCTTTTTGTCTGTCTGACGCCAAGGCTTCAGCCAAAGCCACAGAGAAATGGCTTTAATGACAAGATTCTGCCTCCCCGTATATTAAAAAAAAGCAAATAAAAAAGAAATCCCAGAAGAGACAAACATCTTTTTCAACCCCACAATGGAAGTGGGTGTAAGCGGTGTCACTTCTATCTTAGATTTTGATGATCTTTGGCGCCGCACTATTCTTTTTTCTTCCTCCCTTTCATGTTGTTTGGCCGGCGTTCTCCCCCAGAAAACGCAACAGAAGTGTGCAGCAGTTTAAGAGAGAAAAGAGAGAGAGCTGTAAATTATTCATTTCACCCCACCCCCCCCCCGCCCGCCCGCCCCTCCTCCTCTCTCTCTCTCTCTCTCTCGCCGCTCTGAAATGTACGTCATTTGATCGCGGGGCCTTAGTCGGTTTCGCCGTGCCAGAGCGGAGATCCACCCTCCCCTAATTACCCAACGTAATTGCTCAGGCATCTCCTCACCGCTGGAAACGGCAGAAGGCTCTCACGCTGGAAGTCTTGCAGCCCAGAAATGAGTGCCATGTGGGGGGAGAGACTCTCTACCCGACCACAGCAGAGAATTTGAGGTGGCGCCTTGACGCCTGGAGCCCGCCGCCGTGCCCCCAGGCTGCCAGAAAGACCACGATTCAAGTGTTAGATTCTGTAAGATTTAAGAGCACACTCTGCCTCCAAAGTCTCCTCCTCCTCCTCTCCCCCCCTCTGATCCTGGCACTGAGTTAAAGCGGGGAAGCGATGATGACAACTTTGTGATGTACAACAGGATGAATAAACGGTCCGGGGAGCAAACATTGTTTGGGTCCTCGTTTTGTGCGCTGCAGTTGTTTTTCCGTGTGTCAGCAGGGACGTCGCCCTCCTTTGATCCAGTTTGCCAGCGGACGATGCTCAGCACCGACGCTACGCAGACGACCGACTGATTTCACTCCACAACTCCAGCAGTGTCAGTTTTATAAAAATGAAACCTGCCCTCACGCCGCTTCAAAGAGTTAGGGTGGTAGATGTTCTCCTGGACCGTGCAGACGTATTGACACTTAAAGAACGACATCACAGGATTCTGAGGAGTACCGCGATAGCGCAGTATCCCAAAATACCATAAAAGGATGGAACTCCAAGACGGCAGGGGGAGGAGCGGAGCAGGAGGTCAAACTGAAACACGCCTCACACCTGGCGCAACGTGGGGAGATCACAGGCGATGCGGTGGCGAGTGGACAAATAAGGATGAAGGCAGGTCGCCGTGACCACACGTGGAGGAGTGTGTGGGTGAGAGGAGCGGGTGGCGTGTCACCGGGTTTCCTGCGCCGGACTGGAGAGGGAGGCTGAGATGATTCAGCTGGGCCCTCCGAGCTCAACATCAAACCTGAAACGATAACACAGCTGGGAGACGCTCACTTCCGCCAAAGCCAAACGTGGTGCGTTTGCTGCGTCTGGTTGAAGTAGAGGATTTGAGTTCTTCTCCCATTACTACAGTCTACCTAGTTTGCACCCAAATCATTCCAAATAGCACTTTGTACCAAGTCCAACCTGATAATGTGAGTCAAACCGTGCGTTCTTTCACCTAAACATGCGCCAACATCCTCCACCGTCTTCAATACGGCTACTTGGAGAAGACAAATGCTTTTTCTTTTCTCTTTTTTTACTTAGGAAAAGATTTGTCTTAGGGCAAACGTGGTGCGGTGCCAAGACGAAGAAGAGAAGACGAAGGGAGGACTGGTGAGTTAGGAGGCGCGTATCTCTCAGCCAAGATCAGGAGCGCACTAAATATAGGCCACATCCAGAAGAATTTATTGCGATATAATGAGAAAAGGATGTTCCTCTAAAGTGGATGTGCGGCGTTCATTCATTACGAGGAAGTTCAGTATCCCTTCACTTTTCTCATGTGAAAGTTGGAGAAACTGCCCGTAGCGCTGGAGAGAGGCCGCTTTTCCTTTCCTCCCCTCGCGAATTGAGGGTTTCACAATCGTGCGTGTGCTGAGAAGAGACAGAAGGTGCTCCCCAAAAGGCTTTTCTCTCTCTTCTTCTTCTTCTCCTCCTCCTCCTCCTCATCTGCTTTATTCAATCCCGTCCCTCGCAACGGGCAGAGACGGATGCGATTGTGCAATATGGATTTTCTCAAATACTGACTGTCTTCCTTTTTACCCGAAGGCGGCGGATCATTGATTTGGGCGCGCACACCTTTCCTCCGGATCGTTCTAATAAGAATGAAACGCTGCCATGCACATGCAGGGGTTAAAAAATATCAGATGGAAGGATGCGTGAAGGTATGAGTGACGCATCTGACAGGAAGCATCCTCGCCATCGACTTCCCCCTCCCTTATCAAACACATCCAAAACGCCGTGTTCCACCTCCCGCCCCCTGACCTCCACTTCTTCACTCTGTGGCACGCGACATCAACCGCTAAGGCGTCACTTTTACGGACGAGGCAGCAGCATACCCCGGGAGCGAGTAACCTTTAAGGACTGGGGGGGACGACTTCCTTAATGAACTCGCCAGCCTGTCAAAGCCTGTCAACAGATTTTTTTTTACAATCTGAAAAAGGAGAAGCGTTCCTTTAAGAGGTGTAAGGTGGAAGCCGCACCTCCACGTGTTTTTTTCTCCACCAGATTAATTCAATTTGGACACGTCGGAGCAGAAAATGAAATTATTAACAGGTTGATAAGTCAACGGAGGAGGCGATGTCGCGGGGACGAGAGTGTCACAACACTCGCGGTTGATGTAAATGATGTGACACTCCGGCGAGAGGGTGAACCCACGGGCTGACACAGGGGGGGCAAAGCGATACCGCCTGCTGCAATTCGGGCTCTAAAACACCAGGATGAAGCGTAATAAGTGTGATTGTGAAGCCGTTTGCTGCGGCCTGCAAACCGCAATCGCGCTGAAACAAATCACTTTGACGCCGTTTGATTATATTGACGATATTTTATAACTTTTCCACTGAAATGCCATAAAAGTAAAAAAGATCTTTCTCTTCAATCGGCCCCAGTGAGATCCTCCTAGATCTGGACGGGGGAAGCAGGATTCCTTCCACAGGCCGGAGGAAACGTCTCGGTACAGATTACGCTTCGCTCTCTTCCTCGCTGGTGGAACCGAGGGCCAAGATCGGCTTTTCTTCCTCTGCTCTGTTTATCATTCGGCAGGAGTGTGCCAGGGAAATATGTGCTTTGTATCATCAGAGGACATGATTTCATTTAAAGAGCTCTTTGATGGGGGGGGGCCTGTGATACGGCTCAGCTGAGAGCGAAATCACTCACCCAGCGTTGAAGGAGTGATACCGGCGCTTTTATATGAGTGCCTGTGTGTGTGTGTGTCTGTGTGAGAGACAGAGATAGAGATGCACAAGGACTGATAACTCCTGTCTCTCTGCGTGTGTGTGTGTGTGTGTGTGTGTGTGTGTGTGTGTTTCAGCCCTCTGATGTTACCTGTAATTTCCCATTGTGGTAAAGGATTTGAGTACTTTTTGTATTCGTCCATTCAGCTCTGTGTGTGTGTGTGTGCGTGTGTGTCTGTATTAGTACACTAGTTTGTGTGTTCTGTTTGCACTTGCACTTATGCATAATCACATTTGTGTGCATATATACTGGGGTGTTTGTTTTGCAGTAGCTTGCAGTACTAGAGATCATATCTACGTGAGGCACAGTGGCTTTTATGTGTGTGTGTGTGTGTGTGTGTGTTTGTATCTTGTCTCTTAGGACTTCAATGTATTTGTTCAGCGGAGTCGACAGCCCACTGATCTCCCATCAAAACGCACAGCGCTGCAGGTACGGCGTGTAAAGGCTTTTGCTTTGAGACTACCTGTCATCACCCATCAGGAGATTAGGCTGCTTTGCTCTCTCTCTCTCTCTCTCTCGCTTACTGTGCGGAACACACACACACACATACACACAGCAGCCACTACACCATCTGCAAAACGTTACATCAATGAGGTACATATCTCAACACGGGAACGAGCGATAATCTTTGGCATTTCAAAACACAGAGGCGACGCAATCGCCTCATCGCGTAAGCCGGGGCCACCTTCCCTCTCAACCTGATTCACCACAATGCAGCGCAGAACGCTTCCGTCTATGCCAGATGCTCGCTCCATATGGTAAGCTAAATTTATCATCTGCTTTTTAAGAGTAGCAACATCTTCCCTTTAATTTCAGATTGTGCCGTCACGCCATCAATTTGAGCCCGGTGACATGTGAAGATAAAGGTGGTGATTATGTTCAGGGAATCTTTGGATGAGAGGAAACACACGCTCATATTCTACACCACACACTCACGAACATCGGTAGAATTCTTTAATCCCTCCACAGTTTTTTCCTACTTTTATATCTGAGGGCAAAGCATGAAGTATGAAGCCATTATTGTAACCAGTGTGTTAATGTATTTAGATCCACTGAATAAAAACGTAAATGATCATTCCTGCAATAATCCTCAGTGACCCGCAATGGCAGAGCGTTCCCCCTAAGGCCCAGCCTTAATGTGCAGTGGTGTCTCTTTGCTCGGTGCACAGAGGTGACGCCTGCAACAACATAAATCTGACTTTAGAGGGTTGTGTGCGCAATGAATGAACAAAATACGTCAGGATCACCTCGCATCAGGGGCGAAGAGGAGGAGGAGGAGGAGGGACGCGGTTCCTCCTTGAAACAAAAACAAGAAGAAAGGACGAATGTGGCTCCGTCCCCCCCTTATAGTCTGAGTATGCGGTAAAGACAAACAAGGCCAGGGTCGGGCGAGGTCATACTTTTATGCCGGCGTGTAATTGTGACATTTACAGCATCGGGACTGTCGTAGATGCTGCGGCCGTGCTCGTCCACTACAGCCTCTCTGTGCCGGAGTGAGAGACAAACAGCAAAAAACAAAGAGTAGTCACGCTCTGTTCTGACGGAAAATGAATTATCCTGGGAAATGAGGTAATGGCTCTCACTTACAGGTGAAGATGCGGCTAAAGATTGTACTGAGCAAAATCTAGATGGTAATACGTGTGTGTGTGTGTGTGTGGAATTGCGTAAATAAGTGATGCTTACATTATAACCAAACATTGGAGTGATTACAAATCCACTGGGTATATTAATCAGGGATGGACGGCTCATGATATTCTCCTCATTTGTGTGTGTAACGTTAAAAACATCGCAGGTCATGCAGAGAGAGAGTCACATGTTGGGCGTGTGTGTGTTATTTTGCGCCGGGATCCTGACATCATGGCCGTGACTCATCGCAGCTTTGATTCTAAGTGGCAGAGATGGTTAGAGGCAATTATATGACCGCCAGAAGATCCAGATCACTTCTTCCCCCGACGCCTCACGAGCCGAAATGATGACGCTGATGAATTTGTACAATGTTCCTCGCATGTTACTGGGGCAATATTGATGTTATTGCTTGGATGCCACTGTGTAGAGTTACACGACTTCTATGGAAGGCTCAGCTCTATAAACGATCACGCTCGCTGGCTGGCTGGCTTTTGTCGCATGTATCTGGTTGCCATGTTTGTGTTTTTCCAGAGCAGAAAGTGACTAAATTATATACGACCGGGTGCCATTAAGAGAGCGGAGATCGCCGACAGCCAGGAGAAGTAAAAAGGCCAGACGAGGTTTTATCTGGAGATGTAATCGGGTCAGACCATCCAGCATTTGTTCAGGGAAGCGAATGTGAAATCAGATTTTTTTTTTTTGGTTGTTTTATTTACACGGTTGTCTGGCTGCAAGTTGTGAAGGCGTGCTTGTGACAGGAAGGCCACTGTTTCAAAATAAAAGCCTCTTTGGCCCTGTTTTGCTGTGTGTGTGTGTGTGTGTGCGCGTGCGTGCGTGCGTGCTGAGAATAAAACAAAGTGTGAGAACAGGTATGAGTCAGTGTCTGCAGCATGTCTGTGTCATGGCGAGACGTGCCGGGAGGGAAAATAGGTGATTAACAGAAAAAGCTCCAAAACACGACAGAGGGTCACGGGAAGTGGAAGTCCTAACAGTCCCAACATTCCCCTCAGTTATTTCCCACATGAAATTATTACGACCATTTACAAAGTGTGAACACGGCACGTTTAAGTGAATTGGACATTTAAGGTAAGTGGATGTGAAAAGTCAAATAGCTGCTGTTGTTGTTTTTCTTTGACAGGTTTAAGGATCATAAGTATCAGATAAAGACGTGAGAATACATGAATAAGAGTTTGTGAGGTTAAAGGTAAGTGTGGTGTGTTTTCACGGCCCTTGTTTCTGTGGTTGATTCAGTGCAGCTTTGGTTAACATGGGCTCTATTTTTAGACTGACATCTGAAGTATCCATGGAGTCTAAATGTGGGAAAAGCCTGTCCTCCTTCCTCCCTGGGTGTCTGATGTTTCCCAGCAAGCCCTGCTGCAGTCCCTGTGTGTGTGTGTGTGTGTGTGTGTGTGTAAGTGAGAATGTCTGTGTGTGTGTGTGTGTGTGTGTTTGTGGAGAGAGAGACGGGGTGTGTCGGCGTTTTGACTGTGTGAGAGTTTTTGCCGTGTGGGTGTGAGAATGTGTGTGTGCGTCTGTATCCGAGTGTAGAGGTGTGGCGTGTGCACGTATATGTCACAGAATCCGCGCGTGCACACGTGTGTTTGTATGTGTGTGTGTGTTTAGCAGTGCACGGACTGTGGGAGGACTTCCTCTGTGGATCCTCTCTGTTTTCTTTTCGGAGAATGACATTCCTAAGCTGTTTCACTTTTCAGGCAGGAAGTGGAGAATGGCCAAAGATGATTAAAACCAGGAACGGCAACACAACAGCTCGAGCGTCCACCGCCGGGGTTTGTAGTCCTGAAGTCAAACACTCATGAGAAATTGTTTCATAAATCTGAGTAACTGGACACTTTGTCTGGGAAAGTAAATCACGCTCTGGTGATTTTTTTCCCTGGGATTTCTTGAGGATGAACATGGGAGTGTGTGTGTGTGTGTGTGTGTGTGAGATCAAACTGCTCCGTCTCTGCTCCGTCCCTGGAGCGGCTATTTGTCACATTAATCCTCTTTTTAGTCTTTTTTTGTTTGTTAAACAAACAATGAATACAATAAGTCAAATAAATAAATAAGAAAATGAGAAATGCTGTTTTTTTGCAAATGAAGTCTTCATATAGAAAGTTTTAAAAAAGCACAAAAACGTATTGACATATAGCCGAGCGGTGTTACGACAGCGGGCGTACAGAGATCAACCTATATCTCTTTAAATAACAGATGTACCTGCCAACGTGCCATTCAGCAAAACACTTCCTACACTGCAGGCGACCCTGTGAACTCTGAACCCGACCTCTCCGGCAGCGTGCATGTGTGGGCCTCCTATGTGAAGCCGATGTATGCATAAATAAATACATAAATACATAAATTTCCCAGCGTAAGTCAGCAGGATCATATGTAATATTTCTATTTTCAAAACATTAGCTGATGATCTTTCCCGGTTGCACAATCGCCAGATGAGCTGAAAGCATCCAGTAGTAAAGCGTTCAGGCCAGATGTCAAATATTACAAAAAATGCAAAGATTCATATAAGAAGGGCCAGCGGTGTCCCAAGAACAATAACAACATGCCTCGGAAGAAGAACAGTGAGGGAGGGAAAGAATGGAGAGACTGGGGTGAGGAGGAGGGGGGGTGGCGAGTGAGGAGCGGCGCCAAAGTCATGATGGCATCCATCACGGCGTGATTCCTCGCTCTACCTCGCGCTCTCAGCTCACCCATGTCGGTGTCAGCTTTACGAGGTTGCGCTGGATCAACAGTAAAAAGATATATAGGGGTGTATTTTTAGACAAAACACAGTTAGTCACCCTCTCTCTCTCTCTCTCTCTCCGTAAAGTATTTTTCCTTAAAAGATGCATGAAAGGGGGCGGCGGGGCTCTCATGCATTGTTAACGATCGGGCTCCATAACCCTTCTCATGACTCCAGGTTGGGGTAAGTGCAACCTATCCGTGTTTGCAAAAACACCGTCTCACATTTGATGAATTATTGACCAGAACACAGACGCTGCTGATGGTTCCACTGTAACACGTGTGTGTGTGTGTATGTGTGTGTGTGTGTGTGTGTGTGTTCCTCAAGATAAACAAATACGCCGATGACTAAGGAGTTTAAGTTCTACTCAAGTTGGGACTTCACCTTTGTTTTTGCTTTGTCTTCTTGTGCTGTGAGATGGATTTGATCAAACTTGCGTGCTGCGTCTCATGAAAGAATCAATCCTGACCTGATGGTGGCGCTATAACAACAACAACAGTGAACTTTTCTTAATTACTTCTGCTCCAGGTCCTCATTAAGACATTGATTTAAAGAGCAAAATCCAATGTTCATGTATCTTATCACCAGACTTCATTCAGAGCGTTAACGTCCGGCGTTCTACAGATTTGAGCCGGCTGGTATTTGGCCTGATTCTCTCTAAGCTGAGGTGATCTATCCCTCTCTCTCTCTCCGTCTCCAGGTCCTTTTTCCTCACTCTTCTCCTTCTTCTTCTCTGGCTTCCTCACCGCAGGAGTAGGGAGGAGGGGGGGGGAGGTAGTTATGATGAACCGTCACTCAGATCCTGACAGCTGGCTTTCTCAGCCACTTGCGGCCGGACGAGTCCAATTGATTACGCGACTCAGTCAATGTCACGGCGTCGTCACAGGGCCCCCGCCGTTTAAAAGCACTCCCAGCGCTGTCGGATAAATCACATCAAACATCACTAACAGATCCCCCCCCCCTCCCCTTTTTGTGGGTAATTGCGGTATTCCTGTCCTCCTGTAGCTGTTCAATCCCTCCATCCCTCAACCAATTGGCTCTGACAAGGGGGGAAGCAGCTCCTGTCAAAACTGTTAAAGGGGAGGATGATATTTAAGAGGTGTACCGGATAACAGATATCTATCACCTCTCTGCGAGCCCGCATCATTTCTAAAGGATTGCTTGATCAAGATGTCTCCCCCCCCCCCCACCCCCTTCCTTTCCTCCGGCTGAGAGTAAAGTTATTATGCCGCCGTGAAGACTCCATGCTTCTTCTGCGAGAGGGAATGTGACAGGTACAGAGCGGGGAGATGTGCCTGAGGAGCATGAAGAAGTCAGGGGAGGGGCGCTATTAAATATTCATCCCACCAATATCGCTCTTTGTCACATCCTCTTTAACAACAATAAGGACGGGCAGGAGGAGGGAGGAGGGAGGTGGAGGAGGGAGGTGGCGGCAGCGCTGGTGGAGGGGTCGACGCGTTGGTTCAAGTCTGGACTGGATTCTGAAGCCCGAGTGTTTGTGAGCGTTTGTTTTAACCTGCCTGCGCTGCCAGATAGGTGGGAGTTCTGAACTATCACTTGAACGTTGCATAATAAAGCTCTGACCCAAGATTGGTTGGTTGTTTTAACCTCCAGGTTACGGTTGGTCTTTATGATATCTCGTGCCCTTTGACCTCCCCATACATTTTAACAACTGACTCCTTTGTTGATCTTTCACTAAATCGATGCCGACTCTTATTTCACTCTGTCAATCGACCCATAAAGCCTCGGCCCTGGTGAGCCTCTGATGGAAAAATAAAGCTTAAGAAAATGTCCAATGTGCCTATGTTGACTTTTAACATGCGTGTTTTCAGAATAGACGCTATATTGCGCGAGCGTTACACGTATTCAACTTTTTAAGCAACTTTTTTGGGCAACGTTGTGGAGCAATATCACCCGAACAGATGCCTCTATGCTAAACGCGCCGGCGCCATGGCAACCGCACACTCCGATCATTTCTTTGCCGCACATTTCCCTTCCTGTGTTGGCAGATACGTTGACCTGCCGCGTCGCTCCAAAATAATCATTAGGCGCCGCGTTAAAGCGAATCATGTTTTAACTCGAGTGTCTGAAGTGTGAGGGAGGATTTAGGATAAATATTGGCATGTCCACGCCGTGACTCTCTATGACAACATATGGGTCGCTGTAACTTGATACTCTGATGAACTTTGGAAGCATTTAGCAAACGCTATAAACAAAAGTAACGGGGATTCATTAATATTCAAAGCTTTCTAGCCACTTTGCTCAACTTAAAGTGAGACTTCTTAGCATTTCTACTCATTTTTCTACTGCCATTGTTGACACACAAGTCACTGCTATATGGAAAAGAACGTTCACATTCATTGACTTGAGTGACATCACCATGCTACAGTTCCCATGGCATTATGGGAGTTGTTGTTGATGTCATTCATCATCATTTCTTTGAAGAGTCCAGCCCCTGTAAGGTTTGTGGCTACTGTATACTGTGGTGTGTGTCCAGCAGTGTTACTAACCTATACTGTATACTGTGGTGTGTGTGTCCAGCAGTGTTACTAACCTATACTCTATACTGTGGTGTGTGTCCAGCAGTGTTACTAACCTATACTGTATACTGTGGTGTGTGTCCAGCAGTGTTACTAACCTATACTGTATACTGTGGTGTGTGTCCAGCAGTGTTACTAACCTATACTGTATACTGTGGTGTGTGTCCAGCAGTGTTACTAACCTATACTCTATACTGTGGTGTGTGGCCAGCAGTGTTACTAACCTATACTCCTTACTGTGGTGTGTGTCCAGCAGTGTTACTAACCTATACTCTATACTGTGGTGTGTGTGTCCAGCATTGCAAACAGCAGGTTGCTCACAAAGCCAAATGGGCGCAAGATGCAGAAATGTTAATGTGAACGCCATCAGTTTGATCTGTCAGCACAGTGCTGAGTCTGTTCTCTGATCCCGGTGAGTAAGCTCTGCCACAGCGAGACAACCCAGATGAGTAGAGCGGCAGCTCTGCCAAATGAGTCCGGTATAGGTGCTGATTCATCGCTATACGTTTCCACTGGAGCAACAAATACCAACGCACATCTTTCAAACTCTCTGAAAACACGGCACACGGCTACATTATCACGCAAGAAATATGTCCGAGTTAAGGACAGGAGAGCGGGATAAATCCACAGAGCCGCCCCGCTCCTGCCAATACGTGGATGTGCTTATCCTCGCCAGGCGACAGTCGCCGTCCACTACGGGTAGCGGCGTCTGTGCCAAACTTCATAATATTGGTCCGTAAATCAAAAAGTCAACAGGAGAAAGAGGGGAAGAGAGAGAGAGAGAGAGAGAGAGATGGAGAGAGAGAGAGAGAGTGGGGGGAAATCGTAATGTGCACAGTAAATCGCAAAATCAAAACTCAGCATCCCCTTTGGTTTCTAAATGCACCGCTGTCATAAAAGCATTTCCATCGACAAATGAGTCCGCGGGAAAGGTCAATAGTTAATTGAATAATCTATCACCTTGGGATGGAGAGAGTGTACCACGCTACGCAATCAATGACAGGCACATTAAAAGGTCAGCCGCACTTCCTCCTCTGACTTCTATGATAAGTCACCTGGTTAATGTTTTCTTTGGTTATACACAGCTCAGGGGTCAACGGAGAACAACTAACTGAGCGCCTCAGACCCAGGGAGGGAAGGAAGGGAGGATGGAAGGGAAGGTAGGAAGTTTGCGGCGAAATAACATGGAGCATTACCGATGCAACATGAATGCTCATTTAGAATAATGGCTGTGCATTTGCAGCAATATCCTTGTGTGACTGTGACCACCCGATTAATTATAAATGAGGAGCATTTCCTTATAATACCAATTTATTCGCATTCATGTGTGTGTGTGTGTGTGTGTGTGTGTGTGTGTGTGTGTGTGTTTGTGTGCTTTGCGGGGTAGGTATGGCGGCCCCGTTTGAAACAAAGAAAGGATTGCGATGTTAACAGATGCTTCCTCGAAAAAACAATAATTATGCAAATCTTGAGACGGAATAATCACGGACATATTCATTATTTATAGGTCTGGTTTTTGCTTTGCGCTATCATAAACTAACTGTGAGGTGAATGTGCGATTGTGGCTTTCCTCTTTAATTGTGTGTACACAGAATTATGTCATTTATTTCAAACTGCCGCTCACGCAATTTCATTATGACCACGGGGTGGAAGGATGGTGATTGCCAATTTGGTTCTTGGGAGAAACTTCATATTTTCTTTACTTTCATATGCATACGTTTGTTTTTGCCGTTTTTTTTCCTTCTCCTCCAGACTCACACATCTAAATGTTTACTTTGCCGGGATTATTACATTATGAAATCCATATAAATGAGTGAAATTACTGCTTGTGCTGATGTAATGATGGCCCCGACCAAGGAGAATCTCATTGATGTAATCAGCAAATGGCACAAAGCAGCCATTTTTTGTTGGAGTAATTGGACTCGGTGATACAATTGCTCATTTGTCCAATGATTAGTCTTTGTTTAAAGGAAGTTTAACTGGAAAAAAGTTAGTTTGTTAAACTTCCTCGATGGAGCTAACAGGTTTATGCAAATGGCCTGTGTCTCTGGGAAACAAAGCAACGCACACAAATACACACAATCAATCCATTCCATTTAGAAGGATGACATCAGCTCTGATTGTAGGGGTGAAGTTAGACTATCAGCCCAGTGGGGGGGCGGAGCTTAAGTCCCTGAGGCCAGAGTAAGGTGATAATCCTGGTCTGTAGCTCAACATAGCAAAATCCCTTGGTGACGCGTTTCTCCACATGTGAGATACTTTTGATTTAAACATCTGTTTCAGAAAAGTTTATTTCTGGTGCGTGGAACTCGCCAAAGATTTATAGTTTCCATATGCGGTGCTGCTAAATTGATGTGATGTCATGTAACTCTCTTTGGTGTCCTTTTATGAAGCCACATCAGCATTTGAGGAAATACTGTTCTTCATAGTAGACTTATGAGTCCATGAGCTCGGGGTCAGAGGTTTAGTTTTGGAAACTAAAGCGTGGGTCAAAGTCTTACTGCTGTCTGCTGGCGATGGAGGCAAATCAGCTGAAGAAGTGCTGTTGTATTAGTTTGTCATAATCTTGGGTTTGATCAGATTATAAACTATTCTTAACCCCATAATATGCCACAAACATCCATTTTACTCCAACAAACCCAATTGAATGAATGCTCAGTTAGATGTATCCTCTTAGAATGTGGCATAACTCTGCTCTCTCTCTTCTCACAGCCCGAGTGAATTGCGATGAGACACGGGCGCTTGTCACGGGAGATCATTTTTGTCATCCTCCATCCCTCTTGTGTTTTGACGACGGGACCTCTTCACATTGATCCTCTGTGGCGTTTGTTTGTCATCGCCGTGAACCATCACTGTCAAAGCGGAGCGCCGCTCTATTCCCGACGCTCCGCTCGTCCCCGCCGAGGGTTTGGACGTACGATTCGCCACGGCTTTAACGCCATCACTGATGCGGCAATACGAAAATTACACAGTCCACATCAACACTCTGTATGTCAATCATCACACGCCGTATTCTTCTGTTTAAAAATAGTCGGCGGATCGAGGAAAGTTGGAGGATGAACTGCCAAACAATGATTATTTTCAATCCTCTGATGTGATGTGATTTTCTTTGATAATCCGTCGGCTACACCCGTGTCACGCCTGTCACTGCCTTATACCTTATAACTCCATCTGCGCGCCCTCCGCTGCGCCCCAGACATAATTGATACTCGGCGTGTGCTTTTGGCCCGTTCTCCACGTGCCTCAGAGGCATGAAAAGAGAATAAGAGAATTAAAAGCAGGGCGAAGAAATGAAGGAGGAAACCCTAACGTCGACAATTCCATTTATATTGTCCACGCTAAGTGTGAGCTCAATCACGCTGAGGAGCGCCGCTCTTGAAGGCTCTTTACTGAAAATGTTCATAACTCAATAGAAACTTGGCTGCGTCTCAGGCCGCTTCCTCCCTCCCCGCCATCCTTCAGGGGAATGCTTTATGTGCCATCACCTTCCCGTCATGGCATGAAATGAAGCAAGTAAACCTGTTTCCTGTCCAGGAGATTCCCATTCGCAACAGAGATGTCTCTCTTCCGGCAGCTGACTAAACTTGTGACGCTCCTGGCCTCATTTTTCCCATTTCTTCCCTGTGATCTGGGCAGGTTGCGTTCTTGGCAGAGCGTTAGAGTCGTTTGAGCTCATCGCCACTCCTTTCCTGCGCGGCTTTGGTTGGATTGACACACCTGGATGGCTCTCTGTGACTCACGCCCATCGCCTTGCGCAGAGATGACAGGCCTTTGGCTTTTTTAAAGGAAACTCTTCTGGGCTCAGGTTCCTTTCTCCCCCAGTTGTCTTGACACGACCGTACAGCTGATACAGGCTTCTGGATGGCAGATGGCAACGCTGGTATTTTTAGACGGAAGCCGCTGACAGCTGATATTTTCTGTTTATATTCAATAACTTGCTTCTCAAGTATTCAGGATTTATTCTTTCCGCCAACAGACTATTTGTTGTCAGCATTTAGATAATCGTGGGAGCATTAAAAATTCCAGACGAGCTAATTCCTTGAGAACACATCAGTGAGGGCTTATTGTAATTGGTTTTTACTCATTTTCATAGAAAATATCACGCTTTTGTAAGAGGAACACATCACGTAATTCAAGGAGTTAGCAGGTAAACTCGACCTACGTTCCCTGTTTCCATTTGTCTTCAGCTCCTTCCAACGAGTCCAGGCTCAGTCTCTTCTTTAAATAGACTGTTATAGGTGTCAACACATTGTTTTTACAGCAGATGGAACGCTATCAGATGGCCCTGATCACCACATTATCCAGGTTCACAACACACCTCCACCTCTGCTTTTAGCTCTGCTCTAATCCATCACACTTCCCATCCTATTGCACCACCTCCTTTTCCCCGCAAAAAAGGGGAAAGAACGGAAGAAAAACAATCACTAAAGGAGATACAAAGGCTGATTTCATCCATCTTACACCCCGAGTAAATCTTTTCGAGGGGGAAGCGGAGATCTACCGTCCTCTCGCCTCTCTCTATTTCAGAATTGCCTCGGAGCTCATCCATAACGGCGTTCGCGGGGGCCCCCCGGGTGTGCGGAGGGGCCAGTCAGCGCAAACTGGGAATTGAACGAGGCGAAGGTAGACAAGAGAGGAGACAGAAATGTCTCCTTGGAGGTCACGCCGACAAAATTGAAAGTCTCAGGTAGAGTGGGGGCCTGTCGGTTTAATAAAATGGATAGAATTTCCATTTACCCTCGGCACCCCCTCCTTAATGCATTGTTCTTGTACGGGAGGGGCAGGAATGAGTCAGGAGCCAAGGAATACACTTTATAGACACAAATAATCGTAAATTGGGAATGTCACCTTTAAGCCGAGGCATTTTTATTATTGTTAGTGGTGCTGCTGAGTGGGTTTGATGCTTTATTCTCCCAGGGATTCTGTGTGTACACCCACCCCCCACCCCCTCACCTCCACCTCCACCCCCTTCCCCACCTCCTCCCGTCTTTATCAGGCTCCCGGTGGCGGTGGGGAGAGAAGACAAACCAAGAGAGGGACTTTAAGCAAACTCACTTTCCCATCGCCCCATACTTCTCGGGGTGATTGATGGCAGATGGCGTCCTTTAAAATAAACCTATCCATTAACGGCGCTCACTGTTGGGCGCTGGGAGCGTTTACAGCTGTCTGCAGGTCCGGGGGAAGCTCATCCTATGGGGGGGGGGGGGTATCTGCCTGGGTGGACCTGGCCTCTGTCGTACAGGTGTAAGCTCTTTATTTACTGCTATTATTTGGATCTTACAAAAGCTCCTCCACTAGTTTATGGCGGCGACTTTATAGATCTTCCCTTCCGCTGGAATATTAACTGTGTGTCCATGATTCAATATGAGAGCACAAGGGCTCCTGGGAGCTGTAGACCAGCGCGCCGGATACAGGTACTTGTCTAATTGAAGTCCCCAGAGGTCTCCGGGTATAGAACATATAAATTGGACAGATAGTGAACGCGGAAAGTATTGACAAATGTCTCACCGCGCCGCTCTCGCCATCCCTCTCACTACAGGGCTACAATACTAAGCATTGTTATTTCCCCATTTGACGAGGGATGCGGCCGAGTCAAGTTCGGCGGGGGGGGTGGGGGGGGGGGGGGAATGGACAAAGCAAAACATTAATATATTTAAATTAGATTTGAAACACTTGACTGGCTCGTGCGTGCGTGGAAGTCGGAGAAACCTGTTTACTCCCGCTCTTGTTTTGCATTATATGTGAGTGTCTGTGCAAATTAACGAAGGGGGCCCTCAGTATTTTTTCGGGCTCCATGTTAATTGTGAGAAATAATATTAAGGATGTGTGAATCCTGCGCCTGAGCATATTGCATTATAATAAGTTCAGGAACATTACCAGGGAACACAGCTTATTAAGGGGGAGCAAGGTAGAGGCTGGATGGAGATAGATTTAACTGTAATATACCTAATCCTGAATATATTATACATTTGCATGCAAAACCCTATACAAGATTTGAATATTAATTGAAATATGCAGATGATGTATAGGGTTGTAATTATTGCTGATTTAGAAGTATAATTGGATGAAAACTTTCTGGTGGGCTACTCTGGCCCGACGTGCCACGGCGAGGAGAGATTAATATGCATATTCATGTCCCGCCCAACACGCCACCGCCGCGCTCTTACCGCTGGAAACTGGAGAGAGGATATGCTGGTGAGGGGAAGGGGTCGAAAGGCTGCATGCAGGGAAGACAATGGAGAAAGGGCAACAAAGGGAGAAGGGCTCACGATCACATGTACAGGATGATATCTGATGTTTACGATAACACTAACGGTTATTTCCTGTGTTAGAAAACCGTTAAGGGATCGAGGGGCCGTATTTATAAAACCCCACCTGCTGCAGTTCTGAACACTGACTGATGATGTAAAATGATGTGGTTCTGGCTGCTGCGTGCTTTAGAGACGCCACCACACGTATTAGAGCAGCGGAGCCCATGAGTGTCTCCTCACAGTCCTACTGCCTTAGTGGGGAAATGAGAGATAAATGTCACTTGAAACTTCCTGAAATTAAGAGAGATGAATCTGGGAGAATTGTAGGCGATTTAGACAACGTATAAGCTCAGTATATAACCTTGATGATGCGTCATGCTGCTACTGTTTCCTCTCCTGCTATCAATTTTCGCCAACAACAGACTGAAGCCCATCCTGCTCTTTATTCTGTATTTCCGTGACAACAGGTAGAGAGAGAGAGAGAAAACCTCCTCATACAATTCAAGCACACTCGTTTTATCAGAACACGTTGGGTTGCATGTAGAGCCAGTCCACCTTTAGCCTGTCCCACCTTCCGCACGCAAACGGTTGTCTTTGCCTTTTTACCGTCCTCTCCTGTTCTTACCGCTGAAACTTCATAAGCTGTGACAGGCGGCGTGGCGTAGACGTGACCCGTCGGATAGCGGCGACGTGACCTCGCCTGTCTCGCCGCAGAGCGACCCCACCCCCGCGCTCCCCCCGCTTGTCACACAAACGGGGAGAAACGCCGAAGGACCTCGGCTAACTCTTGTCAGAGCTGTCACGCACTCCGCCGCCGCTTTCCGTCTTGACAAGCCGTCGGTTGAGATACCCGCCGAGACCCGTGGCCCCGCGTCCGCCTCCACTTCCACCGCCATCATTACCTCCGTGTTTTCTATGCTGATTTATTTCACGCGCAGCAGGGTTAACCCCGCGTTCTCCAACTTTCCCTCACTCCCTTCAAACTGAAGATAAAGGCTCACTTACTGTCACATACAATAGAATGTGACCCAAATGATAAACAAGAGGAAGAAGTCGTCATTTATAGAGGCCAGATCAACCAGATCACGTACACACACATTACACACATATATAGACAAAGACATAAGAGAGTGGAGCATGAATGTGTGTGTAGAAAGCCACAACATCATCTCTGTTTGACTGCAGAACAGTTTGATCACCCTGTTATCTAGGCCATAGAACTGGGCAAACATCACACACACACACACACACACACACACACACACACACACAAGATATTGTAGATAATCAAAGGGAATTTCAACTAAACACACACAGACAGCCCAGCATCTATGTGTAGCTTGTATATTTATTATGCAAATGTAAAAAAAGTTGCATATTCTAGCGTTAAGTAGGCAGGCAGTAAAACATTACATTGTGTCTTGTCTGTCTCGATTGCCTTGTTTGGGGAGGAGAGTGGCCGTGTGTGTGTGTGTGTGTGTGTGTGTGTATGTGTTTACTGTGGGATTGTTGCATGTATGTTAGCATAAGAGACGCGGGAGCTCCGTATTTGTTTAGTCGGTCTGGCTGCCGCGCTGATTTCACGATAAATATTAGCGCTGCAATACGCCGCGTCGGACATTTATTGAAAGTGACCACTCCAAACATTGTTTGTTTGTCTGCGGGAAAAATTGCAGCAGCCTCTTTTCCCGTCCGGCAGGTTATGGGAAATTTATCTGTGAATGTAACCAATTCAGTGTGTGTGCAAATGTTTGTTTTTTTGTGATAGCTGTCGGTGTAGAGGTGCTTGTGTGTGTGTGTGTGTGTTTGTGTGTGTGTGGTTGGGGATCCACATGTGCGTAATGATGATAGCTACACTACACTGGAGAAAACAAACACCTCAAGAGACCCATATATATCCACTCACGGGGAAGTTTTATAAACCGGACTGCGGCGCATTTCTCCGCCCACCGCATCCAAGGTGGCCCCGACTGCCAAGAATCCTCTAGGTGCAGCACTGAGGGAGCCAGAGTGACGTGTGAGTGAGGGCGGGGGGAAGATACGTGACTTTGAGTCCAACAAAAGGGAGGGTGGGGGTGAGAAACAGAGGGAGGAAGGAGAGAGGTGGGGGTCTTAAAGCCAAGAGACCGGAAATGGAGCAAGAGCCTGAGGAACGGTGGGAGACTGACCTTTAACAAGACAGCTGTTCTCTCTCAGGTGCTCGCTCTCAGCGTATCTACAGACTCCCCTTTTTTTTTTGGTTCAACCACAGAATTAGTCATGATTCCGTCCCGTGGGACCGTGAGTGGGGGCCGGAGGTGATGTTTAATGTTGCAGGAAGGAGAACTACACTTACAACAAAAAAAGAGAAAAGAAAGAAAAAGGCATGTGTCATCTCAAAAACATATCCGGTTTGGGACGACACACAGCTGAACACACACTCGCTGCTCCGTGCCTCTAACAAAAACCTCTGCCATTACAAGGTTTGGCCCCGTAAATTGCCTTTTCTTAATTGATTCCAGCGGTTGTGTCCACCTGGTACAGTCTGAGGTTCTGGAGTGTTGAAAAAAGTTGAAAATAAAAACAGGAAGTTGTTCAATTTAAACAAAACTACACGACATGCTTCAGCTTCTATTCTGATGTGCTGTTGCTATATGACAGGATACGCTCTGTACTCTGTGCTCACTGGCATACCTGTCCACTCTGACTGACAGCTGATGATGTGTTGCTTAGTAACAGCCAAACACAACCCGGAGCCGTAGCCGTGATTTGTAACACGCTCCCCCGCTGATAAGCAACCTAAAGACGTGTGCGTGTCAGGATCACATCCCTCTCTATGAGGGCGCTAAAGGACTCAGAGGGGGTTTGTTAGACGTAAGGAAAAGGCATTAGGTGATGTGATGAGGCTCACCTCATCTCCGCCGAGCTCGGCAGGTTACAGCAGCGGCGGGGAGGGGAAGCAGCCCCCCCCCCCCCGCCTCCTGCGAAAGTCTTCAATCTTATGAAGCCTGCGGGGCTGAGGAGGTGTTTAATTATTAAAGGTGTTTGAACAAAAGGCTATTCTAAGCCTGCTGGAGCCTAAGACTGGACATTCTCCTCAGCGTTTGATGGACGACCACCTTTACAAACAGTCAGTTTCCCCTTCGTAGTGTTTGCGTTAGATTACTGCCAAAGACTCCCTGAGACCCGCACTGTCCTTCTCTGCCGGTTAAAGAGGAACATCCTGCGTTTGTGCTGTCTCACGCTGAACGAGGTGATTCGTCTTTTTTCCGGCGTAGCGCTAATCCACGCAGTAGAAAGAGTTTGAGAAACTTTTTGGACGTATTTATCACACGCCTATAACTGAATGAGTATTTATCATAAAGGCCCCTTTATGTATTCATGCGGCATAGATCCTGCATTGACATTAAAGAGAATCGCTTTCCCAAATTCCTACGTGAATCCAATTACTAGAGCACGGCGACGGAAACAGCCTTTCAATGAATAACAGCAAAAACAAAAAATGGAAATGCATCGGGGGGAAACGCACTGAAAATGAAAAGTATTTTACGGCTTCAACCAGAAACCCACAAAAGGGGACAGGCCTGGATTTTTCCCCCTCGCAAATATCACTTGGATTTAAGAGGTAAACCAACTAGTAAAAAACAGTGAGAGTCGCACAACATTAAAGAATAATGTAAGCAAAGCAAGAAACATAAAAGCAAAAAGGCAGGGACATAAAAGTATCACATAAAAGGACGAGTGTCAGGAGCAATTAATAAAACATTGCGGCATAAAGCAAGTCTATAAAAGTAAAAGACGCAGGAGTGCGACTGATTAACCTCCGGGCCTCGACTGGGCTCGTTTCAAAGTTCCGGCGACTCGGAGAAAGGAATTAAGATGTAAAACATAAAAGAGTAAAAACTTGGGTCTCGTTCCAGACAAGATAGAAGGGTGAGGCGGCAAATTGAGCCTGTATCCTCTCCCCTCGCTCCGTTATCTATCATACCTTTCATTCTTGAGCTCCCACTGAAAGCAGGGAGGAGGAGGAGGAGGAGGAGGAGGAGGAGGAGGGGTAGCGTTTACAAATCGTCCCCGCTGTACACATTGTAGTTACACCTGGTTCAGCCAGATGGTTTAGGGATTTGATCACTACCTGACCTGATTGTGGGGTAAACCTGTATGCAGATGACAGCTCTCTCTCTCTCTCGTGTTTAAGTTGAAGTGAGTCACTGCTAAAGGCCTTCACAGATAAAGAAGTTGTATTTTCACTTAAAGCACACCGAGTACAGGTTACGTTGCTCTGAAAGAACCCCTGACACTTGAGGAATCTGCTGTTCTTGGGCAGCTCCTGATGAAATAAATGAGTTGTTTGAATTACCACTTAATAGCAGGGTTGGGGCAGATCGCTGGAGACGGCGTTCCCCTCGCGGTTGCTGGACTATAGGTTCACACTGATGTTTCCACACATTAAAAATCCACCCGAAACCTCGTGAAATCAGCCTGCGGTGCGCCGATACCTGCTCTGTCAGGACTCCTGGGCTCAGTCAAATACCATCCAGGTCGGAAAAACCCTCCGCCGAGCCTCTGATGCTCTCTGGCTTAAAGGGGGCTCTGCTGGCTGCCGGCGGCGTTTGAGGGTTACGCTTAATTTTCCCCTCCCTCAGTTGTAGAGTTATTCAAGGGAAAATAAGTTATCTCACCCTCGGTCAGAGTCGCTCAGGGAGCAGAGCGCTTGCAGACGTTTAAACACGCAGGGACAGAAGCTTATAAATGTACAAACCTACACTTTCACTCAGGCGCCTCGTATATTTCCGTCACTATCATTCCACGTTTACAGCATTAGTGAAGCTCTTCAATCACCAAAACACAGAGACGCTGCAGAGGGTTAAGATTTCAAATGAATTGGGTGACACATTAACATCCTGTAGCTGTGTGGAAGGGTTCTGGCAGCATGATGTGTGGTTTGATTTGATGTATGGAGCGGCTCAGCATATTTACACCGGCTGATTTAATATCTGGGTCTTGATTTTTCCGCTTTGTTTGTCCAAAATGTTCAGATGTCACTTTCCCATGATGCAGTTTCCCTGCCATGAATCCAGAGTTAAACCTTTGGAATGTGACATTGTCCTTTTGCAGAGTTTTGCCTTAACATATTTTCATCTTTTTTTTTATTATTCAAATATATATATATATATATATATATACGTACGTTTTAACTTTTAGTGGCTGTGCTTCCAGCCGAGGCTTTTTAATCCTGTACTTAAGTCTTGCCTGCTGCCTGTGACCGCGCCGTGCCAAGCAGGCCGCCTGCCGCTTCTTGTTAATCGACTCTGAAAGCTTCAGTGGAAAAGTTCAGTTTTGACCCAGTGACACTGGCACTCGCACGACAACAGCGAGCCTCGGGAGAGAACCTAGCATCAAATTACCTCTCTGGATGCCTCTGCCCGGACCTGTACTTTCTCTCTATATGTGTTTCTAGAGAGTGTGAGTGTGTGCGTGTGTGCGTGTGTGCGTGTGTGTGTGTGTGTGTGTTTAGACATTTGGAAAGGGGGGGGGTTGGGGGTCATACTTGCCTTGACCACAGGCTGACTGCTCGCCCGGGGCCCCTGGCGTCGGTGTCAGGGAGAGGTGAATCAGACTATCTCCACTTGCAAATCTATCCCCCGAGACCCCGGAGTCCTCTCACCATCCCCACCTCTCGCAAAACAACCTTTTAGAGGGGGTCCATCGCCCATTATGTCCCTCCTCACCTCTCTCGCCACTCTTGCAGGGCGACGTCCGAAGGGAGGAGAGGTGCGACCAACGCCACTAATCTCCCCCTCTCTCTCTCTCTCTCTCGCCCCTGCCGGCGTCACTCTCTGCCGCCGCCCTCCAAGGACGTCTACCTCCACCGCCAAGGTGACAGAGTTTAGCTGTTGTTCCTCTCGCTCGGCGCGGCCACAGACCTGGGCTGCCAGGGTATATGAATTACAGGCCTTGCTTAAGGGGTAATTTAGGCAGGAATTAAGGGATAACGTGTATTTTAAGAGGGGAAATCCTTTGAGTTTCCTTTTATAATAGAGCACCTACCTCACAGTGGGTAATTGGAAACAGATGTTGCTCCATGAAACATTATGAGCACTGGCCTTTCCTTTTTTTTTCCCCCCCTCACCAGCAACCTGAAACATCTTGAAATTCTGTCATCATGCTGGCTTTTGTGTGCATGTGTGCTCGCATACACTCCTGTGTCCGTGCCACATAATCACATTAGTTAAGATTCCATCTAAGAGGAGGCCAATTATGCGCTTTTCCTCTCACATTTAGGCGCGTGACAAGTAGCGTGCAGAATCGGTGACTACAACCTATCAACCTATCCCAAAGTGCTTTGCAGGGATGGCACAGGACTGAAACAAGAGAGAGAGACGGAGGCACAGGATGAAAGGGAAATGCTAATAATGTCTCACATGTGTGTACTGGCAAATTGTCTGCTAACACCGGCGAAACCAACAAGCTGGCGAGGCGGGAACGTTGCAGCAGCCTCCCTAATAAGCAGCATGCACTATTTATGATCACAAACCAAAGAGCAGGGAGGGTGAGCGCTGTCAAAATAAAAAAACATGTCAATCTTCGCGCCCCACTGTTGCCCGAGCTTGTTGCGAGTCTGTTAACTGACTTTTTTCTTCCTCTTCTTCATGTTTGCCTATGATGTACAAAGGCGGGGGGGGTGGGGGGAGGGAGGGGAGATATCTCATCAGAAAAACACACAGATTTCTTAAACTTCTACATGTCTAAAAGAGGGAGGGGCTGCGAATCAAAGTCAATATCAAAGTTTGGAGAAAAGGGGGCAAGTAAATATTTTGTTCTAATGGGTTGAAAGGCGGCGGTGGCGGTGCGGCGGTAGGCAGGGCAGGGTGGTGCAGGGTGGTGCGGCGCGGCGCTAAGGTGCTGGATTATGGTTAGGTAGGGGAAGAAATGAGGCCAAGCTGAGGTTTTTAATACTTCATAGGATATTGAAAATTCCCTCTGAATTTCCCATAACTTCTCCTGACTCTGTGCAATTATGCATGTTGATTCATTTGGAGGAGCTCGGGGCGATGAAGAAGTCAAATTCTGTCACGCAGTCGGTGGAAATGTTTGCGTGCGACTGACCGACGACCACCGACGCCGCAAAACAACGACAAGACGTCAGAGGGGATCGTCTCCCCGCTCTGCTTTCTTCTGGCTTTGTACCTACTAAGAACTAAGAACAGCAGGTAACGGACACATTCTGAATTATTTACCGGTCTCGTAGGAGGATATTCAAAGACGGCGGGGGGGGAGGGAGGGAGGTGTGGGGGGGGGGGGGCTCAACGGGGGCTTCCAGATAAAATAAAAAAAAGTTGAGTTGAGTGAGAATCTAAGTTGGTGACACAAGTAATCCGTTGATTAGCTGCCTGGGGTCCTGAAGCCTTTTCACTTCTAACAACCACTCTGCTCCTTCTCTCTCTCTCTCTCCCTCTCTCTCTCTCTCTCTCTCTCTTCCATCTGACTCCACCGGGCTGCAGGAGGAATATGTGAGCGAGGAGGGCGAGAGAGAAAGAATGTGTTCCCCTTCGTCTCTGACTGCTCTGAGTGTAAAATGTCAGAACACGTAGAGACGGAGGGTTTTCTCTTCTAATGGCCGCTTGAATACGTTCAAGAGAAAAAACCAAAACAATCTGCTTATGTAGACAGGAGGTGGGACACGAACTCAGGCTGTTAGAATAACAAGATAAATGTAGCTGCCCATCTGCCTGCTTGACCTTCACTCTTACTTTCCATCAGGATGTTTCAACGAGGCGTTTTAAAAACTTTATCGAGTCGCAGGGAACATTAACGATGTCACTCTGAATGAGTTAGTGATGGGTTAACACGGAGAAATGGACTCTACATGAAAAATACATGTACGGTGTGTGTGTGCGTGTGTGCGTGTGTGCGTGTGTGCGCGCTTCAAACTGACGAGGCCGATGACAAACGTGACTGGAGGAGAGGGAGGCGGCGGTGGCGAGGAGTAAAAGGTGAGAGAGGAAGAGAGAGAGAGAGAGAGAGAGAGAGACAGGAGGAAAGAAAGCAGCCAACATTCCCTGTGATGTAACAGGGCACCGCCGTGCAGCGTGGGAGAGGAAGACATTCCGGGCTGGGAGGGGTTTTTGGAGGCCGCGGCAGCTTTGGAGTATAATAAAAAATACCCCCCCTCCCCCTCCCCCTCCAAACCCCATCACCGCCCCACCACCACCACCACCAATTTCCTTCCAACAGCTGAGCACCTACAGGTCATTATTTCCTGTGCCGGGGCTGTGATGTGAAAGTCCCGGGAAAAACTTCACTCTGTCGAATCAACAGTAAATAATGACTTACACAGAAACAGACTTTACACACACCCCCTCCTCCCCCCCCCCCGCCCCCCGCCCCCCCTCGTACCTTGACCTCGAAGCAGTAAGGCAACGGCAATGTGTTTTGATCACAAAGCGCCGCTG
>NW_027466878.1:32500-427500 GCF_046128005.1 Genypterus blacodes
TTTCACCGGCCCACCGTCTCCTTCCTCCCTCAGTCAAACCACGCGGCCGATCCATCAATCCGCAGTATTTACTCGGCGTTAAAGTAATTAAACATAAATCTTTAAGGAATCTTCACTTTTAAAGCCTCCGACCTTACAGCCATTCCTCTCTCTCTCTTCCTTGTCACCAGGATCGGGGGGCCCTGCAGTTCTGGGGTCATTCCTCAGCCCCCCCCCCCCCTTTTTGCAGATGGATTACGGCGACAACAAACACTTTTTTTTTCCCGGGCATCTGCATCGTCTCACACGGGGAAGGAGGAAAGAAACATTAAAGCCGTGGAAGACGTGAGAGCGCGCGAGCTTAAAGCGACGCTGTAGCGCCGCGATCGCACGCTGTGACAGTAAACGCACCGTGACTGTGCTTCACAATCACTTCAAAGGGGATTTTCCCGATAAACCTTTTTTTTTTTTACCTAGCGGAGCCGGCGTTTTTGAATTAAGGTGCTGTTAAAAAATTCAAATAAATAAAAGTCAATATCTCGGAGACTTCATAAATAATTTTGCAGTCATTAGTTTGCAATTATAGCACGACTGCATGCCAGCTTTTGTAATTATCACTGTGAATGTGTGGAATTAGATTGATTTTATGGCCTGATTTAGGAGGAAGAACAAGGCGGGACGTTAAAGAAGTGGATGTAATGGTAAGAATATCAGAACATGAATGAGCTGTGTGTGTGTGTGTGGATGTGTGTGTGCAGGAGGAAGTTAATTAGCAAAGTGTTAATTGAATACGAGCGCCTTAATTGTTGTATTACGTCGCACAAACGCCGCTTTCCTCAAATATTGTTTTTTTTGGTTGTTTTTTTTTTGTTGCACCTATTAGAGATTCTTGTCTCTTAAGTTAATTTCATTATGCTAATCAGGCCCTCATCCGTACAAGAACCTCGGCTTTGATCCGCACTCGTCGTCGTGATCTTCAAAGACGACGTCACCGCTTACTTTAAATGAATTTTACATTTTCTTTTTAAAGGAATCTCATGGAAATGAGGTGGGGAGGGGTCGGGCCTCATTAATTTTTTATCATGTGTCTCGGTGTTTTGAAAATGGTGTGTGTGTGTGTCTGAGGGTGGTGGTGGTGGGGGGGGGGGGGGGGGGGGGGGGGCAGTCGAGGAGCACACAGGCCGGATTTCATCTCCGTGTTCTACCAGGGGAGAAGGTGGAGGAGAGAGGAACGGGGAGGAAATGGTTTCAGATGCAGAAAGATTAAAGAAGCTGTGAGCTCCAAACTTCATCTGGACTGTAAACCTTATCACCGGGGTTCAGATGCTCTGTTGTGCTCCCACTGTGAAACTTGCCGGGGCAAATGAAACTTTTCCCCTCCCTTCTTCCCCTCGCTCTCCTTCCCGTCTTTTAACCCCCCCCCCCCACCCTCTTCATCGCCTTGAGGAAGAAGGGCCGATGTCTTCTGTAGGAGTGGGTTGCGGCCCCCTTAGGCAGAAGGCCCCAAACCACCCGTGAACAGACCTGCATTATTAAAACCGGACTGCGGTGGGAATCAAAGGCCGGGGCGATGCGTAGAAGCCCCCCGGCCTCAGGCGGTGCGAGCGATCACAACTGGAATTGAGCGGTGGGCCGAATGATAGGTTTGTTTGTTTGTTTGTCTGCGCCGCTCGTCTTCTCCTGGCGCTCCTGCCAAAGGGGGACCACACGCAAAAAATCCTTTCAGTGATAATCCATAGCTTTTGTTTCATGAGGTGACTGGCATCTAAAGGGTAAATAACAACAGACCGACAAACGGCAACTCCCATTATTCCACGTAAAACAATCACAATAACGTTTCTGCCCATAATTCTTTGTCTATAAAGTCAACAAACACATTCCTGATGACGACTTCCTGTAAGCTGCAAGCTACACGGGGGGGGGGGGGGGGGGGGGGGGGGCAGGGGGGTGTCACTGGATAATATGGCAGTAGGTGAAACCCAGCAGATTGAGCTTATACCGACTAAATCCAGAAACATTTCAAACAAAGCCTCTTACACGCCAAAAAATCTAATCTGTCCTGTCCTGTCTGAGTGCTCAGGCACGCTGCCAGCACTACTCAGGTAATGCAGGCTGGAAGCTGACTGCACAAATCTACCACCGGCTGTGCCTGGGACACTGCGGCTATAATTTCCCATCATCTATCATTTGCAAAATATACTGTGGCGTGTGAGGTAATTAATTAGGAAGACAAATACAGGCGGGGAGGGAGGTTTGGTGTCGATGGGAGTCGTGTTTTGATGGATTGGCCCGGGTGGTTTCTAGGGCTGGAATGGTGCATTGGGCTTCTACGCGTTGATACTGAAGGAGAGTGTGTGTGTCCTGCTCCCTGGTCACTCTGTCTGTCTGTGAGATGTGCAAAAAAAAAAGAAAAGGAGGATAAAAAGGCAGGAAGACGCATTTTAAATGAGCGATTCATGGCTTTCCTGTGCGATCACGTAAGCGCCGCTCCGTAGATCGGAGGCAGTGCGAGTTGATTTGAATGCTACAGCTGCATTTAGCAGCATTTTGGGTTTGAACCAAACGACTTCCTTACAAAACGATTGATCTGCTTATTATTATGCAGTTACTTTGCAGGAGAATTGAGTTTTCTTTCCAGCTGAACTGATTTTTTTCCACTTTCTTTAAAGGATAACAGAGAAGCTTCCATAAGTGAAAGTCTCACACAGGCTATTTTTTGCAGTGTGCTGCACCTTGCAGACTCCCAACAGGTGCCTGCTGGACTTGGTGGGTGTTGATCCAACGCCAGCTGGCGGCGTTGATGGATGACCAACCACCGCCCCCCCCCCTTCTTTTTTTCTTCTTCTACAGCCTGCAACGCGAGCTGCCGATCCAGGAGGAGCGGAGCGAGGAGAGAATAAGGAGGGGATAGTGATCTGAGAACCAAAAAACTGATTGGGTTTCAAAGAGCTTGGCACCGGCCTGCTGGGGAGGCAACCTGCCAAGAAAAGGTTCCTGTGTACTTTCAAAAACGGTAAATGGGAAGTTTAATCAGAGCTATATTGAAATGGTGATTTCCTGCGTGGACGCGGGCGTGCACGCCGATGTGGCGGTGCGTGCAAGTACAAGTACACACACACACACACACACAGACACACACGACAGAGTATCGACACGCAGGCACACATTCATGCACATATTATATAACCCAGCGCATATTCATGCAGGTGCATCGTGTCAATGAGGTGCATTCTCTCACACAGGAATCACACACACACACACACACACACACACACACACACACACACACACAGCAGTGCAATCAGTGTGAAGAAAGTGTATTTTCTCTCTCATATGAAGCTGAATGCAGAGCAGAGACAGAAGGTTCTGGATGTCGACTTCCATCTTTGAGTTCATGTGGAATAGTTCAGGAGATGTTGGCAGACGCTGCTACATCCTGCCACACGAAGGGGGTCAGAGGTCAGAGCGACATCACCAAACTGGCCGTTATGAGGAGCAGCGCTGGTTTAAACAGCCGACCTCCTGCGTGTCTGATGTGTGTGATGTGTGTGATGTGTGTTTCCCCCCTGCGTGTGTGCGTTTACAAAGGCAGCGATCTGCTCTATCTTCAGCCAGCTGTGAGGATTAACTTCACGCTGCACCTGACTGAACCTGAGCCCTTCTCTCCTCACAGCTGGGAGGAGAGAACGCCGCCATCCGTCCGCCCCGCCGCTCCGTTTTGACCTCGCCCCTCCATTTGCTGGGGATTTTGAACTATTTTGAATCCTGGCTGGCTGACGGTGTCTTTAACAGCTGGCTCGGCGAGGAAAGGGCTTCTCCTGAATATTTAATGGCATGAATTAAAGATGGAGCGGGAGGGCCGCCTTCTCCTGGTGGCGCTGACACAATGAGCGAGCAGGAGTCAAGTGCGGGAGGTGATCGGCTTTACAAGAGGGGTCAAGGCCCCTCCGCCGGCCCCTCGCATCAATTCCTCTAATCCGCCTTCCGTACTGCTTTATCTTTATCGGCTCTCACAGCTCTGACTCACACTCGCGGTGCCGTCGGCTCGTTAATGTACATCTCTACCTGTCTCTCGTGCCCAAAGCTCGCAATTTCCAATCTTTTCAAACCTGCCAACTTACTTCACACGTACACAAAATCCAAAGAGCTGTCATGACACTCCTCAGCACGGTTATATTCTCCTAGCAGTCAAACATGAGGCTGAGGCTGCTGTCAATAATATCTGCCAATTAACACGTTTACCTAAGCTCCACACGAGAGCGGCGCGGCACATCACAGGCATTTAGTCCATGATTATTCAAACAGGTTTACGACGTGCAATACCATAATTAAACACATGTGAGGGGAAACGACTGCTTCCTTTTTGTTTTGGGGGGCTGTCAGTTAAAACCCCCCAAGGGTTTCTGTGGAGACGCATTTGTATGTCTTTTTGTGTGTGTGTGTGTGTGTGTGTGTGTGTTTCAGGCATTTTGAATTTTTCACAGTTTCTGTTGTAAAACCTTGCTAGAATTTGGGATCAAGAGTTTTTAAAAAATGTGTCTTTTTGCTAAAATGGCAGAGATTGAGGGCCTCATTAATATTTCTATCTGATAAATGACAAAATATTACTTTGTGTCCTCAATTGAACAGATTTATTATGATTTTTGTTTTTATTATACAACCACACACACACACACATATACACACACACACACGACACTTGCCAACAACTGGTGCACGTGGAGCTTCAAAGCCTACAGGCGACTGCAGCCAAACCTGTGAGTCTCAGGTGCGTGGGGCCTGAGCCAGACGGCAGACAGACGTACAGAGCGTCCCACAGCACTGATCCCAATTAGATCTCTACAATTACCCTCCCACCCCCCCTTCCACTAGCAAACTCTGCTTCAAATTAGCATCTGGTTCCCCGGGGCAACCCAGGGACCCCTAACACCCCCGCCCCCCCCCCCGCTGCATTAGTTGAGAATACGGGGTTAATGTCAGGTAAGCAGGTTGACCAGCGATCAGTGCCGTCTACAGTGATAATTACATTATGACCGTTTGACCCAAGTCATTTAGCACAAGGAGGAGGGGAGGGAGGAGGGGGGAGGGGGGGGAGTTAACCACCACTTCCTTCCTTCCCTTTCTTGAGAACACTCCCGCTCATACACACACACACACACACACACACACGGACGCTCACACACCACCACACACACACACATTCTTTATATTCCCTGAATCTCCATTACGATGAGAGGGGGCACTTATGTGCTCTTGTTAAGTACACCAATGACAAGCTGAGAGAGAGAGAGAGAGAGAGAGAGAGAGAGAGAGAGAGAGGGGGGGGGGGGGGAATGTCAGGAAGGGTGGAGGAGAGAGAGCGAGAGAGATTCTATTTCAACTATTCCTGTTGAGTGTTGTTCTGAGGAGCTTCACAATCGTCTTGCATCAGAACAAATTCTCACGCGGTGCCACTCTCTCCCATTTCCCAACTTAAGTGATCCAGTCTCATTTCTCCCACTGGGTGCCACTCGGCTAATAGACCCCGGTGCATCCGGTGTCAGGTCGGGATCTGAATAATCTCCGTGTAAAGTAATGTCCTCTGTTTACAAGCCATTATGTGTTCAAAGTCCCTCTCTTGTCTCTCCTCATTGTTACTCCGGCTCGCACGGCGGTAGCCTAATTGCGTTATCCAATATGCACTCCCCTCTTTGATCACTTAGCGCCACTTAAGGTGTCTGCTAGAGTTGCTGGAAATTGTCGGAATAAAGTAAAAAAAAAAGGGGGAGGAAAAGGGCAGGGGGGAGGGGGGGAGGGGGGAGAGATGTGGGCGGCGAGAAAAGACCTTTAATTGTGGGAAGCCTTTGTTTTCGTAGAGAGGATAGGTGGCACGGACGGCACTGACGCGGTTTACGCCAGCGTTGACAGACAGGGCTGTTCTCTCAAGTTAAAAACACGGGCGACAGATGTCAGAGGAGCTCTTCAAGACGGTGAAGAGGCACGGCCCAGGGAGAGGTAATTAATACGTGGATGTTGATAAAGCTGACAGGTAAAATGTATACATCCTGACTTTCCATCATTGAGCCACGTCAGCGATTTCCAGAGGCTCGGTCCTCAACAAGAAGGCTCAGGAGACGTTCTGCAAAAGTCACTGTAAATAATACGACAACTGCCATGTAACAATGCCGACGGGGACGAGCGGGCGAGCGAGCGAGCGAGGGAGGAGAGAGAAAATCCGACTTTTAGGGGCGCTGAGCAGATCGGAGCGGGCTGGACGGCGCTCTCTCTGCGGTTTCTCCAGAACATCCCCAGGTACTGCTAATGTGCAAACAAGGCTCTAGACTAAAATGGCCTTTTACCGCTAACAGGATCCCCCACTTCTCAGTCCTCTCTCGCTCATTTCCATGCCAGCTAAGTCTATAATGGCATCGTACACCCACCTCTCCCCCCCCCGGCCCCCCCGCCGCCCCCGCCTCTCTCTGGCTGTTGACATTCTGTCGCCAAAAAAAAACTAAACGGAAGCGAACTGGCTGTACGTAGGAAAAAGAAACCCCGACAACTGAAAGGTAAATACCACTTTATCTGGCCTGTCACAGCAACACACAGCGAGCGGAGTGCTTTGTTTACCTCGGTGCTGAGTGAAAGTGGCTCGGGGGGCCCTGCTGCTGTTGTGATATGGCCTCTAATTAGCTTCCAGGCAGCCTTTACCTGCCTCTTCCTCCGCAGGAAAAAAACGTCAACTCCCCTGCCTTTTTCAAAGTCTCTAAGAAAAAAAAGAGACAGAGAGACCCTTCGCTCTCCTCCCCGACTCCCCGCTCCTCTTCCTCTCGTCTCTGCCAAAGCCGCGTCGTTTGTTTTGTGTGGTGTTGGTTTAATATATTATCCCCTGACAGTTTTAAACAAATATAATGTGCCTTCACCGTCACTTCTTCCAGTGGTGAGACGCAAACTACAGAGACAAAAGCAGAGAAAATGACAATGTTTGAATAGTTACACTGAATAATTTATATATACTCTGCTATTATCGACAGTGCAATACTGCTGTTGCCTGAAAGTGCCTTGCTCAAAGGCAATTAACAAACAATACCTGTTAGAGAGCTGATATTTTCCTAGAGCGTTCGGGGATCCAAACCAGCAACCCTCTGGTCTTCCTCCAGGAAAATCTTTGTAACTTTAATTTGCTTCACCTCCTCCTCCTCCTCCTCTTTCTCCTCCTCCTTTGAATGCTGCCGGTGTGGTTAGCCGCCACGCTCCAGCGAGCCGCTCTCGCTCCCCCAGGAGGAAATTTGTGCATGCATACTGTACATGAACTTTGGATAAATAAATAAACACAGAAAGAGCTGCTAGATAATTGAGCACAAGTGAGAAAGGGAGGAGGAGAGGAGAGAGAGAGAGAGAGAGAGAGAGAGAGAGAGAGAGAGAGAGAGAGAGAGAGAGAGAGGCAGGCAGGCGGAACAATTTCTCCAGGGACGCCACGGAGAGACGGCCAGACAGGTATGATTAAAACCACTGTGATTTATGGGAAGGTGCGCCGGCCGCCGTCACGCTCGCTGAGTGTATTAACGTTTTTGTTTTGCATAGAAACTCATCTCCAGGCGTGTGACCCCCTATCCCACCCACATAGCTAAACACACACACACACACACACACACATACACAAACCTCTCTCTCTCCCTCTCCGTTCATTTGTACCTTATTTACGTAAACCCGAGCTGGGCTTGTGGAGGTTAAAGCGAGGATCAGCGCGGAGACGCCAGATCTTTGTCGTTGATCCCTACATAGGCGTGTCCTCGCTCGATTGACCTCTGACGGCACGGCAGAACACACCGCTCGTCTCAAACACCAAAGATTCCCTCGACGCCGACCCTCCTTTCAGCCGCCCGTGTGTATTTAACCCTTTATCTGTTTCACATGGGTGCCACACACAGTCAAACACGCGACCAAACAGGAAAACCCCATGAAGAGCTCGTCTGCTATAAGGATTTGAGCAGTTTGTAGAGAATAAAGTAAACAAATTAAATAAAAATGACATGAATCAAATGGATATTGGGTTAAAACTAATAAATATATCAATGAGTTCAGAAAATAACATAACTAACATTAAGCTAGACTGAAATTTCATACAGAATAAAGCATAAAAAGCTAATTAAGGGACAAAGCACATTAACAAACACTACAGTGAAGGTTTCAGATTTGGCCCAAAGGCACACTTCCACTTGCAAAAATTGTGAAAAAGTTCTCAATTGGTGGTTCTCTTCATATTTATGGTTTTTCACACACAGAATGTTGTAACAGTTCTCTCTCTCAGGCTGGATGCTTCCTCTGCCCGTCCAGTATCGTATTCCTGTGTAGCATTTGGAAACAATCCCTTCATTTAGCCGTACCAAGCCCACCCTCACACTTCCTCTCTGCTTCTCCAGGGAGCGTGAGGGCTGTAGATATTTTGCGTGGATTCACTGGATTCTGTGATATTGACGTCCATCTCTGCAAAAAGCAGCCATGCAAATAATTAAAGTGGAAATACACCGGATTGTCAAGCAGAAATCAATGAGGGAGAGAATATTGGTCAATATCCAATGCCGCTCATTCCAAAAGACAGCGTCAGCTTATAGGACGGACAAAACCCACTGCAGAGCCATCATTCTATCATTTACTACAGAAGAAGCCTCATCAATTCAGAGGGTTGAGGGTTTTCATCCCCAGTGCACACGAAACATTCATCTCATCTCATATTCTCAATGTAAATAATAGAAACTACTACTGCCAAATAAACTATTCAGTACAAAGTGTGGTGTCACTTAACAGAAGACGTATCTGTAGGTAAGGACAGTATCTTACCTCCTTAGCAGTACAACAGGATTTCATAAACAAACACCAAGGACTGGAGATGAATCCTGTACATTCCTCTGCTAGCTGTGCCAACGCTCACACAGGCAGAGAAGCTAAATGCTAAATGTTCTTTGAGCTCGAACTGAAAACACATTGAGGGCCTCTAATGACAGAAAGTCCCGGGTGCCTGGATGCGTTATGACAATATCTCCAGGCTGGTTAAATGACGATAAGGCTCAGGTGGCTCATATTAACCTGGGAAAATAGAAGCGCCGCATTTCCGTCCGTAAAAGCGTTGGGTGCGCGGCGCGGGCGGGCGGCGGCGGGGGGGTAATTGAATTCCTCGCCGTCATACCTACCTCCACTATGGGGCTTCATTGAGATTAATTACTCGCCCGGGCCCCACACACACACACACACACACACACACACACAGCGCAGAGATAGCAGCCATTTTAGCTCGGCGGCGCCCAGGACAGCAACCTCAGCAACCTGAAGAAAGAGCGGGTGGCCAAACAAAAGCGGGGAACTGCATGGGCACTGATGCTATCGCCGGCGTTGTTGTGTTACGATTAATTAATTTCAAGGTGATTAAACATCACTGAGCGCGCTATGGCGTTTTCCCTCCGAAAAAAAGAAAAGAATACAGGAATGGGGGGGGGGGGGGGCTGCAGCGGTGGCGGCGCAGATAAGCTAAACAATGCTGGAGGTGATATTCAAATGTTTCCAGGACGGACTAATAATAAAGGGTAGTAATCTAAATATTCATTTAGGAGCATATGTGTATTAAATACACCTTGTACCGAGGCATAAAGAACAATAGCATATCGCCCTGAGCCGTATTTACAGCAGTGACCTATAAAGCCCGTATCTGAACGCAGCACCGTGTACACACAGGCTTTACATGTCACAGGGTTATTAAACACCCCAGAGCACGAGGTGAGCATGATACATACGAGAGCCGTGCTAGGGCTTCTGATCACAACCAGCAACGACTTCACCGTGTGTCACAATCCAGAGTTTTGCCGTCAGATCTGTCATTAAAAAAAAAACGATGATAGACCTTGAAAGTAGAGAGTGGCTTGGTCGTCCTGACAACAATGGAATTCTGGGAGCGGCGAACCTCAATCTGTGCATCTTACTGTGAGAAAAGAAGCATTTGGCGCTCAGCTTACTTCCCCCTCAGTGTGGAAAAGGTGAAAAGAAGAAGAACAGAGGGATGCGCTGTGCGTTAGGTGTTTCCCTCCAGAGGTCCAACCAACAGGCCTCAACTCGGCCCCCCATCTAGCACAACTGTCACACCCTGATTTCTACAGGAACACGTGTGAGCGATAAAACAATACACACCTTTCAGCGTCGAGCCGCAGCTCTCCCACGGGGACGAGCGGGGCTTCAATTATCACCACGCACGTCACGCAAACACGCATAAAACACACACACAAATCATAGCCGGTGACACTGATGAGCATGTACGCCGCTTAACAAGTACGCACACATACACGGGGAGAGTAAAAATAAACACACACCCAACGCTGCCGTCTCCGCTCGCATGATACAGGTTCTCATTCTAATCGGAGTGAACAGTAACGTTCCGCGTGTTCCAAGTCGCGCGTCACGTACTGTATGGAACTTTAATTAGAGCGCTCGTTCGCCGAGTTGTCGTCAATTTTGGCGCGTCGCACACCAGAACGGCAACGGAAAAAGAAACCCCAAATAGCCGCTTTGAGTGGTATTTAGCGAGATGCCTCATTTCATATCTTAGAGAGACATACCAGAACCGACATGAGGCGGTAACGAGCGCCGCAACAAAACCAGAAGAAAACCCAGAAATAGTAGGATTGGATGTCCCAGGAGGAGCGCAGCCTCTGATGTGTAGCCACATACTGTAACTTACTCGCGGAGAGGACGCAGCGCAGTCATTTCATCTCCCATTCTTGTCTGGGAAGCAATTGGAATGACGATCTCCTTACTGTAAACCGTTTCAGAGTTTCAGATTTGAGGTCGGAAAACATACGATCGGGAGTCTCACTTCAGATTTCATCAAAAACCACAACGCGTTCGGCCAACGTCCCGACGAGGACGCGTATTGATTCTGCGTCTCAAATACGCGTACAAAGACGCCGGAGTGACACGTTTTATTAGTGTTGATCTGCCCGTCGTGACCTTTCAGCTTACACTGGTGTGCGATCATGTTTACTCACTATACAACGTGTTAAACATCCAAAAACATCTGATGTGGGCTGAATTCAGTAAGAAACGCCTGCAGCTTCAACGGAACAGTTGCACATGCACCGAGCGGGCCAAGCGTCTATATATACCCACACGTACACGCAAGCACACCCACCAAATTTCCCACACTTCACGCCTCAGGTATCGGCGATCCCGAAGAGCGAACAAAGGAGCGCGAACAGAAGCTCGTTAGGCTCATTAGGACAACACAAGGACCCGCAACGCCCGTCTTCCAAAGAACACAGAAGAGGTCCACCTTGTCAGTCAATAGTCTTGGCGGTGCGTGGGCGTCCGGTTACAGATACCTCCCCGCTCCGGTCCCTGGCTGAAGGGGATCCGTTTCATAGCTAATCGACAATATTGACAAATATCATATGCTACGAGATCCTGATGCTCCTCAGCTGCGTTTAACTCTTTGCAAACACCGACATGTGTTTGAATCAAAAAGTCCTATTCCAATGTTCACTCATCACTCATTAGATGGATTAAAACGTCCAGACTGTGTCAAGAAATGGGATTTTTAGGAGGGAAAGTGAATCGACTCCTCTTTCCTAAGTATCCCAGTTGTTCGTTCCTAACAGGCAAATCTTTCTGTCTCCATTTGCTTTGATTTGCTTTGCCCACAATGTCAGGAATGATGTCTTCATGATATTCCAATTTATTCATAATATGCAGCACGGACTGTGGTTACTGTGTGGAGAAAGTATAACAAACAGTGTGGCGCTACTACAATACAAGGAGAATAGATAGACGGTGTCACAAAAACTCTACTAATAGGCGCACAAAAAGAGCTCCACTCAAAGGGGTACATACATATTTATACCCTTGTCCCCTTTCATGTATTTCTACAAATCTTATCTTGCACATCTCCTCTAAGGCTGCTCGCTAGCTGAGCGGCTTCTTTGTATTAACGCCGACCTGCGCCGCTCCAGCTCCATTTGGTTCCAGGGAGCTGATGCCGTCTCATATCAGTGCACAATTTGACCGAGAACAAAAGGGGATTAGACCTGCGAGGGTGCGTGCGACCCTTTTTTTTCATATTCCACCTGCTAAATCAGTTGACTTATATTCATATCTTGTCTAACTTGCTCCCCCTCCGGGGGTCGGTGCAGATAACCTGGGATGGAGGATAAAAAGGAGCAAGAGAAAATGATCAAGAAAGGAGAAAAGAGGAGAGGAGCAGCCAACCAGGTCTTGTTCGGTACAGTTGGTGCTCGCCCGGGCCCAAAGCAAAGCCAGGTTCTCTGTTTTCCCTCCTAAATCAATAAGAAGGGGTCCTCTGGGGTGCCCTGGCCAGCCATCTGGACCGAAATCCAGGGGCTCAGGTTGTCCCCCGGGCCCCCCTTTCGCCTTCCAACCCCGTGCGCACGAGGACCTGGCACTAAGTTAATCGTCCTGCCTTCCCCCTTTTCCTTCCTTTCCTCCCCCAAGCCTCCCCCCTCCATCATCCTCCTGCCTTCTGTCCCTTCTCCTACACCTTCCATCTAATCTGGCCGGCTGCGACTCAAATGTCAGGCCACCTGGGAAAGGCAGCTGTCGGCCTGCAACGGGAGCCGGCGCGGTGGGCCTGGACCGGTCCCAGCGAGCGGTGCCCTGCCGCCACGCTGACACGAAAGAGCCTGCAAATAAAACGACCCCCCCTACCCCAAAATGGCAAGGGGGTGACTGCTTCAACAGGACTGGATGACACTTTACTTCAAGTAGTTACTTAAAAAAGGTATTACAATGTCACCAATGCTAATGAAGACAATATGTGAAGAGAACGTGATGACCACATGTTTAAGCCCAGAGATCATGTTAATATGTCTCCATTTAACTTACTTTACAGCACAAAGTGGATCCAAAAGAGTTAAAATGTCACGCAGGTTGAGATAGGACGTGTTGGGATCAGGATAATTGAGGGCGTTGCCACTGGTAACAGGATTATTCTGGATATGACAGGTTTCACCAATCAATGGCTGGAGGAGATATGAAAGAGAATTACTTCTCTCAGTGTTGATAGATTAGCTGTGCTCATGCTGTTGCACACACACACACACACACCCACACACACACACACACGCCCCCACACACACACACACACACGCCCACACCCACACACACACACACACGCACACACACAGGGAGAGGGGAGAGGGGAGGAGAGGGGAGAGGGGAGAATATACACCTTGTATAATTTGTATGATTCATCAGCCGTCATTAGCGTTGCTGTTGTTCCATCATCACATCCTCATCATCGCCACCTTCCTGGTTCAAAGCGCTCGGCACAGCGGGCTGTAAAGTACACACTGAAGTACAAATTACAGCAGGTACATGAGTCTATCATTTGCCTGTGGAGGAAGGAAGGAGGGCCAGCAAATGAGGAGCGATTTTCATCAATACATCGCCAGATAAAGATCCATCTGGATCCACTGAAAGGAGGGGGGGGGCAGCTTTTGGCATCAATGCCCGACCATTGATTGTGCGTCCCATTACCAGTATATGATCCAATCTAAAAAGGGAGAAGAGGAGCGACGCTGTGAGCGGGCCTTTCTGCTGCCCTGCCATCAAATAACGACACACACACGCACACACACACACACACGCACACACACACACACCCTCCCCTCCCCACGCTTTAATCACTCAGGAGTGAGTTGGGAAGGAATCCAAACATTAACCCGGCGCAAACGCTCAGGAGAAACGCAGAGATTGGTTAGGAGGAATCCAAAAAAATAAAAAAAAGAGGGACGAGAAGGAAAAGGAAACAGAGATGAGGCCAGGCGTTCAGAAACACGCCGTCCGCTCCGTGAGGGTAAAATAGGAGCAGAAAGGTAGCAATCAATATTGAAACACAGAAATTAAGCATTTAAATCGGTAATTAGGGAGCAGGCAGGGTTTTTTTTCACACCTGTACGCCGCCGAGGCTGCCAACCCCGGCGCATCTGTTTCCCTCCACCTGCCAGGCACCTGGTATCATTTCAATGGAGCTTGATTGCATTCAAAACGGCGAAGACTCTTTTAAGCTTCTTAGTGATTTCCCCCCCCCTTCCCTCTCTCCCTCTCTCCGCTCCCCCCACTGCATTATTTTGTATTTATTTGTATCTGTTCATTCCAATGCAGGTGCCTCGCAGTAATACTCAAGTGTGCCATACATGAGTGATTCTTTTATGCCTCAGTTCCTGCATTTGTCATTTTGGCGAAAGCAAGAGGATTAGGGGGTTTGGATGTGTACCTCCCTTCTCCCTCACCCCATCCCTCCCCCCCACCTCCCCCCTTTCTCACACACTTTTAACAACATCCTTCCCGAATAATTTGCATACCAAATTCTTTTTAACCCTACGGTGGTCAGAAAAGGCTGGCAAATCCTCTCCAGTCTGCTCGCTCCGTGTGTGCATCAGACCTGCCACTGCTGACTTAGTTCCGAGACAGTGGCCACCCCCCCCCCCACCCCCCCGCCCCCCCAACAACCGCCCAAAAAAACTAAAAAAGAGAGGTTAAACATGAAATTGTTTAATCCTGAACTATGTCTTGGCCTGCTTCTTTACGTCTCTCTCTCCATCAACCAGAGTATAACTGTCAACAACCTCACTGTCGGTTGCTACAAATAACAATGATCTCTATGAATTGCTAACATCTCTGTTAAACGGTTGTTGTCTGGATGACGTGAGCCAAATGTAGACAGCGTGATGTCTGTCTGTCTTTAGCTACTTTGCGATGATGAAAGATCTGTCAGGTTCCAGGATCAGGTGGAGGAAAGAGCGGAGGAGAAGGGAACCGGGCGAAACGTGGGAAATGGAACTCCTTCGGTTAATTTGAACTCTTCGGAAATCCCACATGTGTGTATCTGAAAGTTTATCAGGCCTCTTCAGGGCTTATCTGACCGCGCTTTTACACGGCGGATCATTTCAGGTAATGGCATTACAAAGCGTCAAGCGTTACCAATCGGCTTCTCATTTCTGTACCAATTCCATTTGGGCCTTAACACCCAAAACGAACCCTTGCCACCTGAGTCACCCCTGACCCCCCCCTTTCCTCCTCTGGCTGAACCCAGACAAATTGAAAGCTGAAAGCGGCGGACCTCAGATGAAACGGTGGCCGTCGGCAGCAAATTTGTAGAATTCCCTGACTTTTCCGCCCCCCCCTCCCTCCCTCCCTCCCTCCCTCTCTCCCTCAGAAACTAATGGGATCATTCTGATTCGGTTATGGAGATTCAACAGTTAGAGAGCCACCATCTGGGTTTCTGTTAACCTGAGTCAGATGTGAGCCTGTCGCTACTGCAAGGTAGAGCAGCTTGGTTAATGATTCTTAATCTTTTCTTTAATTAAATTGTGCAGCCAACCTGAAAAATCTATCTTAATGCAAATGAGGAACTCCTTTTTTTTGGCATTTGCTTACCGTAATGCACTAATAAGGTTAATTTAATAAAAATCTGTTCCAGTTTTTAGAGATAATTGTGTGTTTTCTTGTAGCGAGCGAGGAGAAATGTTTTGTTTGTGGAAATTGCGTGTGGAGGGGAGAGGCGGGGCTTCACAGGAGGACCTGCCGTGGATAATGCTATTTGTGCAAACTGAAAATCTATTTTGCTACCACAGCGGTGTGCCACTTCATTCCATGGTGACAGTTCCTGTTAGGGAATAAATGGTAGAAAAACACAAGTGTGTGTTGGCGATGAAGAATCCAGGGGGGCAACGTGGAAAATCTCACCGACGAGCCGTGAAAAAATGGCGGAGGTTACGTTTCAACTTTCAACAAGGAGAGGAAGTGTGGCTCAAACACTGGGCTTCCATCAGAACATGTGTGTATGTGTGTCAGGACAGGATCCACACAGCTGGAACAGAAGACATCCAGGTTGTCTCACAGGGAAGGAGGAGTAGAATCAGCTCGTAAAAAGGGAACAAGCTGCTCCGGAATTTATGACTTACACAAATGCTTGGACTAATTCGGCAAAATGCACATTTTATCCATGTTACCTCGATGAAATATTCAGAGACCTCATGCTTAAGGTACAGAACTTAATCTAAGCGTGTTCAATTATTTATATTTACAGCACAACCGATGCCGGGTGCTTTACGGCGCGAGCGGTCCCGCCGGCTCCGCGGCTCTAAATTAAGGCTCCTCGCTTCTTACAAACAATGCACAGAAAATAAAAACCGCGCCAAGCTACTTTTTTGGGCGAACAGAGAACAGATTGCTGCGTCCGTGCCCTAAAACTGCACAGAAGTGTGTGAGACGTGCCGTAAAGCTCAACCTACCAGACCCAGAGATTAAAGGAGAGAACTATTTCTACTATTAGAGACCAAACAATGAGCGCAGATCGTGGATTTACTTCACTCCAGCGGGGATACAAAAAAAAATAAAATAAAGCTCCGAGCTGAATTAACACGTGGACGCACTCTGCGAAGTTTAGGCTTAAAGAAATAGTCATTAATTAGATTACATTAGCTGCAAAGGCTTACAGGGGATTAATGGAGAGGAAGGTGTGTGTTGGGAAGCTAAAGACTCGTACCTGTGTGTGCCGCAGACCTGATTAGCACCCGCGGCACCGAGCTACACCGGGGCTGACGTCTGTAAGGGCCTCCTGTCTCCTCGTCTACCTGGCTGTTTGAGGGTAATCTCTTCATTGTGCTTGTGGGGAGAGGGTTGATTTAGACATCCGAGTGCATTTCTCAGCTGTCTCCGGCATAGCACACACACACACCCACACACACACACATGCCGTCTCTTTCTTCCCCTCCTTTTCATTCCCTTCCTCCTGTCTGGTACATCTGCTCTGTGCACACGAGGCCTGGCCCCCTCTGCTGTTTCTGGCAGCCGCTTATCCAGGAGGTGTGTGTGCGTGTGTGTGTGTGTGTGTGCGTGTGTGTGTGTATCAAAGCTAGAGTCAAGGTGGGTGCATATGTATGTGTGTGTGTGTGACACGTCTTCCAAAAGCCAGCTGTAATAGGTGAATCACTGCAGCGTATCCCAGCATCCTCCCTGGTGGCGGCCCCGCAATGGCGACAAGAGGCTCGTGTCAAGAGACGCCAGCCGGAGTGGAGCGTGTCAGAGGCTCGCCGTCGCCCACCGTCGTCCGTGGCGACAGCTCTCAGGTGGATGGAAAAAGACATCCGTCAACGTCTCCTTGGCGTGTGATTCCCGCGCTGCTGGGAATAAAGTTGCGGCGGCGAAAGGCTCGAGTAAATCCTCCAGTCAAATCATAAAGAAGGGAAGCGGCGGTAAAGACGGGGCAGGAAGTGGCTCGCAGCGAGGAGGCGGCACTGAGAACAGAGCGGGCGATGCCTCCCTCCTCCTCCTCAATCCACCCCCCATCTCCCACTGCGGCGTGGAAAAAGGTAAAAATAATATCACAGCACACGTCCTTAAGTGCAATCCAGCCGATAAGTTGACGGCCCGATGTCAGACCGCCTCACTAACAAGTCTGACAATTGAAAGTGGAGGTGAGCCTTCTGGGAGATGGAGCAGGGAGGAGGAGAGGGCCTGTTGGCTAAGTGTGCTTCCTCCCACCTGCCATACATGAGCACACACACACACACACACACACCCGCCCGCCGAGACACACACTCCCGCTTTCTGCTCTTCCTCCTCCTCCTCCTCCTCCTTTAACAGTGAATAAAATTTACTCTCTGCGGCGTGGCAAGCAAAGGTGCGGAAGCCGGTAGCATCACCTTTAGCGGAGGCGTGCGGATCACACCTCTCTCTTAATGAGCTCCTTAGAAGGTCGAAAATAGCAGGACCCCCCCCCCCCCCCCCCTTTACCCATCCTTAACTCATGCTCACATTTGCGGCCCAGGCTATCATCTGGGGGAGCCGGGGGTTTTAAAGCGGAAAAGTTCTTGATTCTATAGGGAGAAAAGGAGCGGCGATGAACTGGCAGCGGCGTTCTGCTGGAAGACTTTGGGGAAAGTGGGCGGATGATGGCTGTCGATTCATCGCAAAATAGATTTTAAAAAGTAACGTCCTGATGGATTGTGGACTTATTTCCAGGTTATTAATACATCCTGACACCTCTGTTTACGTTCTGCGGGGTTTTGTTGTGGAGTTTGCACCGTCGTTGGCGTGCGGTCCAGTATTGATCCTGCCAATAAGAAAGCACATCTTTTAAGCCTTTACGCGCCTTATCGCCCAAATGGGTCTACGCGTTCCGAGAGGGGAAATTAAAGTCCGAGAATGAGGTGGAGAGATTGAAGCGGCGGCGGCGGCGGGGCCTGGGCTAGGAGCGAGGACAAAGGTAGAATTAAGTGCGAGTACAGCAGCACGAGCGCAGGCAAATACATAACCACAAAAAAATAAACACATTTGGGTATAAGACGTAATTCAGAGTCTGTCAATAATTAATCCAGGAATACCTGCTCCCAACACGTGTAATCTTCTTAGGCTTACAGCACGCCGTGGCGGAGAGGGGGAGGGGGGGTGCTGTCGCGGCTATGACAGGTGTTGGTGCATTAGCGTCTATTAAAAACAGATTATGTGGCAGTTGCTCTCATTTCGGGAGGAAAATGCTGCAGTTGGCGGCGGAGCAGTTGCACATCACATATGTGCCCCGGCACAAAAACCGCCTCTGTAATCACAGGGTGGCCATTATTTCCCTGTTTTTTAAAAGTCTTTATTTATCCGCCGCGGGTTTGCTGAGCGTGCATGTATACACACACACACACACACACACACACCCATTCACAGAACGCACATTTGTACTTCAAAACACTGAGCTCCGGCGACTACTGTAGGATTATTGCAGGATATACCAGAGGATTCGGCCATTGTGGTGATTCTGGGTCGTCTCAAAAACTTCCCATGATGCCTTTCTCTCTATTTCTACATTCTTGCCTCTGCGATTCTTCAACGGCGGCTTTGTGAAGAATTACACCACAACCTGATGGTTACCTGTTAAAGCAAAGGTTCTCACATGGATTCCTCCTTTTTTTAAAGTGGTTGATTGTATCAAGCAGCCCCCCCCTCCCCCTCCCCCCACCCCCTTCCTTCCCTCCAGCTGCAATAATGGCTAGTAGGTCACACACACACACGCGCTGCCAAAAAGGAAGCACTAACGTTCAGCCACAGATGCTGGTGTATATAATGAGGCCCAGTAAGAAGACGCCATAATATCCTTGCTAATAAGGTATAATCGTCTCATTGTAATCAAGTTACGCACAATTTACGAGGGGCCGTTAGGGTTAGGGAATGGGCCTTTTGACTCCTGATGCCTTTTTTTCTTCCCTCCTTCCGGATGCTGGTCTGCAATGCCTGAGAGTGACTATTGTTAACCGGCTGAATGAATACGTTTAATGCCTGTCTGTGTGTGTGTCTGTGTGTGTGTGTGTGTGTCTCCTCAGCAATCTTTAATCCATGCTAATTTGAATTATTTATTGCAGAGTGTTATCATATCTGAGGCCTTCTCTATAGCTGCTGTACCTTTTAGAATGTACTGAGACATGTTACTAAATATAGAAGACAGTAAAACAAAACTAAAACACACACATGACGTTCTTGTCACATTAAATTTGCATGACTATGACTTTATGTCCGTTTAGCTGATCAGAACGAACCAAAGACGGTCAATTTCAGCACTAACAACAATTTCCAAAGCTTCAAACTGTAACTGTATATGTGTGTGTGTGTGTGTGTGTGTGTGTGTGTGTGTGTGTGTGTGTGTGCCCACCTTCATGTTTTTTCATGATGAAAAACTTTCCTCTCCTACCTTGGAGGACCTAAAGCAAAGTAAACAAGCTCACCTTATGGTACCAAACATGTTTTCAACGTATGCAGCTCTCCTTGTAGCACGGTAATTGCATTCCTGAGCCAAACACCCACCCATTGGTGATTTGACACCGTCTGTTTGATGCGCCGTGTGCCTGTGTGTGTGTGTGTGTGTGTGTGTGTGTGTATGCATGTGTGTTTGCGGTGCCTGGAACATATTATGCCCGCTGCAAGCCAAACCTGCCTGCGATTGTACTAATAAAGGCCAAGTTCCTCGGCTCAGCCTGAACGCTAGACAGCACCAATTACACAAAACGACTGGAACGCGAAGGGGCCGTCTTCCTCAGCCTCGCTGACACCTGCTTTGAACTTTGCCCGACTTCAAAAGGTGTTCGCCAAGTGATTACCGGCTAACAGACAGTGTAAAAAAAAAAAGGAAGGAAGAGAGGAAGAGAGGGAAAAGAGAAAATATCTTCTTCAAATCAACTATATCCAAACATTGACATTTTGAGGCGTTTGAAAGGAAGCCGTCATCGCCTGGAAACCTGGAAATACACCGCCGCAACAAAGTAGGCGCTTTTTGAAAGTCAATAAGAGGCTTTCATGTTAAACTAATATAAAATGATAGACAAGGTGAGCTTCAATATTCAAATGGAGATTAGTGCCGCATGTTTCCGCTGATGGAGGGCTGTGGATCAGGACGCTCTCTCACAAAGAAGGGGCTTTAGGTGGAGTCTGAGTGGGTGAGCGCCTTGCTGCGACGGCCCATCAATCAGCCCGTCCAATACCTTTCCCCCCCCCTACTTCCTGTAAGTGCTCTTCCATCCACAGCGGCCGCCGGGAGTCCGCAGGAAGCCACCGGCTGAGGATTCAGCAAACCTATTTTTTCCTTTTAATTTGAGCAATTGCTGCAAGTATCGATTGAGCGAGAGCACAAAGCAGTTACAGGAGAGGTGGAGAGGGGAGAGGGGAGCACCCGGAGGGGGGGGGAGGAGGGGGGGTGGGGGGGGGCAGGGGCCCAGGCGCCGTTAATGTAGCTCCAACAGGGGGAATCAAACGCTCCCTCTTGTTTTAAGCGCTCCTCCACAAGGCAGCGGTGCCGAGCGGGTCGATAGTGCTGATTAAACGGCACATATCTTGGGTCATCAGTATTATACACACTCTATTTGTGGGACACCGATGTCCACGTCACACTGCCGGTGAAGCAGACGGATGTGAGGACATCTGCCACTCCCAGAGTAACAGCAGGAGTACTTGTTGCTCAGAGCGCTCCTGATCTAACCTGATGTACTTCACATATCTGATTAATTACATCTTTGTCTCCCAGTGATGAGTTGAACAGCTAAAGATACATTTGCATGTGTGTGTCTGCGCTATAAACACCAACCCTCGCTGCCTTCGCACACATGTACAAACACACGCATACACCACTGACTCCTGGAGAGTCGATAGCACTACTGCATGATAATCGATCGCCATTTGTAACAGCGGGGCAGGCAGAGGGGTCCGATCAGTGCAAATTATTGTCACCGCATGCTGTCATGCTGTGCAGTCAGCCGGCCGGCATAGCGGAGCAAGATAAATGACAAAAGAGTCGCGGGAGCAAGATAGCAGTTAGTCATACCTGGTAGTGAGGGTGAGGGGCGAGGGGTGAGGGGGGGGGGGACTCAACAGGGGGGGGCGCATCAATACGATGGAGGGGGGGGGGGCGGCAGGGAGGAGGGGGAGGAGGAGGAGGAGGGGGAAGAATTGTAGTCAAATTAATCAGACGGGAGGCCTCATGGCGTTCAGATTGTGTTGTGTGTTTACCTTGTTGTGTTTCTCTCTGGTAAACCTGGAGTCTTCCTCTGAGTCCTCTTATACGTTTCAATACAAGTCAAGTTCCTTAACAACATGGAGAGGAAACATTTTTTTACCTTAACTAAGATGTGTGTATTTTGTGTGAATATTGTACGGACAATTAGCAAAAACCTGTTGTCAGGGTCCGATTTGCACTTTTACCTTCTTCTATGAACGTCTGAATCTCCCCTGATACCTTTACAAACAACAGAGAGAGGGGGGGGAAGGAAAAATCAAAATCCCAGCAAAGTGCAACGATTGCCACGCGATCCGGCGACGAAGGCACCTCTCAAGAAGTCAGCGGTGTTGCATCAAGCAGCCCCATTGATTTCAAAAAGGCGAAATGGAAGGCTCCCATTGATTGGAGATGCTTGGGGTCTTATTAAACAACTGTGACTGTCCCTAAAGCAAACGTTGGGGACGACTTACCTAACATCTGACTAGACACCATTGATTTTTTTTCCTCCTTGCCTAGGTTGTGTTTGCATGTCCCCCCCCCCCCCCCCCGCCCCCCTCCTCCCGCTCCCCCCCCCCCACCCCCGCAGAACACCGCAGCGGCGTCGAGAGCCGAGCGGCGTCTATATACCGCGGCTGCAATTTGTGATAGCAGATCAGACGTTCTCTCCAGGTCAATACTGTATCTTGTGTGGGAGCCGGCTAATAGGAATAAACATTTCACCTTTGTCTAAACAATCGAGTCGCGCCAATTCCCCACAGCGCCGCAGGGTCAATGGGTGACGCAGCCGGGTAAAGGAGGCCTCCGTTTCAAATGGCTCCCATACGGAAAAGACCATTAGAAATCAATGGGGAGTCATATTTACGGGGGAGGAAGTGTCAGACGAGGTAACTCAGGTGCAACTTTAATTGTTGCGGCAGGAATGCTTCTAAACAAGAGCTGCAGAAATCTATGAAAAGCGGTCTGTCTGTGTGTGTGTGTGTGTGTGTGTGTGTGTTCAGCTCCATGGTAGTAAGAGATAGTAGTGCACTTCTCCTGTCTCTATGAACACAAACGCTGGGTGTTCATGTTTGGCGTACAGTACTTTTCACATCCATCCCCCCAAAATGAATGATTTTGATTTCTCTGTAGCTTGAGTGTCTGTTTAAATGTTTAAATTCTTCAATCTATCATTGTTTGTTACTTGCACGGAGAACTGTAAACAGAATACCTCAAAAAGGTTAGCGTCCCATTTTAAGGGTCAAAGCCATTACATTTAAGTCGGCCACATGGTGGCGCTGTGATAACTCCTTTCACCTTTCCCATGGGTCGATCTGCATCCACACCCATGCTGGCCTCACCCATTCGCCACAAACCAGTGTTCCTGCCGTTTACATTTTTGTACCGCCTCCGACAATTGTGGGTCGATTGTTACAAAAGTTTCCCTGTAGAAAGTCGAGCCGAGCTGGACAAAGGTTGTATCTTTGTTTATTTTCTCTGAGCGCCTTTCTCTGAGCGTATTTGTTAGAATGAACAATATCTTACACTTTGCTTTCTTGTCCAGATTTCCTTATTCTGGCGATTAACCATCATCCACTCCTTCAGGAACACTCGGAGAAAATGGCCCAGATCAACGCGCAAAATCAGAACTGGGCCAAATCCTTTAACGGCTCTCCGGTATTTTGACGATCCAAAAAAACATAGAAGCCCCAGAGAAGTGTTTTTTTTTCTTCTAGCAGCGCGAGAAGAAGCGTAGCTGGAAAGCACAGAGAGAAGCGAGAGGAGCCAGCTCCACTAAGGAGCACATTTCATCCGAGGGCCAAAGAGTTAGCGGAGAGTGAAATGACTGTTTGACTCTATTCCATCCTTCCCTCTTAAGTCAAACAAAGCGCAGAGACTCCCAGCCAACTGTGAGGTATTGTATAATCACCATGTAGCTCTTAAGAGGCCAGACGAGGAAATCGTTGTGGAAGGAAGTGCAGAGAGTTACTCCACGTTCAGAGGCGCAGTGGGAGTCAAATTGAGCGTTAGTGTGAGCAGGGTCGGACTGCGGGGCTGTCTGTTATTCTGAGAGTCCTCAGCAGAGTAACTCCTATTCAGATTTGTTTTTAAGGCACTTTGGAAAAAAAAATACAGCGGCTTATATTTCACACTGATATCCAATATCCTACTTTGTAGCAAAATTCCTTCTTTAAATATTCAGCGTTTGCCGCAGAACTGCTCTCTTGTCAGTGTGAAAAAGCCTCAAAAACAATATTTAAATCATCACCGTGCACCAAGACTTTCCACTGAAACCCTGAATTATGATATTTTGGGGCTCAGGAGCTCCTCAGGGCGGTGTTTACACGAACAGACAGGAAACAGACCAGAGCCAGTGGTAGCGTTTGAGGTTTTTCCTTCCACCTGGTTCAAACAAACACGAGCAGAAATGCAAAAATGGTTGTTCGGCGTGAGCACAGCTGAAAAGGTCACGAGAGCATTTTTACAACCTGGACAATCAATGTTCAGCTCTCTGTCCCCCCACCTGTATAAACGCCTTTATGAGCTTGAACACTAATACTGTCGGATCAATTCGGAGCAGAGATAAGTCTCTCCATGGTTGAAATGCTGATTTGGAAGAAGCCGTCTGGCCGAACGTGCCCTTGGGTACGATCAAAGGTCAGTCCAAAGGCTGTGGCCGTGTTTGATGTCCGACTTGTGGACGGTTAAGGTCTCGTAGCCACAAGTGATTTGTAAAACGGGGGCCGACTCAAAGGGCAAAGGGAGTGACGTGAACGTGTTTTACCAGTGACAAATACATTTTAATTTCTGTTTTCGCAAGCATGAGAGGTAGGGCGACGCTGCATCGTTAATTAACAGATGAAAATTCATCAGCGGGCGCCGCCGCGATGCTGTCGGTCCGCTGGGCAGAACAGCGTCCGTGCTGCCCGCTCTGCTCCTCCATGGGTAGTGACCAGAAAGTGCATGGGCGCTGCCATAGCAACGGCAGTCTTGAAAAGTGCACGACTGGACTGAGGCTAAAGGACTGTGGGCAAAATAGAAAAAAACAAAAAGGACAGGGAAAGGAAAGGAAAGCCGTCCACTGTAGCTCATTAAGCTCTGCTAATTATGGACTCAAATGAGATGTGCAACTCGTGCATCACGACATCCCAAACATTAACGCAGGAAGTGTAGTTTCAGCAAACGCACACGAGCATGCACGGAGCCGTCATTTAAAGTTGCAGAAGTTGGCCTCAAAATGAAGACTTTAATATGAACTCTTTCATTTTTTCCTTCTTAAACCTTTGATTTGTGTTTGTGTTTGGTTTGCTGTGCATTAAACGGATGATGAGGAGTTAATGTAATGACTTTAATGTTACGGTGCACGCTCTTTTTATTCACAGCTGAGCTCGCTGCAGCGCCTCAACACACCACCCTTTAGGAAAAGAACATTCTTCAGAGTCTTCATTTCCCTGCGCCGCCTCAGGCTTGACCAATATATACTTACTGGAATCCCCTTGAGAAGCTAACAACTCCATCTGCACTAATTTCAGTTGGTGGATGCCTGGCCAACCACATCTCCTTCTTTTGAAAGAGATGAAAGGATTACAGGCAGGACTCAGAAACACAGAGAAGAGTCGGCATTCTGAAGGTTTTAAACGTGTGGTCAGCTACAGACGTGGCAGAAAGTGAAGCACAGCATTACTTTGTCTCTCTGCAGCCTTTTAGACCATAAATCTCCAGGAAATGAGATTGAGACGACTGCGCTGCAACATACACACACCCTACATCCACTCCCCTGCGCTCCCCGTGCAGCACCTGTGCTGAGCGCCGGGCAGATGACGCCATATTGGATTGATGCACTCCACTTGTTTCAGCGTAAGGGGAAGGTGCTGCGAGGACAAACAGTTAAACACACTGATTCATCTCCAGCCGAGCGCGCCGGCACGCCCAGCTGTGCCGTTTTGACGAGCTTATGGCGTCGTCATCATACTTCGATTATGAAATAAACATATTAGAAAATGTAAATTGGGATGAACGGGGAGGAAGGGGGGGTACGGGGGGTTTGATGGAGGGGAATTTTGTAGCTGCTTGAAGGTGGATTAAGTGGAAGTCTTGATGCGGATGCAGCAGCAGCCGGAGCAACACAACAAAAACAAAGGACGCCTAAGTTAAATGAGTGCAAGTGTGCAGGTAAGAGGAGAGAGGAAGGAAAGAAAGGGACGGAGCGGCAGAGAGAGGAGAGAGACATAAAGCAGACGGTCTGTCGGCTTTGTTCCAGTTTGATTCTGTCGTCCCTCCTTCGGTTCCAAACCTTGCTTCCGTGCGTCCAACACCCTCCGCCTCACTAATCACGGCCGCGTGTTTCCAGTTGGGCATCGTACCCAAAGCCGGCAAAGTGAGCGGGAAGATTGGAGCCGCAGATACGGCGCGGCGTGAGGCTCCATAAATCAAGCGCTCTCCCGCCGATTCCTCGCTCGCGCATCGCTCCGTCTGGCTGCCCCGCTACAAGCTGTAATTACACACGAGCTAGCTGCTACCGAGCGGAGGAATGAGCTACAACATAACGCACAATAAACCCTGTCATATAAAAAAAAAACGGTGTAAAATAACTGGATCAACACTGCATTTTATGGTGGCGTAGTAAAACGACACTCAAATGTACAAAGAGGAGACATAACGGCACTCCCGCTGCTGCTGTCTGAGCGGAGGGATGGAACCGAGGCCTGAAGACGGGCAGCGACCAAAACGCCGCCTGTGTAAACAAACAGAGTGCAGATGCTTTCTTCCTTTCTTTCTCTTCTTAAAACCGCAGAAAAAGTAAAAATTCCCTGCATGTCCAGGCTCCTTGGTCACTCACTCTAACCAGAAGGCCGAGGAGACAGTTAACCCTCGCCCTCCCTTTGCGTAGTAGTGACACATATTGCTAATTCAGCTCTACCTTGGCTACATTTGCAGCTTTAACCCTGCATAGAATTCAAAGAAGAAAGAGGGAGAGAGGTGGAACAAGCGTATAGTTTGTATGTCTAATGTCTGACCCAGGATGTTTGGAGTGCAGCTCGTAAACCCCAGGTAGCCGGGTCAGAGCCACATCCCGACGGGGGGGCTTCTGGGGGAAACAGCCAGCGATTCAACCTGACTGCCGTACCTCAGAGTTCTCCAGCAGCTGAGCCAAACAGAGGCCACATATGGTAATGCTATACCTCCTCTGGTGACACGGCTCTTAATGGACCGGGTGGGGGGGGAGCCCCGAGGAGGACAGGGTCTGGGGGATCAATCGCTGTCGTGGGAAGCTTTTAAGGGGCCGTCTCCTATTTAAGATTTAAAAATAGAGTGGGCTTTACATCTCTTCGTGGCAGGGTGCACACTGTGGGACGCATCGGGGAGGAAAATGTGGAAGCGGTAGGCGGTCCTATAGCATGAGAGAGAAAAATCCAACTCGTATTCTCTGCTGCTGTGTTTTGTCAAATTGCAACGTTCAGGGTTGGAGAATTGTAATGTAGGTAGATTCCTAATAGCTTGAAAGCCCACAGACCACGAGCGATGTTACAGAAGAAGAAGAAGAGACTATCCAATGTGGTAAATTGCATATCACAACACGATATCGTAGCATCAATAACAGGACGTTTTTACAACAAGTTGCTCTGAGGAGCGTGGAGGAAGAAGAGCTTAAATTAGAGGCACTTTGCTTTCCACCCTCTACGGTCGGACGGCTTCGTTTTGAGAGATCTCTTGACAAGAAGGGGAGACTGACTCCGTTGTCAACATCCCTTCAAAAGAGCCCCTCCTCTCCCCGCAAATACACAATGGGAATGTCAGAGTCTATGGAGCAGCGAGCCGCTACCTGAATAAATCGCAGAGCGCGTGTAGAATTTCTCTCTCTCTCTCTTTAGCCATGTGTGAACGCTCGCCGGCGGGTTCACCGGCATAATGAGGGAGAAGTTGCGGCGGCTCAGAGCGCAGCTATTCTACAAAGATGCGAGGGATTTTGATGGCAACACAGATGCAAAAAAAGTAAACTTCTGGCCTATGTATTCCACAGTAAGCGTGCCGTTTACTTATCCACTTAGCCTTATGTATCATCATTGCTGTTTTGCCACAGTGGCTGCACAGGGATTGAGGCTTATTCTCTCTGTGACAAAAGGTGCACTTGTTCACGGGGGCTGTAACAGTCTGCCACTCTCCTCTTGTTATGGCCTCGCTCTATTATGTGGCGGCGCTTGGAAACGAGCTCCCTCGACAAAGCGGGGGTAAATGAAGATATTTGTTTCCACTCAGGTAGCGCTGGCACACGCCCGCACGGCGCCGCCGCCGCCGCCGCTGCCTCGGCTCTCAGAGACAATTAGCCAGACACCTGCTCGCAGCAGATTGCTCTGGCAGATTTCTCCGGCTCCTGTCGCCTTCAACACCACCATCTGGCCTGGGGAAGGTGTTGCACAGGTCGCCTCCCCGTGTGGCAAACCTGTCAGCCAGGAATGACTCGGTAATGGAGGAAACAGACACGCGCTTGCAAGTGCAGGCTTTCTGGGATTTAGTTTTCAGCCTGATTGAGCTCGGTTGTGAACATCTCTCTCTCTCTCTCTCTCTCTGTCCGTATCTCAGCAACGGTTAATCTACAGACCGTATAGCTTGCCCTCCTCCTATATTATGATATTGTCGATCTCCGCTTTGTGTTCTCTATTTTCTGTGTGGCGAGAACTGCTTTGAGCATTTTGAGGCAGGAGGCAAATCTGAATGTGGATGATAATGAGCACAGCACGCCAACATGAGGCCGCTGTTCTTGGCCTCACCTTTCTGTTCTCTCTCTCTCTCTCTCTCCACATTTCACACCTTCCACACTGACCAATCTGTGGCTCACGTGCAGGCAAAGGCATAAACTAACAGATAACTGTGATGAGAGAGGAAACACAATGGTGGGAGCAAATGGATGCAGAGACACTTAACAATCACAAAATATACATAAATCTGCATGCTGGCTGCTCGGGAGGACGCCGGCCTGTGTTCACATCTGGTTCATTTAGGAGCTTCAAGTGGACTCGGACCAGTGACTCGGCGTGTTTGAGTGGATATTAGGTCGAGCTAAACAAACTCACACCGCTTTGTGTTCTGGTTTTATAGAAGCGTTTGTGATTGACTTAAGTAAACCGGGTCTAAAGTGTGAAAGCAGCCTCAGCCACTCTGGATGAGGCATTATTCATTAACTCAAATATGAATCATTCATCTGTGTGTTGGTTTAACAGCTAAGTGCTTTAGTTCAAATATTTGGGATTGGATTTTTACAAAAACCAATTTAGTCTTTTGCACTAAATGCACATTTGGAGTTTTGGCCCGAGCTTTCTATTCATAGTTAGCACATTTTGGCTGGAGTCTTCAAACAGACACACACACACACACACACACACACACACACACATTATCCTCACACTCAGGGCCCAGACCTTCAATAAATCCTGTGACATAAGTGGAATTTAATAAGACGGCAAGTTTGAAAGTCCATCTCTGGATGTCCTGTTGGGTTTAATATGTCGGCGCGGTAACAGTGACATATCTGCTCCTGAGTGGCCCAGAGGGAGACTGCATCAGTCATCGAGGCGGGGAGTGTTTCAGGGCGTTAGTGTTGTTCCACTGAGGCGCCCTGGATAAGAGCATCACCTAAATGTCCAACATGTTCCAGTAAACGCAACGTCTCTTCCCTCTCGCCACACAAACTCAAACTGACCACCAGATCGTTGAGAGTTACTTGCCGTGACATATTTACATCCCCCCGCAATCCTAATGTGGTTAATATTCATGTCTCAGACAGAGGAGACGAATTCAGCTGATTTATTTGATCATCTCACTTGTATGCACTCCGCTTCCCTTTCCAAAAGGATTCAGGTTGCAAACGGCTCCAGGCATACACACACACACACACACACACACACTGCAACAGACACACGCAAATACAGAGAGGGGAGTCTATGCAGCATGTACATGAACAGAGACCAATAAAGATATTTAAAAAGCTTTAAAAGTATAATTGCAAACCTAATATTCTCAATAAACCAAACACATACAAATGAATGGAGGGAAAGTAAAAACAAACACACAAATAAAAAGACACGTATGATCTTTGCTTCTGGGACGATAGCGAACAGACGTGGAGGTGCAGAAAATGAAAACACTGATTTTGTTCTTTTAAGTATAAATCACTTGGTAGAATTGCTCCACTGCAATTTCCAACTTCAAAAATGTATATTTGCTCATTTCCAACACCCCCTGAACGCAGCGTCACAGCTTTCTGTGTGTAAACACAGCGGAACACGCAGCTAAACAACTTCCTGCTGGATAAACTGCTTTGTTTTGACAAATTCATTCCTCTTTTCTACAAAAGTGAACCTGCATAAAGTCACAATACCTCAATTTACACAACTCAATTGTGAAGGAAACTTTTTCTCCTTAGCAGAAGTGTGTAACTTGTAACATTCATTTTAAATGAATCTGCTTTAAGGTGAAGTTCCCGTTACATAGCAACACACACACACAGAATAAGATTTAGATCAAGACAAACTGAAAACACTAACTGCACTGGAAAGCATACATTCATTCTTGATACACACACACATGCCTGCACACACACACACACACACACACACACACCCACATAGAGATAGTCACTCTGACACAACATTACAATGCAAAGCCTCATACACATTTCCTCTCAAACAGACTGTAAAAGCCAAACACACAGTCATATCGCTTACACACACAGGCACGCACTCACACACACACACACACACACACACACAGACACAGTGCAGGCCTCCTGATGCTTGTCTTTCATCCACGGCACTGCACAGCTGCTCACCTTATTGCCAGCAGTGCTCACTTCAACCCCCAACCTTGCCTCCAAGGTACACAGTGGATGTGTGTGGGCTTTCTCCGTGTGTGTGTGTGTATGTATATACTGTATATGAGTGTGTGTGTGTGTTTGTCTCTATACAGTACATTTGTGTGTGTGCGCGGGCAATTTCTGTGTGTGGTTGTAAGTGTGCACGATGTGTTGCCGTCCACATTCTGACTGTACATTGTGTGCAGGTCTGAGTGTGTGTGTGCGTACATGTCTGTGTACATGTGTCAGTATTGTGTGCTTGTGCAGGGTCAAGCCTCAGAGGCCGAGCTCGTTGGCTGCCTTCCTGCGTCGACTGTCGACTGTGTGTTTATGTGTGTGTGTGTGTGTGTGTGTGTGTTTTGGTGTGTGAAGAGTTCTGCTTGCACGACCCCACATGTGCAGATACAAACAGGTAGCGGGGGCGCCATGTATTATTCATGCTAGGGATGGCGAGGGGATGGGGGGTGGGGGGGGTGCGGGTCATAGGACTACACCGGCTCCTACTGAGTTGTGCGAGTGTGTTTGGATGTGGGCAGGGTGGTCAATGTCGACTTTCATTTTCTTGCAGAGGAGCTTGGGGGAAATGGAGGATTTCTGTACTTCAAGAGTGCTGGAGTGAGAGAAGCAATCCTCCATGGGACGCAACTAAAACATGCATGTACTCTACTCTATACCCAGGATTTGCATTCCCATTATGTAAACGCGGCACTTTTGTGAACATATGTGGAATAATTTTCTGTTTGTTTTTTTTGTAATATGACTTCCACGGAGGAGTTTCAACGATCAACTTGACATGAAGAAACATCTGGACACACGGATCTATACGGATTATTAACGTGTAGAATAATGACAATTTGCTATCATTTATCTGATTAGTCGAAGGTGAAATGTAAGAGGAACAAACATTGCAAAGAAGCAACAGGAAGGAGATGTAGAGGGTTACTGCAGGTCGTCTAGCGGGGAAGACGAAGTACAGAGCAAAATGTGAAGAAGATTCAATTCATCTGCTAAATACTGTAGAAATCTAATTATTGTTGAAAAAAAAAATGTTTGTTTTTCAAAAGACATAAAGAGAGGGAGGGGGAAGAGAGAGCAAGAGAGAGTTAGAGAGAGAGAGAGAGAGAGAGAGAGAGGGAGATCATTTGTGTATTCTACTCCAGTGTGAAGAGACAGAGGACGGATCAGGCCGTCTCCACCGTAGCTTGATTTGTTTGTTGGTGTAATTACACCGAGGTGTCACAATGAAACTGACAATGATATATTGATCGTTACCAAACCACCAGGCTACATGTAGCACCTTTACTCCAGCACTGAGCTTTCTGTAAGAAAAAAAAAAAAAAAACCCAACAGAAAGTAGCGCGGCATCGCCCACACAGCGTGTAATGGATGCCTGGATCACACAACCACTTTCCTCTCCCCCTCTGTTCTCTCTCGACGTGCCTGCATGGCCCGAGGGGGGAAGGGAGAAGAAGAAGAAGTTGGGCACCTCTTAGCCTTACACCTGGCACAAGATGTACAGAGGCAGCCAAAGTTCAATTCCCTCGGCATGTGCACGGGTTGTCTGTGTGTGTGTGTGTGTGTGTGTGCGTGTGTGTGTGTGTGTGTGTGTGTGCGTGTGTGTGTGTGTGTCAAAAGAGTGTGTGTCTCAACGGGCAAAAATGCAATATGAGGTGCGAAGAGGCGGCAGCAGACAGCACAGGAACAGACCTGCATAATGGAGCGCAGATCCCCCGTTGGTTCCTTTTTAACACCTCGCTGTAGTCTGAGAGGAGAGCGAGACAGTGAGAGAGAGAGAGAGAGAGAGAGAGAGAGAGAGAGAGAGAGAGAGAGAGAGAGAGAGAGAGAGAGAGAGAGGGTGACAGCCAGGGAGAGAGAGAGAGAAAGAAAGTTGTAATTGAGCAGACAGCAGAAGACTGGATGTAACAACAACTCAAGACTTCTGTGAACACTTCTGAAGTTGTTGCGCTGTTGTTTGGCCTGGCTCGGGAAAAAAGTTGTCTGGCGCCGTTTCTGTGAAGAACAGGCCTTTGATTTAGAAGGTCTGGAAATACCTTGTACACACACACACACACACACAAACACACACATACTTTCCAGGCTTAAAGGTGGTGGGGGGGTTCGTATCGATTTCCAAGTCGGACACAACCATCAGAACTTCACACACCTACATGGGAGAGTTTTCCTGCGCTACCTTCTCGGTAAAGCGGGCACCTTTCAGATCTCCTTCGCCCTCGCCCAATGAGAGGAGTAACTAGAGAGAAAGGATGGCGCTTTGAAAAGGAAAGTATTTCAAGCTCGCTTTGGGCAAATAGGGGGGCTTTGAACACTCCACTCCTCTATTAAAGGGAGAGAGGGGTTGGGGGGGGGAAGAAAAATCAATGTTGACACAAAAAAGTGCGCTTTCTATTGCTGCAACTCCACACGGATGCCAGGTTGTAAACTTAAAGTGCGGGAGGAACTTTGTTGAACTTTTCCTTGTTTGCAAGGAGAAGGGTCGTCAAACGTTTTCATTGCGCCGCCATTTTGTTGCTTGTTTTCTGTCACGTTTCCTCCACATTGTAATATTTAGCCACGTTGCGTTGCTTACTATTAATTATTGTTCCGTGAGCAAATGCCGCTTGGTTTCCGTGGTGTACAAAATGTGCAGGTGACTGTGATAAAACATAATGTGCGGCCCTGCAGCCGGGCGTTCTGAACCCTCAAGATCTGCTCAGTTTCATGTCTTTAGCAGAGGAAGAGCTGCAAGTGAGGGGGCAAAACCGCATCTTTAGACACATTTTGGCCTAATTAAAGCACTCAAATCGTTAGCCAGGTGGGGTTGTGCCAAGCCCCGGAATGTCTCTGATGGTAAACGGACAAGGACTTGCGACTAGACCCTCCTCACATCAAAGCTCCAACATCGCCCTGAACCCTTTCACGTCTGGGGCGGGCATAACAAACCTACAGAAGAGAAGAGGAGGGGAGCGGAGCGGAGTTCTGACTTTGCGGTGTCCCTTTTTCGTCGCCTGCGAAATGAAACTAACAGGTGGTAGCTGGGAGGTTTGGAAGTATGGATCTGAGGAAGAGGGGAGGTTGGCCAAGAGGTAGAGCCCAGACTCCGGCATCTCCAGCCCTGTGATCTGACTCCAAGCTGGCAGCGCCGCTATCAACAACGGAGACTGCAGATGTTGCCGGGTTCCCCTTCTCCTCCAACATGGCCCTCAGCTTTTTTTGTTTGTGTGTGTGTGTGTGTGTGTGTACTGAGTAGGAGGTCCTGTGAGCAAATCCTGATCAAGGCCTCCCTGACTGTTAACTAGCGATGTCAGGGCTCATTTCTAAGTAAGCTGCTGCTCCTTTCTTCCTCGGCCGTGTGTGTGTGTAGGTGTGTAATTGTGCGAGTGTTATGTAGTGTGTGTTATTGGCACCATTCCCTTCTATACCCTTTGTCTCCTCTCCTTTAGGCTTCATTTCAAAGATACCATTGTTCTGTTGTTTTTGCGTCCTCTTACTGCACCGTTTCTCCAACTTCATTTGACTTTTTAACATTCCTTAAACCTATTTTCATACTTTCCATCCCTTTCTCCCTTTGTCCTTGTGCTGTGTTGTGCTTCTCCACAGCTTTGATCCCCCCCGCCCCCCCTCCCTCCCTCGCTCTCTTCTCTCCTTTCTCTTCTGTGTGTTTCTGCGAAAAGCTGAACAATTGGACGCACAGGTGGTCAGTCAACTTCTCGTCCAAGTGTTAGATTTCATTACAAACAGTGTTGGAGGTGGGTCGAATATGTGTGTGTGTGCGTGTGTGTGTGTGTGTGTGTGTCTTTGTGTGTGTGTGTGTGTGTGTGTGTGTGTGTGTCAGCGCGGTGGCGTTGGTGGGGGAGTCCTCTCGACATCTGTGGGCTTATTTGAACGGGCGGATGAGACACAAGTCCTTGCCGAGTCTGTCCACTGAACAAGGAGATCTTGCCAAGAGATTGAACGAGAGGACGCTGTCAATTTGAGATTCTTCATCTATTCTACCTGAAGAACACTGGCAGCACAAAACAAAACAATGACCACCTTCCCTGCAATATTTTCCCTTTAAACACTTTTTGTTTCTGAAACTACAACCTCAACCTGGAATGAACCTTTTTCTTTTTTTGGATGATTTTCTAGACGGGGATTAATCACAAAGGAAGAGGCCTCGATCTTGTTTTCTAAAACTATTTGTCCAGTATCTATTCTGCTGAAGAGTGCTTTCTAATCCACTGTTTGAGAGCGAGCGTGCCCGTGAGGGATATGACTGATTCATCCAGAATTTTCCCCATTAGCAAGAAGCTTGTTGGAATTCAGCGAACAAAACCTGCTAGTTAAAAGGTGATTTACCATCCACAGCGTTTTTTGCAAGACATCCCATCCTCCCCTTCCCTCTCTCTCTCTCTCTCTCTCTCTCTTTCTCTTTTGTTGAAAAAGGTACGAGCTCACACGCAGCCTGCTGCTCCTCTCTGGCTCCTGGCGAAATTGTTCTTGGCAGTCCTGCGAGGCGTCTCCCTCTTATGTGCCATTTGAAAGCATTATGAAATCTGCCATCTTGACTGCGCGAACCAAATAACAACAAGAGTGCATTGTGTGCCACCTGCTCCACACATTTAGGTGGCTTTAAATATGCGGGCGTAATGGCACCTATTCCCCTGGTTTGATGTAACAAGACTCAATAAAACAACAAAAAGAAGGGGAGGGGAGAGGGGGGGGGGGTATTTTGGGGGGCTCTTACAAAAGGAGGAGGGGGGGGGGGGGGCTGGAGGCTTCACTTTAGGCTGACATCCGTCTGTCGGTATGGTGCTTGTCTTTTTCCCTTGTTTATTACAGAACAAACACGTGGATGAAAAACTCTGGCTTTGGTTCCCCAGAGGATTCCAGGAGGTCTGTCTCTCTCTCTCTCTCTCTCTCTCTCTCTCTCTCTCTCTCTCCCTCTCTATCCGTGTGTGTGTGTGTGTGTGTGTGTTGTATGGCTGCGATGAGGCATTGTCTGGCTCATCAGTGGCAAGCAGAGAGATGACAAAGATGGAACAGAGGAAGGGAATTGCAGTCGAGAGATGCCGACTAAACAGGGCCAGATTGATACATTATTGAGCCGCTATTTACTTTTTAATACAGAATCGGCCCGTCAGGAAATCAATCTTGTCGACTTCCTGGTGATGGAGACGCGGGGTGCGATCGTAGGTGTCGCTGTAAACCGACGGAATATCTGTCGTCCTGCGTTCAGAAGTTCTAAAGCAGAGAGGAGAATGAATAAGCTTGAAAGTTTTTGCACCGTGACGAATCGACACCGTGTCGTTTATTAAATCTGATGAGATGAGCTGCAGAGAGAACAGGAGGGGGGGAAGGAAAAGGTAGGTAAGGGAAGCCAAATGGAGGAGGAGGGAGAGGGGATATCAAACCATCTGTCTGTCCCTTAGTGCGAGTGTGGCCTGGCGCTCAAATTACAGCCCCCCTACACACACACACACACACACCCAAGCCAGACAGATACGGTTCAGCTTGGAGAGGAAAAAGCTAATTTTCACAAAATCACACTAAATGGACAAATGCAGATGTTGCGATGTTGCGCTGTCTACAAAAGAGTCACGGCAACTAAAGTGAGGGTTGTGAATCACTAAGTGTTTGTTTGATGAAGGAATCGGTTTCCTTATTTTATGAAACGAGACACCTGGAAGAGAAAAAGAGGGGGAATCACTGCCAGGGCGTGAGGCTCAACCCAAAATTCACAGAGTAGCTAAAAAAAAAGCTAAAGCGGAGCTGAAACGTGGACGCGAAGGCCCCGGCGTGTTAAAGCGGTACCTCGGCTCTTCCTCGTCTTGCTGTGTGGGAGAGTAAGAAAGAGAGCAGGCCTGGTGATTTAATGAGAAAATAACTGCCGGCTTTTGTGATTTTCCCACCTCACGTTAAGGGAGGGGATATTTTTGTCAGTTGTTAATTACTGTCATATGGCTACGGCACCTTTCCTCCGCCTGAAAACGATGGAGGATGGAGGGAGGGTAACGAAAATTAACTCCACTCCACTAGTGTGATCTTGTCATGTACCTGACGTCTGAGTGGGAACGTGTCTTATCCTGCTTTAGGAGGGAATCTCATTTATTATTACATTTATTTACTCAGACCCTTACGCCGGACTCCTTCCAGTCATTTGAGTCCATTTAAACGTCATAATGAATGTTTGGTGCGGCGCTCCATAGCTGCTCTCAACATCCCACTTCCACACTTAAAGGCCGGAACATCGTTTGGGAGAGCCTGTAGCCGGTTGATCGTCTCCATTTCCCACTTGACCGCTCCGGTGGCTCCCTGCCGAGGAGGGAGGGGTCATTACTCCACCAATCACGCGCCGCTGACCTCAAACCGCGACCTGCGAGCGCTAACCTTTTCCCTCGCTCCTCCAAAATCAAATCAATAACACTTTGGCCACGAACAGGGAAACACTGTGTTGGCATTAATCACCTGCTCCTCCATGCTTGACTCTGCAGTTTGCTCCTTGATGTCTGCCTTTCTCCCTCTCTCTCTCTCTTTAGAGCTAATGGATGGCTCGCTGTGTGGCTGACTGACTGACTGACCGACCCGCCGCCGACCCGCTCGCTGGCTGAGGCAGGTAGTAATCACTCGCCTTCCGTCCTTTCTGCGTTCCCCCACTTCATTCGCTGATGATTCGCTCTGCGTTTTGTTTAAATAAACCACAGTTTGAACGAAGCGGCCGGGGCTAAGTGTACAGCTGACTTGCAGATTGGCACGCTCCCCTGGTGAAGCAGGCCAAAAGCGTTTACCTATCTGCTGCTTGACTCCAGCACGCTCCTACACAATGAATGAGTCAAGCAAATGGTTGACTGGGTGCCAAGCTGGCTGACTCACTAGTTTATTTGACTGCAGCAACAAGACAGTAAGTGATGCTTTTGTTGGGGAATTGGAATAAAGAGAGAGATTCAAATCTACACTCTTCATCACTTTGCCCACATTGACGGATTCATACAATCAACAATCACAGATACATAAATATCTCAATACTCCACCCTTTAATAGGAACACACACACACACACACACAGATGATTTTAAAGACTTTAACAGTCATTTTCAGGGTCAAAAGATTTTCCAGTTTGAGACTTCTTTTGAAAAATTTCACATCCTGACTCGCTTCAAGTGAATTCACCCCCAGTGCTTGGCTTGCCTCACACGCGCCTCAAGTGTTCCCTGTCCTTCCTGTGATTGCATTAGCCGAGCCCGACATCACCAGCGCGGCGGCCCTATCCGCATAAATGCTCCTCCTCGATGGCTCTTGTGTAAGCACACACAGGTGCAGCCATAGAGGGGCCTTGCTTGCGTTGGCAGGAAACAGGTGTCTGGCTATTGATAGCGTCCCTGATGAGGGAGGGTAGGCGGCGGAGGTGGGGGGGGCGCAGGGGGGGGGGGGGTGGATGGGGGTGGGGGTGGAGAACGGCATGCAGGGTATGGAAATCAGGTGGGTTGTTGTGTGGTCCCCGGGTACAGCAACTACTAATTGTTACCAACGCTTTGAGTCTATTTTGGTGGCGTGGTGCCAGATGGTTGCGATAGGCGCGGCGGCGAGAGGAAGGTAGTTGGTGTGTTTATAACAGGTTGTTGATTCCTGGAGAAATACAACCTCGGGGACCCTGTAACACCTGGCTAATAGAGACGTGAAAGCATGAACTGTATGTAAATGTGTAGGGGCGTGTGTGTTCGTGCTTTGGCTGCACAGTTAGCAAGTGGAACGATCAGCTAGCTCCAAGTGTGACCGTACAGAAAGGTAATGTGACACGAGAAGCTTAAAGCAACCACAGGATGAATACAAAATAACACAAAGTCTCATTTTAGTTCATTATAAAGGACCACAATGGGGATTGAACCAAAAAATGGAGATATTTGGATCATATTTAACCCTTTGATCCGTCGTGTTGCTCATCTGGCCAAAGTATTAAAAAATCACAATGAAATCACCAAAAATACATCTTCACAAATTTACCCAATGAGGTAATGCGGAAGAAGCCACTGAAGAATTAAAAACCAACAAAGTTTTGACCTGTAGCTTTTCTCCTATCCTTCTATCCTACGCTCTCTTTTCTGTGAGGATCGCCTGCTGGAACAACTTTACCACATACACAAGACAGCACAGCGCCTCCAGTGGTGGGAAGGTGCCTCTGCATTCAGGACGCAGGAGGAGGAGGAGGAGGAGGAGGGGGGAGACCCTCAGTCGGCGTGAAATCAATACCTAAAACACCTTAATCTTCCAATTAAACCTCTTCAGTTGCTGCGCCGAGATGGCAAATGTGATAAGTGCAGGTTGAAGTGAGGGAAGGAGGAGGAAGAGGAGGAGGAGGTGAAACCTACACAGGTACGTCTGTCACGGGTAATTACCTTCTCAGCGCCCTGGGCTCTCCAAGCTGCCAGTCGTCTGTCTGTCAAAAGGATCGGCTTACCTTGCTGTCAGTGTGTGTGTGTGTGTGTGTGTGTGTGTGTGTTGAATGAACGCGTGCAAATTCGCATTGCTATACACTGTGAAGAAGTGTGTGTGTGTGTGTCAAGTACGAAGAGAGTCAAACGTGCGTATGAGCCTGCGTGCGTCTGTGTCGGGATAAAAACAGTAATTGTACAAATACGCTAGATGAGGCGCTGCGAGCTGGGGGGGGGAGTAGGGCCACACACACACACACACACACACGCCTTACTGGATCCCATAAAAGGGCCCATTGAGAAAGAAAAGTGATAAGGTAACAGGCCGATGGGAGGGAATGTTGTGCAAACAGGCGGACACAGAAGAGGCGGGCGGTGTGTGTGTGTGTTAAGAGGCGGTGGGCAGGTAATAGAGCAGACATAATGGGAGCTAAGTACCTGTAATCCTGGGAGATCTCCCTCTAGACAAGAGGGGGGACCACGGGTAATTCCCTCTGGTTGACGTAATTGGTCCCCGGCCAGGATGGAGTGAGTGCGTGCGCGTGTGTGTGTAGGGCGGGCAGGGCGGGCGGGCGTTCTGGTGGCGGTATCAGGTGTGTAGAGGGCGTCAGCTGCTAGCCACCGCCACCGCCACCGCCACCGCTACCACCGCCACCTATCCATCCAGAGGGGGACAAAGAAGAAGATGATGATGATGATGATGATGATGATGATGAGTGCTCTCTGCGAAAGTGTGACACACCACGAAGCATCACACCGACAGATTAAAGAGATTAACAAGGACCGTAAAGATGGAGGCCGCTTTAAATTAGCAACGTCTCGCTTTCTTTGCGATGTTTGTGTTGCTTTTAATAGCATTTGTCCCCATAAAGTGCTGGAGCGTGACTCAATGTCCATGAGAAGACGTGATTAAATTAAGGAGAAATGAGAAAAAATGAAAATGTGTGTGTATGTGTGTGTGCGCCGTTGAGAGGCTCACATGTGCATGCATCCTTCGCACGCCTGGGTGTGTGTGTGTGTGTGTGTGTGTGTCCCATTTCTTCTGGATATCTGTTAATTGTGCATTTCATTTATGCTCAAACGAGTCTTTGAGGGGGGAAACAGATCCAGAGCATCTCTGCCTGAGCTGGGCGCCGGGAGCGATGGCAAAAAGCAAAGGATGAGGAGGACAGACAGGGAGAGACAGAGAGACGGAGAGAGAGAGACAGCCAGGGAGAGAGAGAGAGAGGCAGAGATAAGAAACAGGAAAGACAGCTGCTCTTTTCCCTCTCATTTCATCCAGTTATTGGTTAACTCGGTGGAAAGAAAGTAAATGTTCAGGGGATTTCAGGTCGGCCCCCTGCCTCAGCCAAGGTAGATGTGCGCTCCACTTGAGGTCTAATTCAACTCTTGTGTAGTATCGATCGCCGCGGCGGCCACGAGGGAGCCCGGCGGTCTTTCCCTCGGACACAAGGTAGACAACGGTGAGAGAAAAACGCGCCTGTAAAATGTCTCCCCTCCCCTCGCCTGCTCCCCTGTTGATATCAAGCCTCTCTCCCCCCCCCTCCCTCCCTCCCTCCCTCCCCCACGCTTCTTCTGCTCGCTTTTTAGCGGCTGAGTGCGTCTGACCCCCCCACCCCACAGGTTCCTGCCTCCAAGTGATGGAGCGGCTTTGGAAAAACGCCACGGGGACGGACAACGCTCACCGGCAGATAGAGTAAATTGAACAAAACAGGAGGACAGTGTGTGTGTGTGTGTGTGTGTGTGTGTGGGTGTGTACAAGGTGAAACTGGCAGATTCTTTTTTTAATTAGAGGAAATTTTAGGCCAAGTTTGTGCTCAGTATATTTGTTGTGGGGTTGTTGGCGTATGTTTCTTACTCGCTCGCTTTAGGTGAGGAAGTAAGTGTGTGTGTGTGTGTGTTTTATCTGTGCAGCAGGGGCCCAAGAGCTGATTCAGCTCCACTCGGGTGGGTGGGTTGGGGATGGGGGTCGGAGGGGGCAGGGTAGGAGGATGGACGGCAGGGGAGAGAGGGGGGGAGGAGGGGTCTTAGGGAAGAAACGCTACCTGCGATGAGAAAAATATGGATTCCTGTCGGCAAGACAAATTGATCTCCGGTGTGTGGGAGGAGCGGCGAAGGCTTCAGAGGGGAAATCTGCTGAGAGGGAGAGCAGGAAAAGAAGAAGAAGACAGGTCTGGACTTTCGGATGTGTGTGTGTGTGTGTGTGTGTGTGTGTGTGTGTGTGTGTGTGTGTGTACGCTGAGAGAGAGAGAGAGAACGAGAGTTTAAAAAACCTCTATCCTGCAAACTGCCTCATCTTGGTCGAAGCACACAAATCTTTCACACTGATGCTTCCCCAGTCTGTTCTTTACTCACTCGGATGAGGATGATGAGGATGATGAGGAGGACGAAGCTCGCCGTCTGATGTACGGGAGTGCAAGGAGGAAAATCGTGGTTTGTGTGGTTCACCAACACACATTAATATAGGACACACACACACACACACACACACACACACACACGCTAAAATCAACCTTGTTCCAGTTCCATGACAGCACAAAGTTTCCTGTCATTATAGATAAACACACACTGATTAACAATCAATACATGATCAATATACTAAACTGTGCACAATGGTCAGCATGCACTCAAAACAAACAATACACACACACACACACACACACACACACTGTATCATCAGTTCCAGCACACACATGAGCTCTGGTATTGGTGCCTGACAGAATGAAGCTGTTTCAAGCAGTTTGAGTGACAGCTAAAGCTTCAATCGTTTGAAGCTACCAGTTGGTTATAAATGTTTCTGTGCCACTTTGGCCTCAACAATACCACAAACACACACACACACACACACACACACACACACACACACACACACACACACACACCGGTGTAAACAGGAAGCTCACACTGTCCTTTGGGAACAAAGCGAGCATAACAATATTTTTTGCATTTTTTGCTGTTTATTTTTCTGACACAGAGAGGAATCACCTGTGCTGTCACTGTGTGTCAAATACTGTGTGTGTGTGTGTCTATGTGTGTGTGTGTGTGTGTGTGTGCCCAGAAACACAGCGACCCAAGCGTCATGCGGTTTCATTTGTATGTAAATGCACACAGGAGCAGCAGCCCGAGTGTTCACGTGTCAGCAGGTCACAAAAAAGCACAAAAACGCACAAACATCCCAGATAAACTCCCGATCTCCCAGCTCATAAATCAAACGGTGGAAAAATGCACGCGTCATTGTCGTTTCCTAAAGCCCGGCGCCACCTGACATCCTCCCAATGTCTCGCATCTGTTAAGGCGCCCGCTCTCTGCCGAGCTTTGTTGGGGCGAAGGCATTATCGGCAGACTGGCACCTGTCACTGCGCATTCACAACCCCTGTGAGTAACGCTGACAGACGGCTCGCCGCGCCCGACCCGAGGTAGCACCCGTGGGTCCTCTGATCTCGCCGAGTGGGCGCCCAGCTGTCTGAGAGACGCTCGCAAGGTGAAAGACAAATCCGCTTTTTCGCACCGGTCTGTTAATGTTGCGCCTGTTTTCGTTTTCAGCCGTTTAAGTAAAATTCCTTCAAAACAGAAGAAATTTTGAGGCCCGTTTGTTTCATTTATTTATTTAGCTGAGGGACGACGGGGTCAAAACGGAGGAAGGAGCACCTCCTTATTGAAGAAGACAAGAGCAATGATCAATGCCAATCGCGTAATCAGGCTTTATTTGAAGGGGGTCGTTGATTCTCAGTCCATCAAGGTTAAGAGTGCGGCACTTGTCACGCCGTGATTTATTATTGCCAGAAGCAGACGAACAGCGTGGCACGCGCCAAAGGGGAGGGGCCGAGGAGATGAAGCCTGGCCGTTTGTGTTAATAAGTCCAGACGTTACGTGTGAGGGCGCGTTTTGAAAATTACCCTTGAAAAATTAGCGTGTCACCATCAATTGGCGTCAAACGATTCAGGGGGCGTGGCCTGGGCTTATTTAAACAGCATTCATCACAACACACATGGAGGATAAACTATTCAGATGTCTGCCCGGCTAAAGACTCGTTTCAACCTTGCTTTGTTTTTGACCATCCAAGTGTGTGAGTGAGTGTGAGTGTGTGTGTGTGTGTGTGTGTGTGTGTGTGTGTGTGTGTGTGTGTGTGTGTGTGTGTGTGTGTGTGTGTGTGTGTCAGCATTGTTACAATAGACGTCACTCAACTCAATTTTCCCATTTTCACTTCCAAATGAAGAACTTGAATGTGAGTCCTGGATCTGTTGTGTTATGTCTCTGTTCCAGGGGTTTTCATTCCAGGTGTTTGCTTAATGACCTCATCGTTCCTCTCCTGTGTCTGCATCCTGTCATCAGGAACGTGTAAATCTGTTACTGTAGCTTTTGCTGGGGCCGCTTACAAACAACATCCAGAGCCAAAGTGAGCGGGGACGCCGGTGCCTGTCCGTAAGCACACAGTGCTATATGGGAGACAAATGGTGCGGAAACGGCATTTTTCATCCCGTTCCCCTCTGTTTGCGCTCCCCTTACACACACTACACAACGGGGAACACATGTAATGCATCACACCGTGATTTCTGACAGCGAGGTGGAGGTAATAACTTTAGGAAGCCCACTCGCTCATTCCCCCGCTCCCTTCTTTTCCAACCCCTTGCTCCCCTCCCCTCCACGCTCTCATGTCAGCCATCGATCTGGGGGCCGGAGACAACTCATTTCATCGCCGCGACACGCCATGATGGACCGGCGAGCGGGTCCTGGACCCCTCGACTTATTCCCCCCCCCCCCCCTTCTGCTAGCGAACACGCCTTCCGTCAGAGAGGCAGTGTGTCGGACGCTTGGCGAGTCTATTGATCTGCCGCGGGTGGACGACTCCAGAGGAGCTGACGTGATTCTCTCCGTTTCTTTTTTTCTCTCGGTCCTCATCAAACGTCTGCAGCCTCTCTGTCATCATGTTTGTTTGAGCCCTTGAACCGAGCCAAAGTGTCGATCCTGGAATAAAATCCAAACCGTTAAAGCCTCGCTCCTCGCACTACCCAGGATTTGAACCGCTAACCCTTGTCGTGTTAGCGTCTCGCATGTGTTGGTTTGTTGTTCATGGCGTCTTTGCCCTGAAGCAGCATGTGAACATCCTGAATCCTGCGCAAATGTCGACTCGACCCCCCTGACCCCCCGAGGCTTTACCAAAGAAGATCCAAACTTGACGTGACACGCGACTAAATCACTGAATATCGCTTTGCCGCCGCTACATATTCATGATGTCATCGCACACGTGCAAGGTAAAACAAAGAAACAGCGCTCGGATTTTATGTGCAGTGTGATGAACGTGTGAGGCAATGTGTGCATGCACATAATCCCGTGTGTGTGTGTGTGTGTGTGTGTGTGTGTGTGTGTTCATCCGCGTGCATTGGTGCGAGTCTCAGGTCAAGGGCGGTAATGCAAATTGCTCTGTCACTTTATTTACTGCAGGATGGGTAGACGTGTGCGAGTGGGTGTGGGGGTGTGTGTGTGTGCGTGTGTGTGTGAACTGGGAGTGGAGGAGAAGACGCGCGCACACACACACACACACACACACACACACACACACACTTTTGTTGGCAGAACCCCAGGGCTAAGCTGAGCCTCAACCTGAACTCGGAGTTCATTTTGTTTCTCTACGTCTGGAGCAAGAAGAAATAGCCTGGGGACATTTGGAGTCGTTTTTTTTCTTCCCTTCCTCCCTGCTTGTTCCCTTAATGTTTCACTAAAACCCCTGGAATTACAGGCAAAAAAAAAAAAAAGGTAATTCGCTTGCGAGGAAGCTTTATTTTCCAGCGCTCCCAATTGTTCTGACAGCCAACCCTCGCTCGTGAGATCTTCTCCTGTGGCGTATGGATGTGTGTGTGTGTGTGTGTGTGTGTAGAAGGTGTGGAAAGGTGCTAATAAATCAGACGAGGTGAAAGATAGAAAATCCCGAAAATAAAGGTTAGGGATGCTCGGATAACTGGAGCACTGCGGGCGTCACGAAAACTACATAACCGCCTGGATTTCCCAAAACGCTTTAGCAATCCGCCTCTCAATAATAATCACACCTTCTCTGCAGATGAGACTCAAAGCAGAGCAGAGCGGCCCCGGGTCGCCGCGCTGCAAATTTCCAACAATCCGTTTTCTAAATGGATGACATACTCCTTAAAACTTCCATTGCAGGTGTAGAAAAAAAGCGGTATGTGTAAGAGCGCGGCTCCTTGAGCATTAGCAGAGGGGGTTTAAGAGAAAAAGTTCATTAAAATACCTCAGGGATTAGCTGCCACGCCGTCTCAACTGGCAACGGTTAAACCTTTTGCACCTGCTTCGAGCCCGTGCAGACATCCTTTTTTCCGCCTCTCTTCTTTTTTCTTTTTTTTTGTTGAGGTTTTTGAGAAGCTGCTTAAAAGACGGAATTTGAAACCTTGAATGAATGAAATCAGCCAATTTAGCCTGAAACATAAAGTCTGGAGGGCCTCGGACGAGACGGCACTGAAGCATGCACTCAAAAGTGGACTTCAAAAAGAACGGTGGCAGGAGAGAGGGAGAGGGAGAGAGAGAGAGAGAGGGAGAGAGAGATCGGCACCCATGCAAGGCGGTGGCAATGGCGGCGGTGGATTGGAGAGGGGAAAGTTCCGGCGAGGTGAGCAAATCTGCGAGGCGCTGGAGCCGAGCTGAGAGGGAGAGCGAGTCACCTCATCAGGCAAAGATTTCACAGCCCCCGTCGCCCTAATCCTGACAAGTCGTCTGCCATTAAGGGGGAGCTGTTCCTCCCTCCCTCCCCACCTCCGGCCTCCTTCCTCCTCCTACTCCTCCTCATCCTCACCCCCCGCCCCTCCCCTGCGTGCTATTCGGGGGGAATTTCATCCCGCTGTTGAAGACGTCACGTAGAGGATGAAGGGACAGAGGGTGTATTCATTTGATTAAGGACGGTGATGAGATGGAGGAAGCCAGGGCTCGGTTTAGGTAGATGATTAGGAAACACACACACACCATCTCTCTCCCCCCCCCCCCCCCCCCCACCCCCCACAAACACACATAGTTTGTTTGTTCTAAGTTGGATCCAAATCAATATTCTGACTCCAGGAGCCTTCAAAGGCAGCCAAAAGTAGCCAAGTGAAAATACTTGTTTGGGAAATCGAAGCATGGGAGCGCTGGATGTGATTTGGCTTCCATCAAAACAAAGCGAAAAAAAAAAAAAAAAACAATTATTACAGAGGCAGAGCGGCACTCCAGCCTTTAAGTTCTGAAACACAAACACAAACAATACGCTGGAACAATCCATATTTGAGTTTAATTAATTGCTTAATGCCAATAATATTGCTGTAATTTGATGGTAATTACGGGGTAATTATGTAAACGATGGTTAACTACGATGATCAACGCTCAAATTAGCATTCAAATCATCCCAGTGAAGGGCCCACCTCTCATAATTGCATTAAAAGATGTACACAACTTTGAAATGCAAGCAGAACCGAAAAAAAAGAAAGACGAAAAAAAAGAAAGATGTGCAAACCCCCCCGCGCCCCTCCGCCCCTCAACAGTGCACACACACACACACACACACACACACACACACACCCTTTCTTCCACCTCTGTACTTCTTACAGCCGGGATCTGCAGAAACATCTGTTAAGTAGGAGCAAATGTCAGCTAATTATTTCACCAAAGCATGTTTTTAATTGATCAACAGGGGAACAGCTGTAGAGTGGGTTCTCACGTCGTAGGCGCTCAGCGGTATGAAGGAGGAGGAGGAGGAGGGGGCAGCACCCACCCACCCTCTCAACCATCACCGGGTTGTTGGGGTTTTTTTTTTTTTTTGAAGAAAAAGGGTTTGACCCTACGCAGTAATTACTTAGTTGAGGAACGAACCGACGTGTCGACCTGCGGGTTGACAGAGTCGTAGGGGGAGCGCTCGTGTTAACCCCCCGATCAAAACCGATATTAACAGGTTCGTGTTCAACGCACCGGCTCCTCTCCAACCGACGCCACGTGCTGTATTTGAGTACGTTATGCAACAAAGGTCTCCTGCTAGGAAATCAAATGAAATGCAGTGAAAGTTAATGACTGTTTCTGCTTATTTAAGATCTTTAGAGTATGGCTATGGATACACACCAGCAAACGCAGCTCAGCTTGACTTAGGACACCACAGGGACTAGGTAAACATGCGACGGCTCAGGTCGTGAGCTTGAACGCACAGGGGGCTGCTTTGTGTCTCCAGGTTCTGTCGTGTTCAAGCAAGGGCGTCTGTCGCAAAAAGGTGGAGGACCAGAAGAGACAGCTCAAATCTAGGTTACCCTCCCTGGATGCCGTACCCTGCGGCTGCTTCTAAACGTTGCCGTCTCTTGACACACCTTTCCTCGCCTTCATCCCCATCTCCATGCGCTCACGGCCAAGTGGTTCATTGGTTCAAATTAGCGATAGGAGGCTAAAGCATATTTGACACCCTGCTGTCGTGAAAAGGCCTGAGAGTGCTGGTGAGGGGGAGGGGGAGGGGGGAGGGGGGGGGGGGGGGGGGACTGAGGGTCCGGAGACATCAAAGGTATATTTTTCTCCTTTTTTCCTCCTATCTTCTATCTCCCTTGAGCATTTCCTGCGAGAGGGGCGCTCGCTTCAGAGTTTGCACATTCAACTTCTCAAAAGTGGAACCCAAAGAGGAAACCAGGGAGAGAGAGAGAGAGGGGGGGGAGAGAGAGATGAAGAGAAGAGAGAAATCTTCCAACTGGCAGCCGTATGGACTGGGGGAAGCTCAAGCATGACTAAAAAGTACATTCACCGCTAGTCAGTGAATTTTGCTCCCTATTTGTCACTGCCACCTTGGAGAGCAGTAAGCATTAATAATACATGGGAGCAGGGGGAATGTATTAGAGGCTACCCTTGCGTAGAGGAATCAGACGGAGGATGGGCACCGCTGTTAGAGAGAATCAGAGAGGGAGAGAGGGAGGGAGAGAAGCTGGGGTACTTCGGTCATGCCCCTGTTATTTATTGAAGAGATCTTGGGGGGGCGCGTGGAGGTGTCAGGTGTGGCGTTTGCGCGATGCATCATCGGAGAGGAAGAAAGAGAGGAAGAGAGAGTGTCTCGGCGAGAGGAACCTCAGGACATGCCTGTAATTGAGTTCATTGATCAAATAGGGAAGAGGGGGGGCGCACACACACACACACACACACACACACACACACACAACATCTTTTACAATTGCCATTCCGGACTGTGCGCTCGAGCAGCTCGTCAAAACCCCAGAATCCACTCCTGTGTTTGTCTGACCTGTGACTGATGCCGGCCAATCGCAACGGCTCACCGCCGAGTGGCGTACAGGAGGCCGAGAGCTGAACAATCACCAAACAGCCACCAAAGCCCCTCACACACACCCACCAACCAAAGCGAGCAGCGCTGCGTCGACGGTGGATATATTTGGAGGAGAACTGCACGATGTGGTGTTTCATTTATCTAAAGGTTTTAATTAGCTCGTTTTTTGATACAGCAGCAGATCCGAGAGCCAAAAGCGGAGAGGACTCCCTGCCAGAATCAGATCAGGTACCTTCCTATTTTTAAGGGTGATATAATAAAATAATCTCTGTCATCTCTCTCATTTGTTCTTCATCATCAAACTCAAGAGAATGATTCGGGGATGTGATCCTGTTACATCTCTGCCTGGCCTCTCACACTCCTACCCCCCTCCTACCTCCTCATAGATTTTGGCCCAGGTCTACTTTCTTAGTGGAGGTGGGAGGGCGCAAAAAAAAAAGAAGAAAAACACCCACACACACACACACACACACACACACACACACAACCCGTGAGTAGAAGTGGACCATTTGTTGCTTCAGATGTGCTGCTAATCCTTTGATCGAACCTCTTATGCTCCTCAAACTGGCGTCCGGGGCCAAGCTTCTAATGAAATTCTGAGCCCGACAGATAGGCCTCGAGTCGGAGCGTGACAGAGTCCATCTGGTGTGCTAAAGTCCTCCTCTGCTGCCCAATGCCACTCTACAGGAACACGTTGGAGTGTTTGGCCAGGATTTTTGGGCTCACAACCTGAATTTCCCAAAACTCTTCAAGACTTGGTAATTGCCGAATATTGTTTCCCCGACTCTTCCTACACTTTCCTAACCTGTGTAGGATGTCTAATCTAAACTGGAAGTGTTTGTCTGAGAACATGCCTGGATGCACTGACCCGCCCAATCCATACTACACACAGATGCACACACACACAGAAGCAAACAAACACAGTGCTCTCCGTGCAAGGATGCGTGTCGGTGCATTTACTAACAAAGGAAATTTCCAAAAGGCACAGGACACACACACACAAACACACACATACACACTTGGCTTCCAGTTTCTTTTGCCTGTAAGAAACAGACAAGACCACCTGCTGGGAACTACACATCCATTCTGTTTATACTTTTGTTCAGTTTGCCCAACTTCTCCCGTCGATGTGTTGTTTTTAAGTTTTAGTAACTTCAAAAGCCGACGCCTGCTTGCTTCTGCTTTAGGCTTCCGCTACCCAATTATGTTCTGGACCGGAGGGGCTCCGATTGATAAAGGGCAAAATAAACATCGACAGATAAGCTCTTTTTAAGTTTCAGCAAAGTATTTTTAAAGGATTGAACTCTTTAAACTGGACCACACAGCCGCAAAACTCCAGAACCTTCAAACTCCTCACTTATTAGTTCTCGTCTTTTCCTGGATGTCATGTTGATGAGTTCCTTGTTATTTTTTTTTTACATTTAACAACCCAAGTCTGGTGGAGATGTTAATTAATTAAAAGTACTTGACAAAAGATGAGCCCAGCCCCCCACACACACCTTCCCCTTCCCTTATGTCCCCATGTTGCTGCTGAATGAGGCGGCGGTGGTCTGAGCCAAAAACAGGGGCTAACCTAAGGCTGGGGTTTAATGATTTGGGGAGGTGGGGGAGGGGCAATACTGTCTGCAGTCGGATGGTTAAGGGGGCTTTTGTGTGTGTGTGTGTGTGTGTGTGTGTGTGTGTGTGTGTGTGTGTGTGTGTGTGTGTGTGTCCATCTGTCTGGCAGCACCTGGACTGGTCGAATTCTCCTCTCCTTCCATTCAGCGGCTGACTCAAAGACATGTTCTATCTCTCTCTCTCTCTCTCTCCCCCCTGAGTGAAATACATTTTTACGGCTCAGAGTCCTTTTCGTTATTTGCTTAATATCAAGTTACATCTTTGAGAGATAAAAATGACTCGTAGAAGCCGTCTAGTAAACGTTGTTGAACTGAAGTGGTTTTAGAGGGGGGGGGGGGGGGGGAGTGCTCCGTATCAGAGGATCAAGCAAAGGTGGCAGAAATCCTTTTGATGAACAACAAAGCAAACTCAGGAGGTTCAAGTAGGTTTTTACTAAAGGTAATTGTGTGGAAAGTTAAAGTGTGTGTGTTTTTTTTTATCCCCCTTTAATCCTGTTAGATTTGGTTGAGATAGCAAGCAGGCGCTCTAATCTCTTCTAAAGGTGTGGAGAGGAGAAAGACGGGATAATCGAGTTTGTAGTGAAGATGCGAACGCGATACCCGTAAAAGACCTGCGCTCGGCGAATCCTTCTACTCGCTCTGCGCTGCCACGTTAAATATCCAGGACAAAAACCAAAAGATGAGATGCTATCGCCAATCTCTCCGTCTCATCCTGTCAAAGCTCAAAACAAAGAAAGACATGGGGGCTTTTCTTCCTTGATTTCCCTTTATACAACCGTCCAATATCCTCGCTTTCCAACGCCACTTAATGAAAAACTAGCGCCTTTTACGATGTCAAGCCCGTGGACGGTTTTGACATTGTTGCTATTGCGTGTCACGTCGCAGGACAATGGTCCACGACTGCGCGCACTAGCTGTTTACAACTTTGACACTTGGTATTATTCTTCCAGCCTCAACACTGTCACTTCCTGCCACAGCGTCTCGGTCCGGGGTGTGCGACGCCCCGATGTTTTCCGTCTGGCCACACAAAAGATATCACTTTCTTACTTTCTTACTGAGGCATGTTGACGTGTTGGCTGATGACACAAACACAAAAAGAGCCGTAGTATGATCAAGTATACTATAGCAGTAGTAGAAGTCTTTAGTAGATACAGGTAGTGGTCATAATTGTAGTTGCAGAAAATAAATTCAGATAATTTTGATACTAAAGATGGAGCTAATTTATTTTCAGACACTTTTAATTACGTTGTGTATAATAAATAATTCTCTGAACACAGGATGTACTCTGAATCAGTGTGCAGTCGTACTCTGTGTACCGCTGTGTGTTATTGCAGCCTTTTAGTGTGTGTGTGTGTGTGTGTGTGTATATGCATATTTTGCCACAGTACCAGAGGGAGTTTTAGCGGTGTGAGCGTAAACACTCTTGTGCTCGGTGTGGAAGGTGCAACGCTGAGAAATGGCGGTGGATGTAAGATGCAGGTCGGAGATAAAAAAGCGGTAATCACAACAAATGACCCCTTATTATTACAGATGTTAATGATAACATGTTAAACGTGGGAGAGAGCCCGAGGGGGCGGGGGAAAGGGGCTCCACTTTGGTTTATTTTCCTCGGTAACAAGGAGAGAAAAAAAAGGAAGAAATAACACTTTGGATGTGGGATTGCACCCACGCCATTCCCAGGTTGCCCGGATCGGCCGCGGTCGAACGTATCGAGAGCTCTCCTTTTTTTTTTTGTTGTTGGTACCTCGAGGCCTTTACTAACACAAAGCAGATGATTATTGTGGCGCACAGTAGCTGGGACATTGTGAGCTTTTAAACCCCTCAGTTTGTTTCGCTTTGATCTAACCGCCCTTCATATTTGGGACGAGGCACGTTGTGAGCTGAAACGTGTTCCTTCTGCCGTCGCCCAATGATAGAAACAGAAACAGAACATATATGTCAAGACCTGTAAGTGTTTGAGTTATAGTTCACTTTGTTTTAGTGGGAATTTGTCTTTGAGGAAAGTTTAAGAAGAAGAAAGACGACACAATCTGCTCCTCCTCTTGTTGTTTCATCTCAATCCTTGTTGCCCTGAGCTCAAAGTGGAATGTAGCATATTGTAGACAGTAAGAGTGTGTATTTAAGATGCCGGACCCCCTTGCTCGCTGGGATTCAGAGCCCACCTCTAAAGCCTTAGAATAATAAACCCAAACAGAGAGGAAACGTTGGCTTATCTGTACTCAGGAACACGGCCAAGGGAAGATAGTTTTCCATCCTTAGGGACTAAGAGCCGGGGACCAATTTTACATGTAAGATCCATTCCACCCTCCTCACAACCTTAACCAACTCCCACAGGCAATCTCAGCCGCACGTTATTATGCATTGGTTGTGAGCCGTAAACATATGTAATACCCCTCTGCTCTCTTTAAGTGAAGGTTACCTTATTACGTTACTGTGTCACATGTGCACTGCCCTGTGAGAGGGAGAGAGCGTTTAGCTGCGTGGGCAGCGTTTATCTCCTGCTCCAGCAGGAAAACAAGATTGTTTATCGTTCTGTAGAATTTATGAGCCTTTTTTTTGAGCGGTGAAATCTAAACCTCACTTGTAACCTCTGAACTCTGGCCTTTCCTGGCCTTGTAGGCAGGAAATCAGCCAGCCTGAAGCTATATGATGGTCAAATGTGCAATGTAGGGTACACCTCCGGGTTACAGAAACAGGTTAGTGACTGGAAGGTCTTTGGTTTGAATTCACTGAGGGATTCTGGTTTGTAAAAGCAAATGAGAACCCATCAACCCCACGTGCCTCTGAGCAAGGCGAACATTATGTGGTGTGCATATGATTATCTATAGAATAGGGGTGTAAGGGATTACATCAAGGTCTGAAAGTCAATCATTGATTATAAGTGATAAGCATAAAGGCGTTAGTCTTCTTAATAGAGTAGAAAGATACCTACTTAACGCCTACGTAGGGAACGGTTCACGAAAAAATGAAGGAACGTTGAGAAAAACACCGCCGGTTGACTGCTGTAGAGTATAACCCTGTGTTTTACTATGCAAATGACAAACTGTAAACTTATCATAACAAATACACAAACAGCACTAAAGCCTTTCTCTGATTCATATATTTAAACAAAGAAAATAAAGAAAGCTCAATAAAGCACCAGTTCTCCTCTCTCCAGTCTTCTCTCAGGACTTTGCCGCATCCACGTATCCCTCGGCGGTTCCGGTTTAGTCGGGGAGAGTAAACAGGGTTTGATGAATGGAAGTCAAGGTGTGCAGTCACCTCGAGCAGCCGTTTGAAGTCTGTGGCTCTGCTCTCTGTGTGAGCGTTGCAGTGTGTTTTCACAGCTGCGAGGTGCCTTCGCTGGAGTCCTTTCCTCCCCCCCTTTTGTTTCCGTTAAATTTCTTCCTGATCACTTCACCCGCTGGCAACAACTGCTTCAGAACGCACCTTGAGAAAGCCCCTTCGCCTCGCGCCGACGCCGTCTCGCGGGGGCCCCGGAGACGGAGGTACAGTAGAAACCAGAGACCGTACGTTTCGCAGAGATCAGTGCCAGAAATCGACAAAGACTAACAAATGTAACGTGTCCAAAGTTCATAGCCTAGGTGGGCCAATCATCTCAAAATGGCCTCCTGTTTGGTTTACTTGGAGGTCAGCTTGTGTGTCTCTGTGGAAGTGTAGACAGCTAATTGAAGAGTTATTATGAACACGGAATTTGCTCTGCAAGAGTTACTTAACAAATTCTAAAACATTTTTCTGTACACAAAAAGAACCAAGCGACCAGACGAAACCTCCTCATTTAAATTTGGCCTTTTGCTTCTCAGTTTTAACAACTTTCTTCATCAAAAACGAGCTCCCGATTGAAGTCGTGTCACAGGAGCTCAATCCCTCGTTTGTTGCCAAGTGTTGCACCTGTTTCTACAGTGTCAGCAACGTAATCACACACACACACACACACACACACACACACACACACACACACACACACACTCTCCTTGCATATTGAAGCTGCTCTGGTCAGTTGCTCTGACAACAAGTCTGGGGCATCTGTATGATTGCAGCGCTCGCTCAACGAGAGCGGCCGTGTGATTAAAAAGGAGCACTTGACCGTCTTGAAGCACAATAGGGGCCTGACCTTCCCGAGTCCACAAGTGGGCCGCCGAGGCCCCGGGGGCTCCTTGCGGCGACCGCAGATCTCATTTCAAGACATCGTGATTAAGTGCAGGCGGACGCCTCAACAACCTCTGCACATCTTCAAGAATTCAATGACCTGCGAGATCCTGAGGAGGATCTGATTATAATAACACTGTTTTCTTCCCCTTTTTGCTCATTTGCATACATGTAATTTCTCATTTTTAGGGGATATCGCATCTGGCAAATTGATCATTTTTGCGTCTCTTTTGAAATCCGCAGGGAGGTCAGATGTCGGGGTCGGCTACAAAGCAGCGTCCCCTGAAGTGTCTCGCTTAATAGCACTTTAACCTGGGCTCAGACGCAGGATCATCACATTAAAGGACGCTCCTCTCAACAGATGGACAGACGGACATATGGACGTCCAGCTTCGCTTTCTCTTTTACTCTGTGTGTCTTCAGGCTGAGTGAGGACTTTTCCGAGTATACAGTAGTATATTTTAAACTTCTGCCATCATTCTTCACATTGTTGAGGTCTTTCCCTTACTTGTATTTAGCTTTTAAGCTCTTAATTTTGCGTTGCCACTGTGGCCACAAGCTATAAATTATGTGCGAATCACAATCACACAATCAGCTGGAGTACACAACCTGTGTGTTTCCATGAAAGTGACTTTGGGAGAAATCAGACTCCCACATATCTGATCCTGGTTCCGCTCTCATTATGCAGATCCAATCTCTGACTCTGAAGTTCATTTGCTCCCCCTGCCAGAGAGATAGCGGGCACCTATTGCACCTTTGCCTTGTAAAACTTCACCCCCCCTCCCCTCCCCTCCCCTCCCCCTCCCCCTTCCATCTGTAGTCAAAGTGAGGTCTGCTGTGAGTTATGTCAGATGGAGCAATTACCAGCGAGGGGCCAGGAGGATAATGAGTAACAGATGTAGGTCGCTTGCTCTTTCTCATATACATACTGTACATACACTCTTTTCATTTCATCCCTCCTTCCCCCCCCCCCCCCCCCCCCCCTCCCCCTCCGCCCCATTCATTTCTCCCCTCTCTATCTCTCTTCCTTCCTCACCCTCTCTCTTTCCCCCCCGTCTCCCTCCGGCCACCCACAGCTGTCCGGCTACAAGGTGCTGGCGAACGCTCCCCGGAGCGGAGGTGCACTTGTTCTTTTCCTGTCGCCAAATAGCACACATCAATCACGCAGGTGTCTCTCCGGCAACGGCGGGAGGCCTCTTAACGCATTGCACATGCAGCCAAAGACGATCTATCAGTGGGCCGGCAATGTTAATGCGGGAGCAGAGCCAGGTTTTATGCATCTGCACTCCACTCTGTCATCGTAATATCTGTGCAAAGAAACACGGCGGTGGTGTTTATGGTGCTTTATTCTACTCCAGAGCCTCCACTCCTTTGGCTCAGTTTGTTTAGCCAGGTGAGAACAAGCGTCTTTATGCTCCGGTGGCCTCGTATAACAACACCGGGACGCCTGGAAATGTGGATCTTGCTCCACTTCAAAGCAAACTGCAGAGAGGGCTTGTTGGGAGTGAAAACAAGCTAAACTAACAGGAAACAAGGCCATAAGGCTTGTATGTGTAAGAGCGAGGACACATTGAAGTCCACTTGTTCTGAACCAATGACAAGACAAGAGAAGGTATCGTATTTCATCTCATGCGTCTCCCTCCTCATACTTTGACCTAATGTTGGCACACGACTGAATTAATCTGAGCGTTCCTCGGCCGACGTCGTAATCATGGAGTCTCCTGTCCGCAGCTGCCAATCACCAATTAGGGCGGCACGTTTTAGAAAAGGGGGCAAAGCGATTGTTTTGCAGCCAAAGGGCCGCGTCCATTAATCAGTAGCAGACAGTGGCCGCGGTGGCAAAAGAAGGATTTGCTGATGCTGTTTTAATATAAGCATGGAAAAATTAAAATCAAAATTTAATGGCGCAGACCTTTTGAATCCCGCAGATGAAACATCGTTTTTTTTCTCCTCCTTGGACCAAACTCATGGTGCCCTAGATATCTCTCACCCCTCGCTGCGGCGTCACGAGCGCTCGTCTCCTAACTCCTAACTCCTCTAATCGATGTGGAATCGGTTGCGAGGCTCTGGTGATTTTTTTTTTACACTTATGGTGTGAAATGAGACATTTGTTGCCTTCTGCCTAGGTGCTGAGAAATATGTCACGTAAATCAAAAAGAAGGTGTTTCCACCACAGCTTTGAATAGAAACAGACCGTTCCTACTGTACGTGCTGAGGTTGCCCAACATAAGGCTTGCGGTTGGCTGACTTCCCATCAGTTGTGACATAAGAGGATACCTGGGGCCTCGGGGCTGCTGGTTGCCCTTCTTATACAATCACACCACAAACCACAGAGAAAAATTGGGACTCCACCTTCTCCCTGTGTGTGTTGTGTGTCGATTCCTCTGTTTGTTACTTTTGTTTGCATGAAAATGTGGAAAAAAGACATTTGGAGTCGTATCCTAATTTCCACAGATGACCTTAACAAGCATGCTGCAGTGTGTGTGTGTGTGTGTGTGTGTGTGTGTGTGTCTGTCACTTTGAGTGGCTCTATCTGAACATTCAAAGAAGCTTAACAGGAGCAAACTGCAACTCTGTGTTCATTTTCAAGTAATTTCCCACCGCTGGAAGAAAAAAAAAGAAACCAGAGGAAGGAGGCAAGGTAAGGACTTAATTTGCTAATAGGAATAATTACATCGTGGCCAGAGGCGAGCTCCATTTAGAGAAACAAGAACAATTAGGCACGTGTTTATCTGCTGCTAATTGTTGCAAGCAATCTACAAATATTTTATTAACCTTAAAACACACTCTACCCACAGGAGTGACTTGAATTTGAGTAGGACGGAGCTCCAAAACACATCAATGACACCAAAACAGCACCTGTGTCAATGTGTTTGTCCTTTCAGAGGCGGTGCTGTAACCCCCGGAGGGCTGCTGGTTCAAAGCCCTGCCTTATCTGGAAACATGTGGGTCAGACGGGCGGGCGACCCACTCAGGGTCCCTCACGCTCAATTGGACGTCAATTAGCGGGGATTTTTTCTGGGTGATTGTTATAAGTTGCGTTTGGTTGAATTCCAGGAAAGAAAACAGGCGTGCTTGGGGAATAACAGGTTAATGATTATGGCAGGAATGGCCCCGGAGCAAAGACATTCAAATCCAGCAAACAGGTGTAAAGATGTAAGAGTGTGAGTGTGTATTTTCCTCTGCAAGTATAAACGATTCAAAAAGATGTGCTAGTCTGTTACACAAACTAACATGAAGGTCTTTAAATGTGCGCTGTGCCCTGAAGCCAAGTCCTCCAAAAGTAGTTCTCTACTCTAACAGGAAGTGCAGCGGTGAAACCCTGTGATGGTTGGGATTGTAGATCACAGGAATGAGCTTAAAAGATTGAATGCAACAGGATCGAGTAGAGCAACAAACAGCAGGATCAACTGTATCGCTACATCAGGCTTAGATGGAGGGGAAGAGTGGAGGAGAGGCGAGAGAGATGAAAATGGCTGAAGCCTTACAGTGCTTTCAGAGAATGTGTGTGTGTGTGTGTGTTGAGTGTATTGGACCACAGCCAGTGAGTGTATCCTGGGTCGCTTCCTAATTAGACATCGTGAAGTGTACTTGGCACTGTTCTGTTTTGGGAGCAAATGTGTTTGGTCCTTTTCCATTTTTCCCTCATTTTTAAATTTTTCTTTCCTGGAGCGGGGAACGTGGAAAACACAGAGGAATCCCTGTCAACCTGGAAACACGGCGCAATGCCATAAATGAAACGGCTTCATTGGAAACGATAAAGGTGGAGGCCGGCTGAAAGGTGAGCTACAGTCGGGGAAACCAGACGGATGTGTGCGGCTGTGACTCTTCGCTGAAACGCTGCTCATCACGACGTCGCCTTCGTTAGTTTAAGCCTTCCTCTTTTACCGCACCAAACGAGAGAGAGAGGGAGAGGGTGAGAAAGAGAGAGAGTGCAAAAATAAGAGCTAAACAGTAAAACAATTGCACATGTCGCCTGGATTATCTGGGTTACTAAGCTTCCTCTACCTTTACCCAGATGAAGAGGACCTCCAATACGGTTCAGTGACAATCCTCCCTCTCGCTCCAGATGTTGCAGCTTATTAGCGCCGCCGCTCTCCCCGGCTTTGACGCGATGGCCTTAGCGCCCGCATTAGAAACACGCATCATAGATTAATGACGCCGGACACTTGTCAAGTCGCCTTTTGTTCACAGGAACGGGCGGCGCTTTGCCAAGTGACCCGCTGTTTATTATCGAGAGCCGACTTCAACTGGCCACTGTTTGCATTCGCACGTTGCCTCTGCAAAGTGGCCGCCTGATATCAACACGCACACACACATATCTGACACTCTGTGTGAAGGCATGAGTCTTAACCTTGACAGGGCGTCTGGAGAGGTGTCACAGAGGCAGGTAGACGCCACGCCTCCACGCCTCGAGGTGCCACTTCTGACCCAGTTTACACCGACTCCAGTGAGAGGTCAACACCTCTGGAATAGACTTGTCAAATTAGGGAGTTTGCACGAGTTTACCGCTAACAGGCAGTAATTAGTGACAAAAAAAAAAACACATGGCCACGCAAACTCACATCAACCAGATTTTAAAATCGCAAGTTCATTATTAAGCTTTGGAGATATTTTGTTTTTAGATCTGCGATTCCCTGTGTGTGTGTGTGTGTGTGTGTGTGTGTGTGTGTGTGAGCATGCATGTATGTGTGCGTGCGCTTCTTTGTGTGTGTGTGTGCGTGTGTGTGTCAGTGTGTGTGTGTGTGCACGCTTTGTACTTGAATGTGCCTTCATCCGGATTTTATTTTTGCCTCCTTCCCTCCCCGGCTGAGTGTGTTGTCACAGTTCAGCCGACTCTATTTTCCATATTTTATAAATAGCCGGGAGAAAAGTATTAATTATCCTTGTACAATTTAATGCACCGAGTATTTTAACCTTTCAGGTTTCCGTTAAACACCGACATAACAAGGCGTATCCGCCGAGGCAAACGTGATTTATGACAGGAATACCTAATTCTTGTTTTTAAATAGGTTGGACGGCAATCTGCATACATTTAAATGTGCCTGCAAATACACACGTGAACACACACACACACACACACACACACACACCCCTCCCTCCCTTCTCTTGTCTCGGGGCCCTTGTTTAATATTCAGGGATGATTTTTTTTTTTTTGTCCACATACATTTTGGTCTGTGTCACCTTAGATTAAATTATTACCGTTTTGCAGCCTTTGCGGCGCCGGCCCGCGGCCCTTATTTACCAGAATCAATGAAACAGTAATGAAAATCCATTTTTCATAGCATCGGCCCCCGCTGTCTTTTATTTAGTTAGCTGTGTCTAAGCAAGCAATTCATTTTGCGTAAATGCCACCCTGAGAAAAAGGAATTAGTATGGAAAGGGTTAACCCCCCCCCTCCGAAAATTAAGACGCTCCGCTCCCCGCCGCCGCAGTGATCTAACTCAGAGACCCCCGAATAACTTTATCCCCCAAACAGCCGTGTGGGATTTGATTATTCTGAGGTGTGAGGTTTGGCCTTCATTATAACCACACACCCTGGCGACAACACACACACACACACACACACACACACAAGACAATGAATCTCTATGCTCGGCACGCCATAAAAGAGTATTGATGACTCATGGGCTGTGAAACGCACACTGTTCACGCTTCCCCAGTGTAAGACGCACGCAGCTACACGCCTGGCGTCATGCAAAGCGTGCGTAACAAATATAAGACAGAACCTCCAGGTTACAGTGACGGGCTGGATGGGAGGGGAAAAGGCTGCTAAAGGGGCGAGGGGGGCGGAGTTTAGGCAGCAGCACTCGTCGCCCTTCTGAGGTAATATGACACCCTCCCATCTCAGGCGTTGTTGTTACCGTACGTATTCAAATGGATTTGCTTATTGACTTTGGTCGGGGTCGTACGCACGGCGGCGGTAATGAAACGACGACATTACGGGAGTTAGAAGAACACACGACTACAAGGCCGAGTGATTCAGGGGGAACCTGAGAGGGAGCCGCCCCAAGGGACCAATCACCTCGTACTTCTCTAATACGCTTCTACACACTGCTGAAGGTGGATTTGGTGTTTGCTCGAGTTAAATCAAATATTCTGCTGAGTAAATAACATCTGCGTACGACGGCTTGGCCCCGTTTGAGGCCGAGGTCTCTGTGCAAACACAACAACAGATCAAGATGTGATACTATAGGTTCATATTCCCCTCCCTCCTTTAGATAGGATGACTTCATAAGCAATTGTGCGTTCGTGTGTGTCTGTGACTGAGAGAGAGAGAGAGAGAGAGAGAGAGAGAGAGAGAGAGAGAGCGAGGTGGGTGAAAGGAGGGAGACCGCCGGCCTTTCTGTCGCACAATGAAATAAAATTTAATAACTGAATAAAAATGTAAATAAAGATTTGCTTAGAATGACTTGTCCGTGAAATAATTCTCTGGCCTCGCCCGCCCCTCGTGTCGCCCTCCTCCTCCATCCTTGAGCTAATACTGTGATGTGAGGGTGAGGGGGGGGGGGGGGGGGGGGGAGCGGAGACCGTCCTGATGTGGCATGTGACCTTTTTGAAAGGCGCTCGGCGAGGGTTGATTAAAGACGTATTAAATTTGTTTAAATAAACCTCCTTGTAATGGCACATCATTTGTAAGAAGCTATTAGGGAAAAACGCCGGGGAAAAAATTGCGCCCGCCGTTATTTGCATGAAAATGTGCCTCGACGGCTACGAATTAAGGATCACTCCTGAATGAGCGCCGGCGACAGAGGGGTGACACTTCCATAATTCGCCGCCACGCCTCCTCCCCCCACCCACCCACACACACACACACACACACACACACACACCACCTTCACCCACCCCGGCCCCCATCAGCACAGTGACAAACAACAGCTCAAACTTACAGTGGGACGAAGGCGGAGCTAAACCTCTTCTTCTTCTTCTTCTTCTTCTTCTTCCTCTGACATAGGTGCCACCCCCGTTGCCCACCTCTCCGCTCTGCTAATCGCACCCTTTCCCTCCAAAAAAAAAGCTCCCACAATGCCAAGTTAAGTGTCTAACACCTTTGTCGGCATTGTCATCACCTAATCCGCTTCTTTCATTCCCAGCAGGGGGGCGGGGGGGCCTGAGTGACAGGTGTTTAGAAATCTGCATATGTCTCCCCCCCCCCCCCCAATATTTTATTCATTTCATTATTAATTTCTAATACATTATTCATTCCCAACAAAGCAGGGGGAGGGGAATCACCTTTTATAGTTGGGAAAGGTTAAATCCCACCTGTCACATCCATTAAAACACCAAAAAGAAAGAGAAATGTTCCACTCTTGTTCAACGGCACAAGCGCCTCACAAACACACAAAAGAGAGGGAGGGAGAGAGAGGGGGAGTGAGCGAGCGAGCAAGTGAGCGAGCGAGCGAGCATGTTCTATGTCATGTTGTATTTGGCATTTGGCAACTCATTCTGGGAGCTGCTCTTATTTATGTTCCCCCCCTCTTGGTGTTTGTTTTTATCTAGAAACAAGGAAAAATTTGAAACCCGATGGCGCACAAACATCATCACACACTCCTACCAGCACAGTGAAAGAGCAACTTTGCTTGTTAAGAGCCCCTCTCTCTTATTGGACTCTCAAAGTATAAGATGGTGGGAAGGGATGATGAAGGGATGGAGGGATGGAGGGATGTTCAGTCGAGCATGGGGCCGAAACAAAACCTCCAAAAACTGACAGGCGAACAGCTTTGGAAAGAGAAAAAGTTGAGATTGTTAAGAGAAATAGTTTTCGAGGGAGAATTGTTGCAATATAAGCAAAGATAGGTTCCATCTACATCTGCAGCTCTATAGACTCAAGTTCACAGTGGCCTGCGAGAGAGGGAGAGATGGTGGTAAACAAACCTAAATCCTAAATTAAATCAAAGTCAAATTGACACACACACTGACAGAAGAACACACAGAGACGTCTCTCTATGTAGTTAACCAGCCAGGTCAGTTAGAGGAGAAGGAGGATCCCAGCTGGAGCCACCGAGACAAACATACACAGGTCTAGCAGAGACGGTTTGAATCCCAAATCAGCCTAAACGTCCTCAATACCTCTGATTAAATCTGATCAAGCAGAGCACCTGGATCAGTTTATCAGCAAGATTTCTCCTTATCTGAGAAGACAAAGGTTAATAAACAGGGAGGCCTTGACATGCGGCCTCACATGCAAACACAATGAAGCGCTATAAAAACAGACAACTCTTGCTAACTCAACAGTACTCAAGGTTTTTTTCACAGGATGGGAAGTGGGTTCACAGAGTCGACGAGTTGGCTGATATGAACGGGGTCACGTCAAGGACCAATAACACAATGCAGCAGGAAGGGAAACCCCCGAGAGCACACTTCCCCTGACATTGAACGCATCGCGGCAAATGAAAGAGAAAGAGACACGGGGCACCTATGAAGAGAGAGAAACTTTACTTCAGTCTCTCTCTTCCAACTTCTTACCAGCCTATCCCACGTATAAACGCTTCGAATCAAAGATGCACCATTTGCTTTAATGGCACTACAAGCAACCGATAGTAAAGCGGTGAATGGAGGTCAAACTGCTTCTCACAACTGGTAATTAAATGGTATAAACCTTTGGGATGACCGTGAAGAATTCAGCTCTAAAGTGCCTTATGGCATTCGGCGTAGATTGGTACAAATTCAGAACCACTTCCTCCCGCTTCTCCCTGCCAGCCGGTCTCCACGTGTCGCCACATTAAATAAAAGATAAAGTGCCGGGTCAGAGATAAGCTCAAAAGCACACTGTACAGTCAGACGCTGATACAATTTGACACTACAGATTAACATTTAATCACGTCCGGCCTCTGAGCGGGCAAAACTCCGTGGCTCTCCATTGATCAGATAGAGATGTGGTGCGGGAGCTCTCGAGGCCACAGAGCTCTTTATCCCTAAGACTAAGTCCGCACAGAGTTCCTGCCGTGATAAAAGGCCACGCACCTGGCACCGGAGCGGAGGAGCCTTACGAATACAAAACGGGGGCTGCGGCGCTGCTCGCCAGCTCTGTGGTGAATGCTGGTCGTGTGGTGTGAACGCGGCGCAGGAAAGGACCGAAGACACGGCGGCAAAGGGACCGTGACTTAGCTTTCTCCACTGCCATTGCCGGGAAAATGTCAAAGGCCGTAGGAGGAAGCGTTGTGGGAAGGCTACTCCGGCCCGGTTGCTCTCAAATCCATGATTTTGGAGCAGCACACGTTCACACAACAGTAAAAGACTTGGCGTGTTCCGTGCTAACACTTTAAGTCTTTATTAGTCTTTATTTTGTTCAAATGTGGACTCTGTAAGTTCAAAACTAGGAAGCTGCAGAGAAGAAGGTGGATGTTGATTTGTTTGTGTAGGGTTGTTCGTGAACCTACTGTTCTTCCCTCCTGCCAGTATAAGATCACTATAAAGGAGTGAAACAGGGCGACAGAGAGAGGAGGTAAGACATCACAGAACACCTGAAGAGCCCAGCACAGAGTGAATCTACAGGGAAGCAGGGTGTCGCCTGATTCTAACGGTTGGAGACAAGAGGTACCTTAAGATGATGGATAACACCCGTAAAATGGAACGGCAGTGTTTTGAAAGGAAAGTGGTTAACTTCAGTCTCTGGTTGAACGCTCTTACAGATGTGCTCAGATGAGCTGCAGGAGATGTCTTTTCCACAAATATTGCCTGTATAATATACGAGAAACAAATTCTTCAAATGCAGACATCAAAACAAAACGGTGACGGGAGCCGCGGCGCTGGCTGCCTTGTTCTGAGAGCATGGCCTTGAGCTACCCATTTTTAAAACTGTGCCACTGTTAATTTATGCGAAGATCTGAACTAATTCTTTGGCAACTGTGAAGCAGGAATATTAACGCGATGTATTTCCTTGTCGATGATAATGCCGCGCTCTTAATTTGAGATGTGCGGTGTAGTCGAACATGAAATGGAAATTTGCCCCAAACTATGTATTTGTCACCGAGTGTCGGATGTGGAATGAGGTTACATGCATCCTTTGCTACCCACACTCTTTACATACCAGAGGAGGTGCCTTTCTCTCTCTCTCTCTCTCTCTCACACACACACACACACACACAGTATTATGTATGAGGAAAGCCTTGACTAAAAGCTTCAATCCAGAGTGAATTTCTGGATGATGATATTTCCACAGATTTCCTGAAGAGTTGCTTTACATAAAATAACAAATCTAAAGGTAATCAGGCTGGACTAACGCCTTCAAAGGGTCATTTATTATCTTAGTGTCTCTGTCGGATGAAGAAGTAGTTTGTGTTTATTCATGTTGCTGTTTGCTTTCCTTTACATGTTCCTTCAAACTCTTCTTCTTCTTGCATTTTCTTGCATTTGTTTTCCTCACCACTTCTCTGCTGCTTCTGTTACACCTTTCTTCATCATACCTGACTAAAATTGGACGATGTTGTCATGTGACACATCCATGGAATGTCCCCGAACATATAATGTGTTATCATTATTTTAATTCAAGTCTTTATCTTGCTGCAAAAAGCTTCTTATTTAAAAGCGACAATTGTGTAAAAGTATAAAAAATCCACTTCAGTCAGCTGGAAGCGACTCCTTCTCTGCATGACAGAGGTATTCCTCTGACAAACCACCCACTACAGGCAGGCTTAAGCAAACGCTCAGAGTATTTAGAAAGACTTCCAAATATTTCCCCTAGGTGAACCTGTGACAGGAGGGAAAAGAAATGTACTTTTAAGAGGCGGGGAGATGAGGATGTTAGTCCTTTATGTCAGAGCTCACTCATGACCCTAATGGATACAAACCGTCACAGGGTTAATCCCCGGGCCACCTCGTGGCACTGCCACCCACAGAGTGTCGGGGCCAGAAGGTAACCTAGCATTTCCTGCTTTTACAGGACGTGGGATCGCCCGGCGAGTACGCGGTCCGTTTACATCACGCTTAGATGAGGAGGAAGTGATGCGTTTATGCTGTGTAAACCTCGGCTGAGGGTTCAGGATACTGCAGCTGCCTCAAGTTTACCTGCTGGATGTAAACCATGAACACACACACACACACACACACACACACACACACACACACACACAGTATGAGTGTAAACACACATACATACGGTACAGATGCACAGACATTTACAGTTCATGCATACAGAGAGGCCTGCAGCTTTAGATATACACACACACACACACACACACACACACTCTGAGGCTTCTATATTGTGATGTACACTACCTGTTAAATTATTTACACTGGCACACACACACACACACACCATGTAAATTCTCTGTGCTGACACATTTATAAACTGATGCTTGATGATGGAGTTCCATCCATCGCCGTCACCTTCTCACCCACTTTAAACTTCCTGCCCGTCTTTAAATACCGACAGCGCTCCGGCTTTTTTGGAAGCGGATTTGACTAAATTGGAGAGGGCCCAGATTATACACGGCTAAACGATTACATCGCCGAGGTACAGAGTGGAGGCAGCAGGGGGAGAAGAGGAAGAAGAGGAGGAAGGAGAGGAGGAAAACAGGTCAACGTGCACCCAGAATGCTTTGGGGGAAAGCAGGAGATAAGAGTTTATCAGCAGCGTATAAGTAGATACTGTTAATCCCCCCTCTCTACATGAGGTACATCTGTGACTGACTAACTGGAAACATACTATTGTTTTAAAGGGGGGGGGGGGGGCACAGTAACAGAGGTAGAGATGGAGGGGGGGGGGCTGATAAGCGTGTAGATAAGCGTAATCGATTCGCGCTGGGTTAACACTCCGGTTGAGCGGTTCCTGCAGGAAGCGGAGGAGCGAGCGGCGAGCGGCGAGGCAGGTAGACGAGCTTAGCTGGTAAATGTTTAGCCCTTAATAATTAATCCCACCGACGTGCCAAAAGCAAGATTGATTATTCTATTAAAGGTGGGGATCAACAATGACCTCGCTGTAGCTCTATTTCACACACCGTTTGAGAGTGGAGCGTTACCAGAGCTGGAACGCTCCACGCCGCCGCCGCCGCCGCCGCCGCCGCCTCTCTCTGTCCTGTTCCACACCCAGCCATGATATCATCCTGCTACACTATGATGCTGCTGTTCAGACCACAATATAACATCACACACACACTCCTCCATCTTGAATTTGGGATGAAAATCGTCAAATTGGAGCGATGAACAAAACAAGCTGAGAGGAAACTGCTCTAACTTTATTATGCAGCTTATTTGGAGCGCTTTATTTTGCCTTTCCGCACAATTTAAGGTGGTATTTTCACATCTGATCATCTCTATCCAATCATCACTCTCTCCCATAAACAAATCAACAAATCAACACACTCACAGCAGGTCTATCTGTACATTTACCACACACACACACATCCAAAGCTGCTACGCCTTTCAGAAAGTGACTCTCTGCACGGTGCCCAAACCCTCCTAGCATCCCTCTGCAGCCTATATCACACACACACACACACACACAAACCAGTAAAGCTACATATCAACAAAGTATCGAACCACTGGGAGGCAAGAAATCCACTGAGGGGGGACATTATCATAAATACCAAATCTGTACCAAATCTGGCCGAGGAGAGAGAGAGAGAGGGAGAGAGAGAGAGAGAGAGAGAGAGAGAGAGAGAGAGAGAGAGAGAGAGAGGTGGAGGGTGAGGTGGGTTGCAGAACAATGCATTCATTGTGTACAGAGAAGATGAGAGAGTGAGAGACAGAGAGGGAGAGAGAAATGTAGAGTATAGCTCCATCTACAGGCCGCATGCTCACAGATACACTATCTCTCTCTCTCTCTCTCTCTCTCTCTCTCTATCCCCACTCTCTCTCTCTTTCCCCCTTTCTCTCTCTATCCCTCCCTCTTTCTCTGTCAGTCTCTCTCTCTCTCTCTCTCTCTCTCTCTCCACACAAACACAAACATAGAAACAAACATTTTTCCACTCTTAACCACGCTCTTTTTTTGGTGTCACACACACACACACACACACAAACACACACACACACACACACAAACACACACACACACACACACACACACACACACACTTTTTTTTTCTTCGCTCCTTGTGTCTCGCTAACACACTTTCTCTGGGACACATTCTTACATTCCTCACACACACTCTTCATGTACAGTACATTCTCACACACTACATTCTCTCCCAACTTGATCCATTCAGCCCTTTCACTCATGACACACACACACACACATGCACACTATCCTGTTCTTTCTACTTTTCCTCCCACCCAGTTTTTAAACACACACACACACACACACACACACACATTCCTTGCTGCTATTTGCACTTTTGCACGCTTTGCTACAAACCTACACACACGATGCGTTGATGGTGTGTGTGAGTTCTTCAAAGCTCCTCTCCTGTTAAGCGTCGTCTTAATGTAAACGACCGTTTATTAAAAAAACAACAACAACGTGAAAATGAGCGCTTCTCTCTGGAGGTTCGTTAAGATCAGGTAACGCAATTAAAATCTAATTAAAACCACATTAAATCGCTTTTGTGCCATGCAAAGAACGAATCTCTCTATTAGCATGCTCTCTCTCTCTCACACACACACACACACACACACCCACACACACACGGCAATAGCAACGCAAAACCTCTGACGCACAAATTCAGTTTTTTCAGTTGTCGTGACGCCGGTGGAAGAGTGGAAACACACACTTACATGTTTTTAACATGATATAGAACAAATAACAGCAGAATCCAGAATCCTTAGCCACTCTAAACTAACATGAGAACAATCGCCACAATAACAGAATAACAGTAGAAATGGAATCTCGGTGCCTCTGCGTGACGGACAGGCTGCTCGTTTTGTTTTGTTTTTGAAGATAAAAGAAGTCAAATTAACAGCTGAATGTTTCTATCTGCTCCTATTAAAGCTCACAAAGCTCTCAAGCGACGACGGATGTGTAAAGCTTTAAAAAGCCTCAGTTTCTGCCTCTTTTGATGGTGCAGGAAGTTGTGTGTTGAGCCAGTTGGAGCTCCTCTGTCATCACCTCCAGCGACAGCGCTCTCACGCGTGCTCCGAGACGACGGGCATTATGCGGAGTCGGGTAACCGGCTTTCAGTTCCCTCGCCTGCTCGCCGTGATTTGAGGAAATTTACAGCGATGGCCCCGGCTGAAGAGGCGGCGGAGGGACCGGGGTGAAGGTGGGGAGGGGGAGAGAGAGGAGGAGGATCGGGCGTCCGTGATGCCAGATCTCCTTGCACCACGGCGTGTTTACTTTAGCTTTTACCTCCCTCTATTTGAACTCTTTACAATAACACTGAAAAAAATAGAGTCAAACGGGGATAAATTCACTTTGTTCAAGAAAAATACAGCAAATAAGAAGCAGAGGAGTTCAGCATGAGAGGAGAGTGAGCTATGTCGTCAGCTGATCCTCATTTTCTTAAGAAATACGTGGATTCCGCTTCGATTTGGTCAAAAGCTCAATCTGACCCCTGTCCCTCTGCTTTAGAAGACATCTCTCACTGCAGACGCCTCGGTGCAGCCAGCAGAGGAGATTCAGGTGCGATGCTGTCGGCTGCTTCCTCTGCGGAAAAAAACCAAACCGAACCTGACATCGCAGAACTGAGAAGTAATTAGAGGCCGGAGTGCTGCGCCGCTGCGGCTGACATCAAATCAATGCCGCTTTTCCGCGTTATCAATTAAAGACGTGTAATTACAAGCGTGGAGAATTGCCTCTCACAAACAGCGGAGGCAGAAGTGGCCCTTGACCGTCGGCTGCCTGGCCTCCTCTTCCTCGGTGAAGCCTCACTGTGACCCTCTTCTCTTTGGGGGGGGATCGCTGCCGGGAGTGACACGTCGCCTGAACGACCTGCTTGTTTATGGATTTTATGGCGCTCTCACTCTCTCTCAAACACCTGAGTGATAAACCGCCGCCGCCGCCACTGCGCGCACAAAAAAAAAGAAAAAATGCCGCACGCTTGGTCGTGAGCCAAAGTGCAAAATGTATTACTGGCGAGGCCGACTCCCAATCGGAGCCAGCTGGGGTTGAACCATTAGCCGGTACAAGCGGAGACAACCTGGTTGGTGAGCGCGCCGACACTCCTGGGTAAATGAAACACGGAGGTTCTACGCTCCCCCTCCACCATCCCTCCCTCTCCAGCCCGCGGCCTCCCATCAGCACCTGGGAAAATGGATTTGAAACGAGGGCAGCACCCCCCCCCCCCTCCCCCCTCGCCCTCCCGCCCCTCTCTCCAAATGAGCAGATGGAGGCTTCCACAGCGATTATCACCACATTACCTGGGAGTCTGTTGACGAACAGGAACAATACAGGCGGCGCTAATAAACCCCAATCAAACATGACACCCCCGCTAATGTCGCTCGCCGCTCCGTCCCTACGAGGCAGAACTCCGTGTGCCGATTCGTTTTCATCAAACAGCTCGGCCGCGGCGTCGGCGAGTCTCGCCTCACCTCACGGCGCCAAAGGCCGGGTTGACTCATAAGTGAGACGCACGAACGGCGGCGTATCCACGTGGGTTTCACTCCGGGGCAGAATCGCCACTGAACCCGTGATTACAGCCGACTGAATGGAGACGGAGAGCAGCAGCTCGAAACACAGAGGACACTTAGTCCGTCTGCACGCGTGTGTTTAGGGCCGAGCGTGGAGAGAGGCTACACGCTAACACTACGGCACCAGAGAGCAGAACAAGAGCAACACTTCATACACTCAGCAGTTAGGGGGGGGGGGGGGGGGGGGGGGGGGGGGCGGTGTCATATACTCATCAAGATTTTGGTTTAATATCACAATAATTCAGTTATTCTCAGCTGGATTTGTGCTGTAAAAAATGTGAATTTATAAATAGGAATCATTTCTGCTTTACTGGGGTACAAACTTCACACTTCTCTCTCTCCCTCCCTCTTCTTTTGTTTTAGTGTTAGTGCTCAGCTTTCTCCCACGGGGAGTGTAGCCCTCTCTCTCTCTCTCTCTCTCTCCCTCTCTCTCTCTCTCTCTCTCTACCCCCCCGACAAAAAAAGCCCAACTGTAACAACAGTGGTCTCCAAACAACGAAGGGATTCCAGACGACTGACCTCAGCGCTGCTCGTCCACCGCTGAGATACAAATATTTACCCCTATCGCGTTTGGCTGAGCGGTGAGCCCCCCCCCCCCCCCCCCCCCCTGATTCGGGCCCTGGCTGCCTTCAATGCCTCTGGAAAACAAACAGGTCTAGCTCCGGTTGTGCCTCTTCTCTTCTGTTAAACTAACCTGACCATGCATGTCAGTGTTATGTTATGCACCAGAATGCGGCGCGAGAGAAGGAACGGGAAAAACTCTGCATTTCTATACGTGTGTACAGATTGAAACAGAGTTCTGTATCGGCCGTTTAAAATGGAGCAAACAGCTCTGCTTGGTTTAACAACCGGCATTAGCAGCACTTTGTGTGAATCTCCACTGATTATGATTGCGGTAAATGAACCTTTGCCAGCTTCTGCAGCAGGTTGAGGCATCGTTTTCATTTTCTGATCTAATCAAGTCAAATACCAGAGGTGTTTTCTTCGCATCTCCACAGAAAAGAGCAAAAAAAAAAGCAGCAGATTAGATGTCTGAGATGAGGGTGAATTGGATAAATCACTCCTCTGCTCAGAAACACCAGGACGGCCTGAAGATGCCCCAGTACACAATGTGTTCCTGTTCAAAGCACCCGCTGCAGTAGTTTGTGTTTGACACTGATCAAGCATAATCATCATGCGATCAAGCCTGGTGTGTGTGAAGAACACAAACTGACACACACACACACACACAGAGCACAGAGCCCCATTCCCCCCGCCCCTCCAATCCTCCCAGTGCAAGTAGTGCTAACCACTCCAGGGAGCTGGAGACTCAATTAATGACATACATACAGTTCTTGCAAGATGTCAGAAAGAGAGAAACACACACACACACACACGACTGCAGATACACATTAAAGGGCCGTTCTGTGAGTTGAAGTGTGTGTGCAGCACATGTAGTGGATATGAAGTACAGTATGTAGGCTAGGGCTCACCTCTGGGAGATGAGATACGCTTCATCTCAGAGTCTTTAAGACATCCAACATTCCCTCTCTATTGTTAGTGGACTGTACAAACTGTAACGCACATCGCATTACATTCAGTGTGAACCCGGTGTATGTGTTTTAAAGAATAACAGCAAAAGAAAGGGAAATAAAGAAGAGGAGGTTCTGTGTTGAGTTCTGTCTCATGTTGGCCCTCACACCTGTATTTAAGGTCGTACCTCTTTGGTTCCTTTTCCGCGAGTCCAGCCGGGTCAGTCGGAACCGAGGGGTCGTCATTCGGAGGGGAACGGTGGCTGCTTCACACATCGCAGGGGTCAAAGTTCATTCCTCTTCTCCTGCCAAAAGGTGAGAGAACAGGAACACGGGTCAGTGGTGCTGAAATCTCATTTATCAGATCGACCCCCTCTGGAGGACCGGCTCCACTCGGGCCCACGCACACAGACTATGAGTGATGGGCTGGAGCTGAGAGCAGAGCGCACACACACACACACACACACACACAGGTCGACAGGCACTGACGGCACTGCGCGTCGGAGCGTGTAAGTGTCGGTTGCCCATCTTTCATCAGATGAGACCAAACTTTAAATGAATGTTTTGGAAGTTGCAGCGACAAAACAACAACAGGGCAGGACAAAGAAAAACAAGGATACCACTTCTTCTGCTCCCTTCTCCTCCTTTACCTCCTCATCCACTACTCTCCACCCTCTGTTTGTGTCAGTTGTGTGCGCCGCACGCCTGTGTACACGCCATTTGTGGTACTTTGGTGAGTTATTGCAAATGGTGCAAGTGTAGCGGTGAACAGACGGGAACAAAGACAGTGAAATGTACCCCTCATTGATCTTTGTATTGAGAACATCTGCCTCCAAAGCCGGGGGGAGGGGAGGGGGGGCGGGGGGGGGGATTGGGCCATTCAATTCAAAGGAGCTACACAAAGAAGTTGTGTGCAAGCTGAGTAAGGAGGGTCTTGCCATAGAACCGTACGGTCAGGTACGGTACAGACCCGGAGACAGTACGGGATTTATCAGCTAGTAATAACTCCGCTGTTCATACCAACAAGTTAGCAGTTTAAAGTTATTTAGGACAGAATGAGAGGAGGCAGCTTGGGGGGAAATGGCTCACCAGAAATGTAAATTACACCACTTCATCAGAGAATAACTCCTGGAATGCATTGAACATTGCAGATTGATGATATCTAACTGTGGAACCGTAGCCAAAGCAGGAGATTTCTTTCAACTGCCAGCTGGTGGAGTTTTTGCGGTGCACCTCTTAATAAATAAATGTCCCATCTTAAGCTCCGTATCAGGGTGGCGTGGAGATCAAAGTGAGAGGAAGGGGTGCGTTTGAAACCTGGCTTAATTATAATAAGAGGAGAGCCCGAGTTCAAATATTTATCAAACTGTAATCCCGACGCTGTATCCGTTTCACACAAGACGAACCCTCTGATGAGCCTGACAGCTTCCTTTACGTCCAGGCGCCGGACGGGAGCACGTGCGGCCTGAAAACGTGGCCACATGTGGGGCTGATTACCGGGGCCCGAGTGTTTATGGCGCGCCCAGATGTCGGGTGTTTAACATGGCACGGGGGCAAGCGCCGCGTTTTGACAGCTCGCGGTTCGACTCGGCCTTACACTTTGGTTGTCGGGCCGCTGAGACAAAATGTCAAACACGCAGATAAGGGCCAAGTAAACGTGATTACGGCAATTCAGCTTTCCCCCCCCCCGCTAGCCCCGGCGGTGCTGTCCAGCGTCGGTCAACACCTCGTCTGTGTTTGGAAGCAAAGATCCAAGGCTCCGGGGGCTTCCTGAAAACCACCCACCGGCTCGAGCCAAAGAGATGGATGTGCGAATAAACAGATGAAATATATAGGAAAGGAAGGAAAGGAGGGATAAGAAATCACACAAAGCTGATTAGCTTGTCAGGATTTATTGGATGAACGACTAGATAAGCAAGAACACGGATGGATGGAGGAATAAAGGGCAAAGATTGGATCTGCTGGAAAGGAGAAGGTGTGTTCCTGGTGATGTATAGCAGAAGTTTGATGAAGTGTCAGTCAGGAGGGAAGGAAGGAGGAATGGACAGAACAAAGTCGGTCCTACAGAGTGGATTACATGAGGGGGCCGGTCTTATAAACACGGTATAACCACAGAGCTTCAGGCCAATGTTCAATTGGGGACGGGGGGTAGTTCGTAGTAGTTTGTTGATAGTTCGAGGTCAAACTACCAACCTCGACTGGGTTACGGAAGACTATCCCTCCACATGTTTGTTATCAAGGTAACACACAAATAAAACAAGGCAACCAGTCGGGCTGCGGCTGAGCTGGAGGGCGATCACACATTTCAAGAATATGCTGCTGTCAATTTAATATTCGCAGCCTTTGTGGGGAGGGGGGATCAGGTGACCGCGGTATAAATAGGGCATCCGCCATCAGTTCATCTCAGCCGCCTCCTTGACAGGATCGGAGTGACTGAGGACCGACTCTGGTGTCACATGGAATCAGGGCGGGTTGTCGCTGAGGGACCCCGAGACACAAACGGCAGAGGGGGGGAGGGAGAGACGAGGGGGGTCGCCTGGATCCTGGGGATGAGGGGTCAACCGGGTGAACGAGCTCTGGAGGTGGGAAAGCGGCGGATGCAAAGTGAGGCTGTGCGTACCTGGAACAGACGTGGCTGTCAGGAGTCAGGACGTGTGAGAACGTGCCTGGAGGCCAAACAAACAGCCCTAATCTGTCTGCTCGCCGATTTAGCAACTAGGTAAACAACTAGAATCATGTAGATTGATTTTTAGGATGTTTAACAAGGCGTGTGTGGCGTCGGGGGCGGGGGAGTCACACTGTTACAACTGGCCAACGCCTCGGTTTAGAGCTCGGGGCGAGTTTCTTGAAAACAAATTCACCGATCGTTTTTAAAGAACGTTCAGGAGACAAAACCCACACACACACCAAATTATTAATGCAGAAGAAACGGGCGACGTAAATATCACAAACAAGTTTAATGCGTCTGTTGCGGAGCTCTGTGGAGGCTCGGCTTCTTCTCTCTCCCCCTCTCTTATTTCCTCCCCAGCTTGGCTTATAAAATTCTTAGTGCTCTCTCTCTCCATTATGCCATTCTCCTGGAATCCCTGGGAAATTCAACGCACCCTTTATAATTACTGCACCAACTGCCGGCTGACAAGGCTCATTTGCCTTCGCTGGAAGAGGTTGTCTCTTTCCTTAGGTACCTCTGTTGTGCTGACGCCCTCCCCTTGTCACTACAAATTTCCGTCTTTACCTTACGCAGCCGGTGGCGCTTTCAAATATGGATGTGCGGCCTGCTTAAGGAGAGAGCGGCGCGGGGGCTAGATTAGCATGCAGATTCCTCCTTTCGCTCCAGGAAGTGATGCCTTATGAATGAGCGTTTGTAATATCTACAGTAGATCTAATTCGTACGGAGAGCTAACAAATAAACGCGGAGCTAAGTTAACACACATCAGACATGTGTGAGCTCTGTGAGAAGCATTGGAGCCCGGTGTGTTTAAGGATCTCACAGGGGGAAGTTAATACTCGCTGTGTGGCTTTGGATGGAGGCAGGTCCACATCTGTCCCAATCATCACTGTCATATTTCATACGTTTAAGGTCCTGGCTCGCTGCGGTCATTCTCTCCAATCCCCCCGGGTTCAGTGTCATGAGAGGAGAGAGAGAGAGAGAGAGGGGAAGCTAACCTCCAGGGCGGTGACATCATAGAGTGGATGTGCAGGAATCGTGGCCAATAACGAGTGTGAGAGTGTGTGATGGACAACATGGATACACAGAGAGTGGATATGGATCTGTGATGTAGAGTACAAACGCAGGTGTTCTTTTATTATGTATACTTTCAGCTTTTTAACTTCTAGGTATGTGGCTGTGATGATGGCTTTTACCGACCGGATCAAGTTTCATTTCCAAGACCACCAGCATAAGGAGACCAACCAACAGTGAGGAATTTTAGGCTATGAGACTTAACAGCATCCAGACAACAGGTTTAACAAGTAGCCCAGTTAAACTTAGCCTTGACTGAACTCTGCGACCTTTTCTGAAGCTCCTGGTCGTCAAAGCAGACGGGGAGGAATTTAAAATGATGTTTCCAGTAAAACCTTCAATATTAGTGTCTAATGTTGTGTCATTTTGAGTTTTTGGATAATTTTTAAGTATTTTGGTTTTTACACTTTTAGTAGAATAACAATAAGAATCTCATAAAAACCTAAATCTCCTCCGTCCTTTCCTGTCTCCTTTTCTCGAGCATCACATGGAGAAAAAACAGGAGGACCTCTCCCCATTGGAGTGTCTCCTCTGTTAACGTCACCTCCTTCTGTCTCAGTGCAGTGAACACATGGTTCATGCATTAATCAGCACGGCGGTGATCCTAGGTTGTCCCCCGATGCACCGCCTCCGGTGATCTGGCGACCGAAAAGCCACGCCATTACGCTGCCACGTACCAACCAGCCGCTGCTAAACAAATATGAAACCGCCCCACTTTGTGTCACAATTTTTTATATTCAAGCGAGGTCACGCAATAGAGAGAGAGAGAACCTTAAAACGCTAAAAAGGTGGGCGAGCCTCGCGGGAGGAGAGGAGACGGAGGGGAGTGAGGATGTAAGCCATTACAGCTGTGCATATCACATAGCTGTCTGAGATCCAGCATCCCTCTGGCCATTTCAAATATTTACAGTCTTACCTGTGTATCCCAAGTGCAAAATCACAAGATGTGATATCTATAAAACATAATGCCTGTGACAAGAGCCAGGGGACAGAATGTAGCTGTCACATGATGAATGTAGAGCCGGCCAAAGGTGCTTTCTCTCTGTGTTTATCTTGCATGGATCCTGCAACGCTGCTGCAGACACACTTAAAGAAAGCAGAGACAGGTTAGAGGAAAGCCGGCTGGATCCCTCCACCACCTGCTTACAAGGCCAGGACTACACACAGCTACAGGAGGTGACTGTTTACACTGACTTATGTACAGGGAAGTCTAGTCAATCATCAGAGCTGTTGTGTTATAGGAAGATCAGCCCGGGGTGTGCGCGCTTGAAATTTTGTCTAAATATCCCGACTGGTCTTTGAGAAATGAGCTGAAAAACAGCCAACAGTGCAACGGTAAAGAAAGAGAGAAATATAAGTGCCTGATATGAATCCAGATCAACATCAGAACGTCATGAGTTCCTGTCTGGATCGTTCACGCCAAGCGTCATGAAAAGAGAGAGAGAGCACTTACAAGCTGAGAGACATGGAGCTTAGGTGTGCTTGTGTGTGTGTGTGTGTGTGTGTGTGTGTGTGTGTGTGTGTGTGTGTGTGGAGCCAGTGGCAGACGAGGCCTTTGCTCCAGAGTATCTCCCCACTGGGAAATCCAGGGGCTGATGAATGTAGAATTGGTTCGGAGCATGTCTAGTGATTATTTAGACCTGAACCTGTTCTCTAATAAGCATTCGGCATCACGGCTCGGCCGGCATAAAAAAAACCCTCTTCTTTCCCTGCGTCTCCACAACATCAGCTGTTAATTGCTTTATTTTCTCAAGCAGATGAAACTGCCTTCACGGGGAGCGAGGCAACGAGTAAAGGAGACGTGGCAAAGGAGGCAGTGGAGGGGGTGAGAAAAGTCACTTTGGATGATATTACGTTTTAATTATTTCTGTAAATACAGGAGGCCGGGGCTCTGGGGCCGCAAGGGCGGTCGATTTTTCATTTCACGTGTGCTAGTCAGGTGTCTGGGTCCGGCCAGACGTCTGAGACTGAGGCGCTGACGTCTCACTGAGGGGCCAATGGGGAATGGAACACACACACACACACACACACACACACACACACACACACACACACACACACACACACACACACACACACACACACACACACACACACACACACACACACACACACACACACACACACACACACACACACACACACACCCTCTCTCTCTCTCTCTTCTTTCATCTTGTTAATGGACATTCCTCCGCAAACGTCGGCGAGTCTACCTGACTGCAATCCTTTAAAGTTTAATTCACTCTACATTTAGCCCGGGTCATAAATACCATATTAGGTAGCGGCAGCATGTTTTATGCGCTCCCTATGGTCGTGCTTTTGTTTTAATGAAGCCATTTGCAACTTATGAGCGAAAAAAGGAAAGAAAGTGGCATATGAGATGGGGCAGATCAGTCAAACCTAAATCCCACATTGTGTTTTATACATGGGCTGGAATAAAATGAGGTCGTCGCTCGTCCACCCAGGAGGAAGCGGCGCTGGATTTTGACGTCTTCTTTCGCCCCACTCTTGCTGATTTAATACAGAATGGTATCGTGGAGTGACTGGCAGTGTAAGCACTGCAAATCAGTGACCTAATCACATTATTCACCAAGGACGATAAGGAATTTGTCTTAGAGTCATTGCTGTGCTTATGTAATGTGGCATGCAAGCTAGCAGATGCAAATGCTGCCTTCAGGTGCAACTTCACGAGCGACTGCAGCAAGAGGAAGCTTTGCATTTTGCTGGGGACATCAGACAACATTAAAATGTTCTGTTTTGTACTTCCTGGCTGTGTCATTTAGCTCTTATTAGTTAGTATCAGCGAGGCTCTGTATCAACGTCACCGTGACAAATGCCTGAGATGTATTTGTGCTGATGCGGTGTCGTGTTCAATCCCGCGTCTTTGTGGCGTCTGGGAAATACAGAGAGTGACATCAAACTCTTTTTATACGCCGCTGTTACGCAAGCCAAAATATTTCTCTTCTTTTTATTCTGAGCCTTTGGGATGAATCGCGTCATGACAAGTATACAATCTTTTCTGTTTCAGATCTCCACATCACACGGGCTTCTCATTACGGATGCTAAAGACGGCAATAATGAATGCAAATTTATGTAGCACTGAAGTGTTACCTCACTTTAAACGTAAGGAAGCCATCCAAAATGTTCTGCCTCTATTCAGACTCAATCTCGCATCAAAGTTATCGGGGCGACGCTTTGAACGGCGCAGCGCTAGGATGCCACATCTTTTGTCTCCTCTAATATCCCTGGAAAATCTGGTTAAAATTGGAAAGATACAGCAAACCGAGCCGTTCTCTCTGTCAGCCGCGTGGATTGCACACTGTTTTCACAGCTGTCTCGCTCGCAGGACGCGGCTGAAGGTGGGGGGTGGAGAGAGAGGGAGGGAGGGAGGGGGGGGGGGGGGGAGGCAGCGATCAACTCATGTGTAAAGATGAGAAATGAGAGGCAAAAGGATAAACCAACACACCGAGCGTTTGACACAGCCAGCAGCGGAGGGAAGAAGTGTTTGAAAAGAAAAGTAATAGCAGTGAGGGGTGTCGTCTGTCTGAAGTCCAAAACCCCTGCAGTGCGGCTGCGGTCTGATCTGCCCAAGTTTAGATTAGAGGACAAAGTCATCTTATTTTGAAAAGCCACTGCATTTACCAACTGTAATAGACACTACAATAAAGTTGATGGTTTGGACGTTATTACAGCGTGGATTTATGACGTGTCTCAGTGTGCAGCAGCATCTGTACACACAGGCTGAGACCGGAGGTTACAAAGTCGGCAAAAGGCCTTCAGTCAAATCATTATAAGTGACTCCATTCACATCTGAACAGTTATTGTCATGTGACTGGATGGCAGCTGCTCACAGGTAATGTCCCTCTCATGCCAGTTATTAGGGCCCCTGGTCAACAGCCAAAGACAGCAGCTGTCCGTCCAACGCCAACCTATAAACCCAACCCGCCCCCCCCCTCCCCTGCCACCATCAACTCCTGTTCATAAACAATGATGTGCAGGCAAACAGGGTGGCCCAATGTCAGACGTGGTCAGGCAAACATATCGAAGGTCATCGCCGCCTCACAGCCCCGAGCTTCCCCCCTCCTCAGGTTACAGCCTCTCTCTCTCTCTCTCTCTCTCTCTCTCTCTCTCTCTCTCTCTCTCTCTCTCTCACAACCTGACTGAATAGAATTTGTCCACTCCTGGGGGCGGCAAACAGAGCGATTGCGCTTCTACAAACATCTCAGACGAAGAGGGATCGCAGGAGCGACGTGAATCAAGGTAATGCGTCTAGTTTGAAAGTGAAAAGTCGAGCGACCTGACTTGTTATGGTTTCCTATTGCATTATTCAGTTTGCGGCGGAGTGCTCAGCTTCCTAATACGAGCCGGGTTCTCTCTTACCTTCTGTCTGAACTGCTTCACCGTCATTCAATATGCAGTACGTTTTGTTGACGATCCATCCTGTAATCCTGCCGTCACAACACATCGGTTTCCAGTATTAAAGCGCTGTAAACTGCTGTGTAGACAATTATGTTTTCATTTCTTTTTCCCCCCTTTGTGTCAACGTCAGAGACGTGGAAAGTGAGCCCTTCACGTGACAAAGTGCCACAGCGGCTACCTTTTCTGTGCCTTGAATAATCCAGGGGGCGGCGGCTTAACGCGATCTGACATTGGGAACGAGCGGTTGCAGGTTTTTCTGTTAATAAATGATTCACGCCGCCGACCCCGGGAGACGCGGAGTTAATGCCATCTCAGTGGCAGCGATCTAAAACTTTGACTGGGATCCAGCTCCGTCCTCCAGGGGACGGACAAATGGACACGGCCAACGTCTCTCTAGTGTCCCCCGTCTCCATTATCGACCCCGGGAAAAGGGGGAAAAAGGCGGACATGAGCGAGCGTAATGATCCTGTGTCACAATGCAAAGTGCCGCATAGCCGCTTTTATGTGTGTGTTTTCCCCCATCACACAGAGGAGGAAGTTGTGATTCTTTTTACTGCCACACAGCTTTAGGTGCACTAACAGCATCCCAGGGTCCCTCAGAGAGGCCTAATGTGAATTTAATGACCTGACGCTGGGCGAATGACAAGTACGCAAGGTGAAGGTGACAAGCTCTTTCTACATCCATATGATTTTTTTTTTCCTCTCTCTGGGTTTTGTTTTTCTCAAAGCCACAGCGACGGCACATCGCTTACACAAAACCACAGAGCCTGCAGTGACCGGCAGCTGGATGAGAAGCCTGCAGGACCAATGAGTGACTTCTACTGGAATCATACACAACACACAACACTAAGAGCACAAACATTTAGGATATTTAAGGGTTTTCTGTTACAACAATCTTCTAGAATATTCCAAAGGAGTAGAGTGGAAGGCTGAGCTGCTCCGGAACCTCTAATAATTTTATGATCAAATTAATTTATGGTTGGTTATTCAGATCTTTAGTTATATGTTCATTACTTCTATCTAGAGTTTATAAAGGTCAGCAGGTCAGATCCAGGCTGTAAGCAAAGGGGTCACACACACGAAATGAACACAAAAAACAATAACAAAAAACAACAATATGAAAAAAAAAAAACATGGAATTTGTCAAAGGAAATAATGGAATTTTAATCCATTTTGCAGGAAAATAGAGAGAAGCTCTGAACGGGAACTCCATTTTAGGAGCAGAGACCTTCGTGAAGCTTTAACACGGGAATGTGAGCAGGCTGGGTCGTTTGTTGCAGAAAGGCTCCACTGTCATTTATCCAGAAAATGTGATTCTCTTCTCCGTCCTCTGAGGTTATTAATACGTTTGTACAACCGAAGCTCATTTAGTCATTAGAGAATTGACTTAAGTGTCACGTCAATAAAATCAGCATAAAATATAAAGTGAAGCGAGCGCTCACAAGGAGGAAGTCCCCTCCCTGAACATGTTTACACAGACCCAGCAGTCAGTCAAAGCCTAACAACCACTAAGTGCACATTTGGTCACTGAATCTGAGAGTCATCACCATCACTTCATCTGCTCCGGAGGATCTCAGAGGCACACAAACGCCTTTTACGCCAAAGAAAACTCTTTTCATACTTCAACAGGAAAACCTCACAGCGGCACGACACTTTACCACAACCGGCCCAAATCTGATTAATCCTTAAACCAATTACAGCTTCCTCCAATTAGAGGACATTACCCCGTAAAGAGCCCTAATTTATCTTCCTCAGATTTTTCTTCATAAAGTATCTATAAGCAGATTTATGGACTTAAACTTTGGTGTGCATCAAAGAGAGGGGGGCCGCCTGTGACCGACCCCGCCCCCCCCCCCCCTGTATGAAATGTAAACACGCTCCTGTGATTCTTTGGCCGACACTATGATCTAAGTTTCTAATTAAGAAACAAGGAGCAGTGTGTCAAGCGGAGACATATCATTACTCAACTCCTCAGCCGTAATGTTGGCCTGTAATGCCCTGTGTGGTCTCAATTACACTTTCCATGATGTAGAATAACAGCATTATCCCAAAACAAGACGTGCATTCATATACTGCTAATTAAATAAAATCCAAATCAAGATCAGACCCGAGTGATGTCGCGCTACATTCATTTAGACTGATGGGAGGCGGCGCTGACTTCTTAAAGAGACAGCGTCCAAAGGTCAGCGGTGATGTAAACACATTTTTCAAAAGCTTGAGAGACATTTTTTTTTTAAATTATTGTGGACTTTGTGATGTATGCAACATTTCTACAGACATCCGTCTCTGAATATTCCCTCAAAGAGCCTCGGCAGCATTGTAAGCATAAAGGATGTGTTCAGGGCGCCGTGTTCAGCACACGCTCGGCGTGCTGAGGCTGAAAACCTGCAGACTTTGGCAGGAATCAAAAAAAACTGACTGAAAGGCAGAAACTGCTCGGCGTATCAATGTGTAACGCACGGCAACAAAAGAATTCCACCAAAGTATCAACATGGAAAATCACTGAAATTGCCCTTGATGTCATTCATCAATCACCGCGCCGGCAACTAATCGCACTTTGCCCACCCCGTTTCATTTGTAAATCATTTGTTGACACTCTCCCAGCAACCAACACAGAGGTCAGGCAGATGGAGAACGCTCTCATCATCACCCCCAACACACACACACACACATACACACACACACACACACAGCCACCCTGCAATTCCAGCTACCTGCCTGGGCCCCCAGCCCCATGGTCCCTGACCTGGATGGAGATGGCGGCGGAGGGGGGTGTGTGTAATGTTGTCGTTTGCCCCAGCATGGCGCTCTGATGCTAATGGACTCGCGCAGGAGTCCAAGCTAGATCGGTTATTTCGGTCTTAATTCAGCCATTAACATTTCATTAATGCACTGTCCTACTGCTCGCCTGCACTGCTGCTGCCTGCTGATGAATGCTGCAGGCTGCACACACACGGCACACACTCAAGGTGGAAGGGAGCCTCTCTGTGTGTGTGTGTGCGTGTGTGTGTGTGTGTGTGTGTGTGTGTGTGTGTGTGTGTGTGTGTGTTTGTGTGTGTGTGTGTAAACGTGAGTGTGCATCCATCATACACAGTCGGGACACACACACACATTGAAAAAGTTTTTAGTTACAGTGCGATATTACTGAAAACCGGACCCCCCTGTCAGGTCGGTAGTCAGGTTCAAGCCTCGGTCGCCATGTTTGTTTCCATAAACAGTGTCAGTGTCAGATTGTTTGGGTGGCTGTGATTGGCTGTTGGAGCTCCAGATCAGACGCTCTGATTAGCCCGTCTGAATCCCATTATATAAACAAAATGTCATGTCAGAAATCTAATGTCACCGGCCAGTTGGTACCAGGATGTTCAGCCACATTTGGACCAATCATGATCAAGAACACAGTCGACACACACACACATCAATGAAGCAAACTGCCCATCTCCACTAAACACTTTTAAATATCGACCTCTATAAAACTGCAGCTGAAACAGGAAGTACATCTTATTTTACAGCTGTTACTGTATCACACACACACACACACACACACACACACACACAGCACAGGAGACAATGTATGAATGTGTGTACGCAAACTGATAAGCATTGTGTTAGGCTTCAGGCAGTATAAGGTGCTGAGGTATTCGCCTGATAATGAACAGCAAGGCCGTGTGTGTGTGTGCGCGTGCGTGTGTGTGTGTGTGCGCGTGTGCGTGCGCGCGCATGTGTGTGTGCGTGTGTGCGCGCGTGTGTGTACATGGCTGCGCACAATCCAACAAGTTTAACACAATATTCTAATTAGACATCTATGTTTATTTAATGCGCCCTGAGTAAATTAGTTGTATAAAATTATGACTAATTAAGTGCTGCATAAATAACTGAAGCCCACTGCCAGCCTCTCCACTGCTGTACAAAGACAGGCACATAGGTAATCATCCCATCTATGTCACTCATTAGGCTTTTTGATCATGGTGACATGACGTATGATAATGTATGCTCTCATCTCTGTGCTATGCTATGGCAGGAATGCACTTGAAGCCGCTGCTGTATATTTTTCCATTTCATTTGGAGGCGGAAAAAATAGCTTTGCTCTCATTTGAGCGGACCCAACATTTGGAAAAACAACAGCGTCGCCTCTCGCACCGGCACGACTGACAAACGCTGCGTTGGAGCCGGTGACATCATACGTACACAAGTAAAATATGCTTTACTACAAGTGTGAAACATTTGTGAGTCAATGACAAAAAGACAGACTATTGGCACGGCCCCGCAAACACATTTGATATTTATGGATCGCTGAAGCTGTAGGTAGGCTGTTCATCTGTCATTACTTAACAGCAAACGCGGGAAAACAACCTAAAGTGCTACATGAGTGATGAATATCCGGCTTTATCGGATATGTGTGTGATGTACGAGCGCGGCTGATAATCGACACTTAGTTCTGCCATATGGTTGGACCCGCCTGCCAAGGTACAAGGACTCAAAACATGGAGGTAAACTCTCGGGGAAAGGGGGGGAATAGCGGTTTGCTTCCAAAAGAACAGAAGAGAACGCGGCTGTGATTTAAAATGATGACATGAACGCGTTCTGAATCGCTTTCAAGGACGTACGAGCTGCTACGTTCCAAAAACGAACGTCAGTGGTCGACTCGTGCAGAACAACAAAAAGTGTTCTGTCCGGTTTCCTTTTTGTTTTGGGATAAAGAAAGAAGCAATCATTCAAGTCATTATCAGGAAAAAGTTGAGATGTGCAGTGAAAGGACATTGATTGCTTTCCCCCATGTGGAAAAGATTATAAAAACTCCTCAAATCAGACGATAACTGCACACACCAACCAAAAATTGGTTAAAAACGTGGATTTATCAAAAAGGACAGCGGCTGCCAACGGAGGCTCCTCCCTGGGTCTCACCATCCCCTGTATTTCTGTCAGCACAACGCTGCTAAAGTGCAGTAATAATCTCATCAATGCCATTTGGAAATCACAGGCTTTCTCTGAGAAACACAATTTGTGCCTGTCAAACGCTTTTCAGCTGTCTGGAGTTATTTAGACACGGTCCCAAATGTGACTGGCACGCCAAAGTAAATGAGTAAATAAATAAATAACAGGCAGGCACCAGTAGAATTAGGAGATTGGTTTTGTTAAATGTCTCTGACAACACGTCTCTGGGACCTTGGGTGGACGGAGAACAACATAGCTGGCGTGCCACTGCCAACCTCAGGCCCTAAGGCAGGCCGCCACTCGCTCCCTGGCTGAGAGCGGCCAGGGAAATCTCAAGTCGGCTCCTTCATCCTGTGCCTGAACACTGGGGCAGGGAGACTGTTTACTTTACAGAAAAAAAGGCCTCATTATTTTTCATGTGACTGGGTAATTTTATAAAATGAGTTTATATTTTGCTCCTATTTTATATCCTGTCACATGGTGTACTCATGAATTTGCCTCTGGCAATGTTTGGGCCTTTGAATTTAGGAGGATTCATCTTTGTTGGCTTGCTATGACTCCAATAATTATCACTGTCTGACGAAGACCAATAAACAGTCGATCAAAAAGAGCAAAAACCTTCCAGAATAAATATATATGCCAGAATCATGTCATCCTACACTGGGGGCTCCTGATAGGCCCAATGGATTTCAGATGGACAGGAAGTGTAAGCTTTGAAAGCGCTGTAATTCCAGGTGGCCAGGGAGTGTTTTGGCAGGCTAACCTGCGTGAGGCCCGCAGATCGCCAAGAAAGGGGGACCTGGAGAAGGTGGAATGTTAATCATGGAGAGAGAAGAACATGTGTGACAAAGGGAAAGGATGGAAAACACATGTCCCATTTCACACTTATTTACCTTCCACTGCCAAACCCCTGCCAGATTTAAGCAGGAAGAAAGGGGGAGGCGACGCCAAAGGTGGAACCCTTTAAAGTTTACCTCTTTGATGAGGACGCCAACTCTTTGATAGCATTTCAAACATTTCAAAGAGGGGGAAAAAAGGAAACCTTGGCGAGATTGAAACCTGGGCCTCAGTGCTGCAGAGGTCCACTGACAAAGAGCTATGTGTGAAAACAAGGAGAGCAACCTGTGCTAATAAATTGATATGCAAGTCAGACAGCCATTATATGCACATTTTACAAAAGACCTGAACCAAGACAACAGACTGAAGCGTTAGAGAAAGAGTTCAAAGTTCAAGGTCAGGGGCACTGCAGCATTAACAAGGATAGAAGCTTGTGTGTGTGTGTGTGTGTGTGTGTGTGTGTGTGTGTTTTTTAAATAGATAAACAGTAATTCTAGGTTTTCCATGCCTGTGTGACGGAGCAGACAAAGAAGCACTTGCATGTATAAACACACTGATACAGTTGCATTATTAACCCAGGACGTGCCGTCTCTATTTCTGCGGCAGAGACCAGACGCGTCCCCTTGACTGAACCTCCTCCCCTGCATATTCAACACGGACCATGAGACGCCTTTTTGATATCCAAAGCGCGGCGGCGGCTCTCTCTCTCTCTCTTTTTTTCCCCCTGACGTGCCGTCTTAAAATGGAGGACATAAGCGGGGCTTTGAAAAGACCGTTAAAAAGTGCGGCCGTGATTGGAGTTGAAAAGTTTGCGGCTGTAATGGTGGCGGTTTGAGATAAGTGTAACTTATTTCATTTGTCGGCGGTGTCACATGCTCTCGCGGCTTTGAAGTGGCAAATTAATGACAAGCGAGAACAGTAGCCATTCTGCATAGAGAATGACCTCTTTTCTAATGGCTGCGTGGCACAGTGAGAGAGTCATCTGTCGGCCCCATCTAATTATGTGAATCGAGCAGTTTGAAAAGTGTCTTAAGGCTGTTTAGGAATAAAAGGGACATTTAAATGCAGAGCACTTTGAAAATTACAGATCCTTCAAAATACTTTCCGTGGACACGTCGTTCCCCCGCCTGATTTTTTTTCCTCGTCTCGTTAATTCTGCGCTTTGAAAGTGTTGAAGACACGCGGGGAGGAGGAATTTGGAGATACCCCCCGCCACCGCCACCGCCACCGCCCCGGCTCCAACGGTTTTACATTTCTTAAGCCGTAAACAGGATTCCTCCCCAAAAAGTTTTTCTGCTGCCTCCGTGAAAAAGGCTGGAAACCACACGGCCCTCGTCTTCACTGAACACGCATCAGAACATGAAACTATTCTCTGCGTGTGTGTGTGTGTGTGTGTGTGTGTGATCCTTCATGATTAGAGCCGGTTGGGCTTGTTGAAATTAAATGGCAGTTTTGTTCTATTAAACATCTTTCTACTTATCCAGATGATTTATATTGTGACAGGAAAGCAAACGTCTCCACTAAAATCTCATAAAAGGTAACACTCTTCCAAAACTAAACACATAAACCGACAGGCAGATAAAATATCATTTTACTGCAGGGTTTCCAGGCTTTCCATCAAATCAGGACTAAATCTCGACGAGACATACCTTTATAAATAACGGCTTTATTTACTATTTATCACGCAAACGATGTTCCACACTACTGCTGAATGAATGAAAAGTCATTAAAAAAAGTCATTTAACTGGGTCTTAAAGGCCTTCTGTGCATATTTTACACTTGGTAATGATGGTTGTATATTAGCACGAAATGTGTCATAAAATTATAATGGCAAAGGAATACGGCCGCGCGCTGCAACGCATTCAAGCCACCGACACCACAAAGTGTCAAAACCATAGTCTTGTCAATTTGGGGAACCGTTAGGCTCGGTAATTTAGGACTGAAATTAATGATTCATCTGACACGTGCCCTTTAAACATTTACACAAATGTGCCTTTAAGTCATAAATACACTCGCTCACAAAAAGTTATTTTGCCCAAGTTGAGATGAACCTGAACATCTTGTATTCAAAGCCTCACTCCTTTTTTTTTCCCTCCCCGCTTTGGTTTTTCCTAATTATTATTTGATTGCTCATTAGGCGCGGTGTATGCTGCACATGCATCTGGTCGTGAAACCTTTTTTTTGTGTGTGTGTGTGTGTGTGTGATTTCTCAGATGTGAGAGAAACAACCGTCTCCGCCTTAATTACGCCGCCTCGCCAACATTTGTTAACGCTCCTTGGAGGACAGGAGAGAAGACGTCCGCAGTGATACGGCGCTGAACGCGTTCACAGCCAGACGTGTGGATGTGAAACAGAAACAGGGGGAAACGTAGAATCATTCTTTTCATCAAACTAACCCATACTCTCTTATTTCCAGCAGCTGTCCCCGCGGATACACACCCTGCTTCCCTTCTCTTACGGGGTATGATGTGTGGATGAAGGCTCCTTTCCCGCGCCGTAATGACTGTACACTGAGATTTTCAAGGGCCCGTTCATGACAATCCCATTTTCTGTGTAATTTCATGGTTGTCTTCTTGAATGAAGATATTGGCTGCTCTGAAGCACGAGGTCAGACTCTCCCTGCTCCTTTTTCCGGATTGTTCCGGAGTATGTTTCCCTTCACTTGATGAAAAGTAATTCATCATTTACACCCCTGAATTCTGCCACTTTTTTTCCCCCTCCTTTTTCCCTCTCGCTCCCCCCGCTGCCGTCTCTCGTTTCTGTAACAACTTTCTTACCTCCCCCTCCCTCCCGACTCCCCTGTGGTACCTACAGGCTGGTGAGAGAGATATATAGGTTCAATACCAAGGCGGGTCAGCCGTCGCAGAGAACAGGTTAGCCCTCCCAGGCCTCGGCGCTGCCCTCTACCCGTGATGGAGTTTGTCACCTCTCTACCTCTGGAAGTCAAATCCTGTCAACTCAGGCATCCTTCAGTATCCCCAAAGTGGCTTTGGCACCCAGTGGGGCATGTGAGCTTAAAATTGATTTTTTTTTTCTCTCCCCCTCCGTTCGGTGTTTTTTCTTCCTCTCAAGATCTGCCAGGTTCCCTTAAGGGAGGCGCTTGACAGCCAGAGCGAGCCCTCAGCCAATGGCAAGGCAGCGGCGGTGTAAAAGACACCTAGGGAAACTTCCCTGCGCCTCCTGAAGCCGGAGGGGGCCAAAGGTTTCTGACACGTTGAGGAGGAGTTGGAGGGGGCTGGGGGGATGCTGTTGCTAAGAGACCGTGTGTGTGTGTGGGGTGGGGGGGGCCTAGTGCCTAGCCTCTTGACTGCTCTGCCAGGGTGGAATAAATTGACTCAAGGGCCCCCAAAACTCACTTTTAATTGTGTTTTCCTTTCATTACCGGCCTTCTTGCCCAAAGAAAGAACAAACATCCTGAATGTTCCCTTTAAAAAAAAAAAAAACACTGTCAATTTTTTTCTTTTTGTAAATATTGTTTTTGTTCATGCAAACTTGATGGAACCTCATCATGTTTGGATTCTTTTAATCATCCGGCCCTTTGGTGAGGAGCAAACGTAACGATGAAATAATGAGACGCCCCGTCTGAACATATGTACTCATGTGCACACGCCTTTATTAGCATGTGTGTTTTAATGCGTGTGGAAAAGGGAAACGGGGCTCACGTGACTTCTCTTTATACCAGCTGGTAACATCTGCAGGGTGTCCAGAGTCCAATCAGGGGAGTGTTTAATAGTGAGAGGAGAGGAAACCCTTGAGACTTAAGAGAGACAGAACCTGATCATCCCGTCTCATCAAAGCTCAGGCTCTCCTGTGACTCTGCAGAGCGGAGGAAAACCTCCCTGTACAGCTCCTTGGAAACTAATTCCTGGGTACTTAAGGAAATACAATGAGCTCAGATTGGTATCATCAGTGAATTATACCTACAGCTCAGGCACGGCCGTCTGAATCCGGCTCATTCACCGAATGAAAGCGCCTAACGGGGGCAGGAGATTATGTTCAGGTCCATATGTTGAGGGCCGTGATGACACACCTCCCATTATGCTAAAATGGAACCTTCTGACACTTTGCTTCAAAGCCCCGTCTCTCTAAAATACATTTTGCAGGTCTAAACTGTGTGGACACGAAGATTATCATTGTCAATTTCCATGCTCTGCTGAAGATAAATGGGCTGGCAGGACTGGAACATTAAGGACGGAGCTTTAATCTGGGAAATATTTAATTAAGATGACCTTTAAGGGAAGGAAGTGTGAACAAAAAATTGCCTGAGTGTTTTTTGGAGACCTACACACATTTTAAGAGTTGGACATCTAATTATTGCGTACTATTTATACTCTTTATCATATTACTCTTGTCGAATTTAAATTGATTTTGAAAGTAAAGATTACAGGGCTATCTCAGGGTTTAGCAGAAACCCTTACAAGCTCACTAACACCCTTATAAATACATTGTAGTGGAGCTAAAACCAGACCGTTCTGTCCTGAAAAGCAGATGGTTCTCACTTACAAAGCAACAATCTTATTTTCAACATTCCCTCGCACTTGAGAGAATTCAAAGAGACGATTCCCTGTCCTATTTTTTGCTTCGAGCTCCAGCTCACAAAGATGGAGAAGCTCGTCTCAATGCCCTCCAAAGAGGCGAAGCCGTGCAGACACGCACTGCACTTTCTCCACGCACGGCTTGCCCACATTTTTTTGCACATCTTCGCCTCGGAGCCACTGGAGCACCCAGGTGGCATCAAGTAGGCATCAGGAGAAGGAAATAGCCGGAGATCTGAGCTCGTTTGCCACGGGTGAACGAGCCGAGTGTGGCTGTGCATTAAAAGGAAGAGGGAAATACATGCACAGATGGATTCTCAGAGAGGGGGGGGGGGGGGGGGCGGAGGGGGGGTCTCTCACTCTGAGCAGAATCACATATCCTTTGGCAATGTTAAAGATCATTTGCGAAAGGGGGTCGGTGACTCAGAGGCTGTGGCGTCTGTTTGCCACTCAGGTGATATTTGGTGACATTTAACACCTAAACATCACATTACTATGCAACTTTGTGACCTATTGCGCCTTAAAAAGAGTGCGTTTGTAGCATTTTTCCAATTTCTCCACCTCTACACCGTTCCCCCAGCACGTTAGTTCCAGGCCCAGCAGCTCTACCTGCTGTGAGACGCAGGTAAAGGATCTGCTGCCACATTGTAAAAGAGCTTTAAGGGACTTTTCCCCTCAGCCTCCACCCGGCCGGCCTGCCCAGCCACCTCTGCATTACCGGCTCATTTCATACATTAGCTGCTTTACCTTGGGAGAGTGTGACAAGCCGGCACATTTATCTCTCCTTCCCTGGCTCCTTTACACTTTCTCACCTCACGCATAACGAATGGCCACCGTCCGCAGGTTTTCTTTGGCCCCCACTAATGAGATTAGAGTCTTGCTCTGATAAGGAGGTTACGGTTAATGTGGTGGGCAGGTGCAGCACCTAGCTTATCCCTTTACCGCTAAACCATCACCACAAGCCCTGCAATGTGTCACCGCACTGTACGACACTGCACTTGGCAAGATAACTGACGAAACCTCTCGCCTATGTACTTCTGAAGAATTTGGCCATTTCCAATCAATGATCAAAACTGTAACAGTCGACGTTCCGGCTGCCGCTGCCTCCGCCGCCTGTACAACTGTTTCAGCCTTATCGTTCCTGTGGGTAACACTTGTCCTCCCCCTTCCCCTGGGTGAGAGAAGCGGCGTGGGTGTGTGTGTGTGTGTGTGTGTGTGTGTGTGCATGGCAGGCAGGAATGTATGATAAGCAAAAACCTCATGGGATGACATTGAGCCGCATCGCATGCCGTCGCCGCCGCAATCCTGCAACCGCTGATGAGCCTGATACGTTTAATTGGGGAGGTCCATTTCCCATACATACACACACACACACACACACACACACACACTACTCTTTGGTCCCACTCCTTCTTGTCGTCTGTACCAGAAACTGTGACTGTAGGCAGGGAAGGAGGAGAAGGAAGGAGGGAGGGAGGGAGGCAGGGAGGGAGGGAGAGGGGAGAGAACAAGATCCCCCCACAAAACAGAGATAAAGAAAAAATGTAATACTTCCACATTTTCCACCGCTCCTTTCATCATTATTCAAAAATTAGTTTTTAATGCAATGAGTAGCTCCAATCATGTTAAGGTCTGCATGATTCAGATAGTATCATAATTACAATTAGATTACATTACCGCAATCAGAGAAAGGGGGGATCGTTAAGAGAAGGAATATAAATTGCTTTAGTTTTACAAGTACTGAGCAAGCAGAAATTTGAATTAATCTCCACTTAAACATCTTCCCCCCCTCACAGAAGTGCAAAGCACGCTGGTTTCTTCCCGGCCATCAATACAAATTAAGAGAGAAGTATGATTTTTCTCCCTCTTTCTGGGGTTCTGAACATTTGGAAGTTTTGCACTGGGAGCTTCTGAGCCGGAACTTTCCTGACAGGAACCTCCAGTTCAAACACAGAGGCGTGTTTGGGTTCATATAGGAACATGAAGGGAGAAGCAGTTCCTTTAGCCTGTATGCATCCATGTAGGAGTGTTCTACCTCAAGGTGTTCTCCATTCTAAAGGTGCAGTCAGTCTACCTTTCCTACTGTACACACACATCTGCTACTGTGTCAATATACACACTGCTGTTTGACATCATCCTGTATAAACTGTACCTTCCTGCTGTTTTCAATCTAGTTGTGCCTCATATTGCCTATTTTACCTCAGGGTCTTCGAAAAAAGGTAAACAACAACAACAACAATACAACCTTCCCTCTGCCAGCTCTCTCTCCTTTTCCCCCTCTTCTCTAATGAAAACAATCTCCAGAATGTCCTGTAACTCTGTGAGCACTGTCATGTCCAATGTTTGCTTAAAAAAAAAAAAATACCAATAGACAACACAGCCTATGTGGAATAATAATACATTGTGAGAATTTGGGGTTATCGGTTGCCCGTGTGCCTGTGAGTCAGTGTGTGTGTGTGTGTGTGTGTGTGTGTGTTCAGATCCACCCAGCAGCTAATGTCCCCGCTGTCCCACCAACACACTAAAGTGTCTCACAGCACATCTGGGCCCAAATTGTGTGGGATTGCTCTCAACAGCAGATACACAATAAAAAAAAAATACAAATCACCGCAGACAGAAATGTAAAGCATCAGCGGGAGATGAAGACGCCGGCGCTGAAGTTCGCCAAATCTGCGCCGCTCTAATGAATTAAGGCTCCAGTCAAGAGCGACATTGCTTTCTTGATGACAGCTGACAATTTCCTCTGAGCTATTTCCTCCATTTTTTCGTACACAAACAACAGTTTTGCGCTCCTTCATCATACTTAACGCATGAATAAAGCCTTCAAACAAAGCATTTCTTCCTACTGGGTTCACATATTGCAGTGGGTGCAATTAATAACACAGATGATTGCCTTAGTTGTATCTGCATAACTTTTTGGCGGCTTGGCCCATTTGCTAGATATCAATTACCTTTTCTCTACCCCCCCTTTTTTTTTTTTTTTTGCTTCCTATCCCATTCTGAGGCCACGATTGGAGATTAATGCACGTTTCTAAATTACCGCACATGCCGGCTATTTATCAGCTCCCAGAGAACAATCCTGCAGATTCATCCCCGACGCTAAGTGGCAGAATATTCATGAAATTGGGTGAAAAAAAAAGGAGTAATTTTGTCCACCCTTTGATGATAAAAAAAAAAAAAAGAAATTTCTCATTCTCGCCCATTTACTTTGTGTGGGTTTTTTTTTTTTTTTTTTTTTTTTTGCTTATTGTTTTCTTGGCCACTCAGAAAGAGACAAGCATCATTGTGGAGGCAAATCCTTCTTAATTTGGATGAAAACGCGGACTTATATTTATGGGTTGGAAAACAGCGCGATACATTATGGTCTTACAATGTGATAGAGGCGATAACGCGGCGCATTGTGCTTGTTTGTAAAGACCTTAGTGCACAGGCCCATAATAGAGCAGCATTCAATCCTTCTGACTTCAGTAATGAGTTGGGTAAACAGAGCTTTCAAAATGAGTTTCTAAATCAGCGTGTAGGGGGGGAGAGGAGAGGAGGAGAGGAGGAGAGGAGAGAAGAGGAGAGGAGAGGAGGGTGGAGAAAATAAAAAATAAAAACTGGGCTTGGGGGGGGTTTGGTCCTCGACACCCTGGCTTTAATCAGGCATTAGGAAAAAGGGAGTGAAGATGTTATGAAAATGCGGCGCTGGCCTTTGTTCGGCGTCTGTCATGGCATTGACTTCCCCGACACAATGCTACAATGCATGACGGATCAAAGTAATTAAAGTTCCAATAATTTACCTTCCTCTGTTGCGTGTCAAGTCTGCCAGACCCGCTGCTCTCGGGCCCTTCATTGATTTCCTCGCCACTATCAGAGCGCGATCCTTTAAGAAAGAGAGACATAGAGGGGGAGAGAGAGAGAGAGAGAGAGATGAGGGCATGGGTAGTGTGTGTGTGTGTGTGTGTGTGTGTGTGTGTGCGTGTGTGTTTTAATAACTTTCCATGCTGATATAATAGCAACGCTTCAGATGTTTAACCATTAATGATCACAGACAGATGATGGAGATAGAGAGACGAGCGCATCTGAACCTCCTCACCCATACACACTCCCTGCTTGTCAAATCCTTCTTCTTCTTCTACTCCTATCTCTGAAGTCGCCTGTCAGCGCGCGTGCAGACTTGAGACGAGGCTCAGAGCGGTCGAGTCGGGCCTTTTTTTTTCTTTTTCTTACGACTACCACCTTGTTAAACTTGAAGGAATCCGGGGGAAAACTCTTTGCTTTATCCTCAAATCCGCGCTGAGATTCCAGCGGCGGTGTGTGAGGATTGTGAAATCATTACGGGCCCACAGTGGAGTAATTCTGTCTGCCTCCTAGGCTGGGATTGATGTGTGCTGCTTAAAGAGAGACTCCCTGCGTCGCCCCGCTCACCGCCAGAGACAGAATAGAGCGTTCCCTCACTTCCTGTACTCGAGGTTACTCCGGCTGTCATCCCTCCATTCCCCCCCCTCTGAGGCGCCACAATGCGTCGCAGCCATTGTGGTTCTCCAGCAGGTTTCTGCGGTCGCTCCCCCCTCTTCACCAAAACATCCCTACGTGGATGGAGCGAGTGAAACGGTTGAAGTATTCCTGTTCTGAGATGTGATTAGCGTGTCACACATTAAATAATCCCATCCTTCAGGCTTTGCTTCCTCGCCAGGTATTAGCTGAGACAGAGAATAATCCCTAAGCTATTTGGAAGTACAGAATCCACATAAAGATCTCCAGGCTCTATGTTTGAATATTCGATCTGCCTGGGAAGGTGCGACGCTCAACCGCCGACTTACAGCCGAACCGGAATACAGAGCGGAGGAAGTCAAGCTCACAACCGAGGTGCCAGGTTCCTCCGTCTGTAATCTGTCCCTCTGCTTCTCCAAGTTCCTCCTCTGAGCTTAAAGTAATGCTGGAATCAAGACCGGCTAAATCTTTCCAATAAGCACTCAGGGAAAGTCGTGTGGATGTGGATTGGTCTTCATCACGGCGGTTCATGTTCTGCTGTTGTGTGTCATGTGTCGCTCACCGCCTGAGGGTTTGAAAGGACGGCAAAAATGAAAGAAAATACGTTTTCTAATCTGGGGTTTCGCCCTATTACACTACCATTTCAATGTTCTGATTATAAATGTGATTACACTGAAGGATCACACAGGCTTGTTAAGAGTCGTACCAGCGCAGTAATTGGGGAACTGCTGGCGTCGTAATTTTCAAATTTGATAACATCCCCAGTACATGTGACTCCATGAATGTGGCTAAAAATGTATATTGCTAAATCACAACAGGGCGTCTTTGTCTTCTGCCACATGTCTCTCTCTCTCTCTCTCTCTCTCTCTCTCTCTCTCTCTCTCTCTCTCACACACACACACACACACACACACACACACACACACACACACACACACACACACACACACACACACACACACACACACACACACACACACACACACACACACACACACACACACACACACACACACACACAGCGCCCCCAGGACAAGGGAAATTATGTTGCAGTCAAAAAGTAGAAATAAGGACTCTCCTTATGTTGTTTTATTGTTAAGAGTCAGATGATATTAAATCTGATCCCTCAGACCCCTCAAGGTCGATTTTGTCACAGCTGATGGAAACTTATTGGTGCGATGACTTGAAATTTGTCAAGGTCAGATGCCGCACGAGCGCATAAAGGGTTGTCTCAGCGCAGACAATGGAAGCTACTCGCACACTACTGTACGTTACGAGCGCGCAAATGTCTTTAAACGTCTTACACAAGTGTAGGAGACACACGGGGTAAAGAGCCACGGTGTCTTCTGGAGGCACAGGCAGACAAAGGGAGCTTTAAATCAGTGGGGTTTGTTTTCATCTCTGTTTTGGAGGTCAGTGCCCCGTGGCTGTGGATGGCTAATTATCATCGTGCAAATGGGTCACGGTTGTCATTACTTCTGGTCACATGACTGCGCTCATCTCACACATTTCTTCTTCTTCTGTCTGTGTTTTGATCCAGGAGCACAGTGGCGCCTCAGTGTCGGGGGGCGGGGGGGAACTCCTGAGATTTTGGCCCCCTGAAGTGAAGTATTTGTTACGCGGTCACAAGTTCTCGCAAATCTGATTTATATTTAGCACGGAAGCCAGACGACAACAAACAAACAAGTCCTCTGCTGCTTTACCAGGAACAATCCACCTATTATATGTTGTTGATATTTATAAAATACAAAAACAAGCCTTATGTGCGCCACTGACTGCAGGTTCGAGCCTGGACTGAATCTATTCCTCCGCCTCTACGTGATGAAGAAGCGCCTGTATCCAAATTTTTCCCCGACACGACTCTATTACTCTATTACTCTATTACTCTATTACGCAGCTAATTATTGCATTTAATGGGACAATTTTCTCACTTGCCATTAGGGCAAACTGTCAGTCAAAGCTAATCTTCAGGCAGAGTGAGAGGGAAGCTGTGGCACAGTGATGATCTCAGACGTTTGTCACGAGTGCAAAGATTGGGATGTTAACAGGAAAAACGCCACACTGGCTTTAGGTTTGGCTTTAAATGATGACAGTTCATAAATAAGGCTCCTGTTCAAAGCAACAGTATCTTATTAAGGGACTGGAGTTGTGATCAGATGTTATTAGACAGAGGGGTTTATGTAGCTTCCTGTCGTCTCTCAGGAATACTCCTCGCTGGATTCATAACTCAAACCAGGTGGCGGACGACGCTCGGAGGAAAGCAAATAACCATTTGTGTTTGTTGCATCGGTGAACATTGTCCATCCGCTCTCAGCCTGTTGTGATGTGACCTGGGGCGCCGGGGAAAAAAAAAAGGGAAAAGGCAAAAGCTCCATGTGTTCCTTTAATATATAATGAAATAATGCAGGCGGGCTTTGACGCTCCGACACCAGGATCCCATCCCTAGTGTTTAACGTACAAACCCACGTAGAGTTCCGATCCCCCGCGTTTGTATTTGCCCAACACAAGAGGCGTGTAATGCCACTAATAGTTCATTTTCATAAGTGTTCAAGCAATCAAAAGGGAACGCGGAGGAAACGATGCTTCACACTATTTGTCTTTGACAATGCACGGATGGATTACCGCTCAGAAACCATGAGTTATTCAATTTCCACCTGGAAAAGCCGAGCTCACGTTCATCATATTACCGAGCGTATCTGCTCGATTGAGTATAATTCACACCTCGACTGAGGCTTACACCTGCTTCGGGGAATTAGAGCCCGGGCCTTTAATAAACGTTTAAACCCGTCAGACAAATGAGATAAGTGCATTCATGACCTGTTCCTCCTGTTCGCCGCCTTAATTCCATCTGAGGGGATCTCTCTCTCTCTCTCTCTCTCTCTCTCTCTCTCTCTCTCTGTACCTGCGGAAAGTGGGATATCCTGTCACGGCCGTGCGGAGCGGAAAAGCCAGCAGGGTGCCAACTGAACATCGGAGGCAATTAGAAATATAACCCGACGAAGGTCACCGAGCATCATCTGCAGCGACATGAGTGACGGTATTTGGAGAGGAGGAAGAGGGGGGGAGGTAAATGGTACAAACGTCCCACATCGGCTATTAGAAAAGCCTCTGTGCTGGAGAGTGTGTGTGTGTGTGTGTGTGTGTGTGTGTGTGTGTGTGTGTAGGGAGGGGTTCAGGCCATGAGTGGGGCTCCACTGAGAAACAAAAAAAAAAAAAAGACAGCAAGCGGATGCGAACTTCCTACTGAGAGAATTTCTCCAGGTCGAATGCAAAACGTTCCCGACTAATCATCCGCGCGGTGGAAACGCCAGCTGCGGCCCGTGGTAGGATTATCATTCTCATAGACCTCTTACCGAGCTTTTAGCTAAATGAAAAATCTGCTCCATAGCCTAGGGAGAAGGCAGCGTGCAGATAAGAGGGAAGAGTGTTTACAGAGAGAGAGGCAGGCATCGGTGGAAAACAGGACAGGGTTTTTTCTTCTTCACGCTGTTTGTCTGCAATGTAAAAATGGTAGGGGAAGAAATCATTAAGGCTGGCACGGGAAGAGTGGGAGGGGGGGGGGAGCAAAGGAAGGAGGAAGAGAAGAGAGAAGATCAATGTATTTACACGATTCATTTGTGACAAAGTTCTTCTGGGCTCATTAATTTAATGTTTCTGTCTACCTTCTGTCCTGAGGGCAACACGCTATTTGTTATTCTATTGTTCTCCAGCCCTTCACTGCTTCCCCTCTGATAACATTCTCCACTACAGAGCTGACTTATAATCCTCAATCCTCAAACAACAGCAGCGGCAGAGGAAAATCAACAAATCTCCCCCATCTTGGCGGCGTCGCTCAGGCCACCGCCGCCAAGACGGACGCGGTCGCCACCTTTAGCGTTGGATCAAATGAAATAATCAGCTTTAAAGGGAGGCAGAGGTCAGCCATGATTGTAGTAATCTTATGAGGCTCTTTGCCCTCCCGCAGACACACACACACACACACACACACACACACACACACACAAACACAAACACACCCACACTCAACCAACCTAAGGGTAATGGATCTCTATTAGCACTCTATTACCGACATCTGTAACAACGGAGCGCCGCGCCAAACATCGCTAACAAGGGCAATGTATTTGGAAGTCACTAGCCTGCTCCCTCCGGACGCCGCTTCTCATTATGAAGCTATCAGGACCATTCTGTTTGCCCGGACACCAAGGTGGGGGCGGAGGGTGGCGGGGGGAGGAGGGGGGAGGAGGGGGGAGGGGAAGGCGTGCTGAAATAACAATTAGAGGCCTCTGCGGCAGTCCCGCCACAGAGCTGTTAGGGGTTTTGGGGGGGGCGTCCCTGGGGTGCCCTAGAGGTCCAGTTGCTCTTGACCCTCTTCCTCTCATCTGACAAGAGACAATGCGCGAGCAGGAGGTTAGTTTATTATTATGAGACCTAATTCACGCTTGACTCCGGGGTTTGCCAGGGGACGGGGCAGAGTCAAACGTGAGTGGGAAAGTGCATAAATGATTTACAAGCCGGGGGAATCGTATAAGTATGACTGAGAAATGCCACTGAAGCCCCCCCCCTCTTGATTTCTCATGCTCCGCTCCAGCCTTAATCAAATAAACCTCAGCGTCTTAGAGGGGACCCCGGCCCGTTTCGCTTTGGAAAGTAAAGCACTTTTCTGTGAAGTTCAAAGTGATTACTCTGATTATAGCTCAGCGTCGCGGCGTTAGACGATAGACGCGGCGGCCTCTGTCAGTGATATTTTGATCTTAACGCAGCGGAGGATCGAGGGGGTGGAGACAAGAGCCCCGATATTAGAAAAGACGGAGCCCGAGGGCGAAGGGATGGGACCGAGGTTTTTGAAATAAAAAGGTCACAATCGCTTCTTGACACCGACGCTGGCAGCCGGATGTAAAAGCCCCGACCGCTCAAACCCGCCGACATGTTGGTCACAATGCATTTAGATAAACACCCAAAAGAGGACGGGAATTAGCATAAGTCCATCACGCTCGCAACTCGTCTGATGCTGACCGTATGTAGACTGTCAAACAATGTGAGAATACCCCCGGCGTGATGAGCCCTAATCCAATTGGCATCGGCGCCAAACTTGTAAACTAATCTTTGCGTTAGCCCCAGCTGGCACCGGGAGCCCAAACGCTCCTCTGAGAACCTGGGAGTTCTGGAGCTGCTTCGTTGCCCCGGCGGCGATAAGAGCCCGGGAAAAAAAAAAGAAAAAAAAGAAAAGTGAGCTTATGGTGCCTATTCTCTTCAACCGGCAATCACTTGAGTCCATTTATCAGTGCTACCTGTCTGTGAGACCTCTTTAAGATTAAGGTCAGCGGCGGGGGGAAAGGGGCTTGTCTCAATTCTTTGGATAGTGAAAAAATGAATAAGTCAAGAGGCTTAGCGGGACTCTTCATAACAATGAGAATTCTAATATTTTATGTAAGAATAGCTGACAGGAGATTTTCCCTCTTCCCCGCTCGCTCTATTTTGCCCTCCCAAAGCATAAATACACGTTCCCGTCTGTGACAAGGCCAAGAGGCGCTCCTGACTCACGCTGACGGACACAAATCCCACCCAATCACGTCACACGCCCGTATCCTGAGGATGGAGAGACGGGGCGGCGCTCTCATCCGTCTTCCCACATCTGTACTTGGAAATTAAAGAGGGAATAAACCTTTTCAGTATTCCTCTGCTGATTTCATAAGCTTTCCACTTGAGTCCTCTGCTGCTTTCTTTTTTTTTTATTTGTAGAGATAAGTCAGGCCATCTTTGAGGTCTGACTTACAGAACGGCAGATGCCATATTTCTGTTTTCTTTAACCACTGAATTGATTTACGCTCCAGCTCTTAAGCTCACAATGCAGATAGAGTGGCAAGTGCAGAAGGACGCCTGATGCCAAAATGCCTTATTATGCCCAATACGGGTTTCAACACTTACAAGTTAGTCAGTAAACAACGGCAGAATGGAAACTGAACAGCGTCCGTATCACTCTTCCACTCTTTCAGTTATTATGTATTTAAATCTCCCTCATAATGTGGATTGCTTTTATAAATCACAGTTGTGGGTTTACCTTCTTTACCTCTTTGTTGGGAATAACAGGTGAGTGCTGTCAGATGAAACATTAATATAGAGATACTTTGAATCATCGGCTGTTTAAATCCAACAAGATGCAAATAAAGGAAGAAGAAAAATGTAAACACAAACTCCAGGAGCGGAGGTGTGAAAGGTGCAGCACCCACACATTCTGGGCCAGTATATGCTCACTTAATAATCTATACTGCAGCCCATTTTCTATAACGCACGGCGGAAATCCCAGAGCAGCTCAGCGGTGCAGTTACCCCACAAGTAAAAGCAAATGCCTTGCAGTCTTGGCTGCTCGCCACCAGCTGGTGCTCCAGTCAGCTGTAGGTAAAGCGAGAGGAGAAAAAAAGGCCAGTGTTTTACATACTCCGAAAGCCCAGGGATTGGTTTTGGACCGATGTCAAATTCTGCCTAAAAACATTCTGGGGAATCTCTTCCTCGCAACTTCGCTTTGTGATGTTGGCGAGCCACGGGGTCAGAAACAGCTCCGAGTGCAGAGCAGCCCTAGACTCCATACTGTCATCTGGTTATACTGTGTATGTATAAAGAAAAATAGGAATTTCAGTGTAGTCACATGTATGTTCTAGCACATATAGAGGTTGTATTTTAAATCAGCCTCCACTCAGATTGTTTTAAGAGTTAATTGAGAGCCAACATGTATTTTGGAAAATCTATAACCCTCAACCGTCACCTTCAGCAGTGAGTGGATTTGTTTTTCCTGACCAGTTTCTAAAGGAGCCACATTTACGATGTGCTGAGAGGGGAGGGGGGGGGGGGGGGGGTTTGCCTGTATGAGATGAGGTTTTATAAATAAAATATGATATGAACACAAACGAAATGAGCGTTACGTGACAATCAGCCTGAGTGTAAACGACAGGTAATAAATATATCCTCACTGGGAGACGGAGAGCGTTTGAAGGCTGAAGAGCAACAAAAAAAATAAAGCGGGGGGGGGGGGGTTCGGGGGGTTGAGCTTATGTTAAATATCTGATGGTGTTTTTTTTGGAGCCACGGGGGCAGAAGAGAGGATCCCACTTTACAAAAACCACGTCGACACCCCTCATCCCTCCTACTGTATTTGGGTCATTGTATTTGCGTGAGGGTGGGGTGGGTTTGGGGCAGGGGGGGGGGTGGCAGATGAGGGGGTGGCGTCTTTAGAGAGAGGGGTGGAGGCTCAGCGCGACTCGCCAATAAATATGCCAAGCGGCTTTCTTCTCCTTTTTTTTTTTTTAAAAAGGAAGAAAAGGGAGATTTACATGAGCAATATAATATTCTGTGTAAGTGATATTTGGAGCGCGTGCGAAGGGAAATGCCTTTCAGATGAATTGAATAATAGACTGCCCCCCCCCCCCCCCTTGAATGAAGATAAATAAGAAAATTGAAAGCGTAAATGCAGAAATTAATTTCTTCTCTCCGGCATTTTCTGTGAGAGCGTGAGAAGAACAGAGATCCACTGTTAAGAATTTGGTCTAATTGAATTTTATTTTAGTTATTTTTGAAACCCAGCCTTTCCAAAAATATCCAGAGGAGCAAAATCCATCCTTCTTCTTCTTCTTCTTCTTCTTTTAACTCCTTAATGCACATATTCTCACAGCACTCGTTCAAGTCTTAATTTGTTCCTAAAGGGAATAATGGAGTCGCCCTCTGACTCTGGGCCAGAAGTTGATATTTTGCTGCACACATTTGGCAAAGAGACATTAGGAGACATTTACTAAATTGTACACGTCAAAGTGTCTGTGTCAAATCCCAGCAGTCCTTTATGCGAACACTTTATCCTGCAAAAAATTCCAATTTCATTTCTAATGAAGCCTATTGTGGTGTAGGGGGGGGGGGGGGGGGGGGTGTAAAGCTCCACTCACCCCCCCTCACCCCCCCTCACTAACCCGGCGTTTGGTATCTTCTCCGGTGCAGTGTAGGTGCAGGGGCCTGGCCTCGTCTCATTTTTCGACATATAATATGTTAATGTAATGAATGCCACTTCAATTAGCGCAATCACTTCATGTTCCAAATGGAATCGCTCGCCAAGCAAATGACAGCCTAATCTCAGCCGCATTGGATTTCCCCCTCCCGCCGTAGGAGAAAGGGGGGAGAAAAGTTCATTTGAGTACAGTAGTTAACAATACCTCCTCATCACCTTGAGGCCATATTTAAATTTGCCATTGAAAACTAAACCCTGCCTCTCTCTCTTTCTCCCGCTCCCATCTCTCTCCCTCTCCCCTTTCTCTCTTCCCCCCAATCAAAATGAAACAACCTAGGCCCCGGCTAATTAAGTGTGTGAATATCTGGACCCTAATTAACATATTTGTGAGACAGGCAGACGCAGGGAGGGCCCGAGTCGCGGCTCCCGTGTTTGCTCACAGCTTGAGCGGCGTCGCTCTGTCCGCAGTTAAAAGGGAAAACCTGGAGCCCTGAATCCTGGCTCCAGGTTTGCCCAGGCCCCTCCAAAACAGGGGGAGAAGACGCCAGTAATTGGATGACCGTCTTATTATCCCTTTGTTGGTTGCAATTCCCTGATTAGCATTTTGGAATATTTTAAATTATAATCCAGGAATTAGGGGATTTTACTGTTTTCTTTTGTAACCTCCCCCCTCTCTCTCGCCAATTAGCTCCCGACGCTAAGCGGGGGGAATGAGTCTGCTGAGGGTTTTACATGTGTAGACAGGTAGAAATTCAAGTCTCTGTCGGTTGTCATTGTTCATTTCTACACAAAAGTACAAAATTGGAGACTTATTTATGATACGGAGCGGTAAAAGCTTGAAAACAGCATCTCTCTCTTTTTATCTCCACCTCCTCCTGTAGAATAGATTTTGTTTAAATGAAGCTTTTTCATCAGTGTAAGATAATATTTCTAGTTTATTCCTAAATTAGATAAACTACATAAAATCTGATAAATACCACTGAGCTCGTTTTTGTGCTCCTTTCCCGTTTAATTCAGCACAAAGCTCTAAACTGTGACGGCTCAGGATAAACCTGTGTGTGTTTAAATGTAGAGGATGTGTGCTTAAATGGATAATGTGCGTGTACAATAGTAATTTAATTGTGTTTAAACGTATGCACCTACAGTATCTATGCGAGCTGGAGAGAAAGAAGTGTGTGTGTGTGTGTGTGTGTGGTTGTGTAGCGGCCCATGTCGTCCCAGGCCTCCTTCAGTTAATTGGAAATGTAGATTGTTGAGTCAGCGCCGGCATCACGCCTCTAATCAGGGCTCCGTCTCTGAAACTAAGGGGGCTTTATTGAAGTAAATTCAAATCACAGGCAACCCAAAATCGTAACGGTCCGCAATGATCATTCAATCAAGGGCGTGTGCGGCTCGTAAAGAAAAAAGGACACGAGCGCCAGGTCACAGGAAGCAGCCAAGTCCTTAAAAGAGGAAGTAAAAGTGTTGTGACATCACATTTTGGAGGAATTGTGCCTTTATATTAACATGTTCCCAGCATCTTTAGCTCTTTCTCCACCAAACTCTCCTCTGCACCGGCGTTCCTGTAAACCTCTTAACGGCCCACACGCCACTCACACGCTTGCTTACCACACGTGCGACTTATTACACACACCTCATACAAGAAAATGTCACCGTGTTCCTGCCGAGACGCCTCGTGACAATACCGCTCGCTCGCCTCCTTCTTCTTCTTCGCCAAATTCTATTTGTTCCGAGTGTCAACGTAGCAAAAGTTTAAGATCTCCCTGCTCTAATCTGACAGCGGAGGTTTTAGTTAAACGTGTCGTATTGTGCTTCTATTAGCAGGTCGCCCGATGCACTGGTAGTGACACCCCCAAGTCGCTGGCGTGTCACCTTAATTTAAAGTTAAGCACTGTGACAGTTTAATATGCCGGGGAGATGAAAGCCGCCTCTGTTTCAGCGCCACGTCAAACCTTTTTCAAATGGGCGATAAATAGGGCTTATTGTTTCAGCCATTGAGAGGAAGTGTCTGTCCAACGTGACTTTATTCCGTCCCCCCCTCCCCCTTCTTCTTCTTCTTCTTCTTCTCTCTCTTATGGAGATTTGGTTTCCGAGCTTGATCGGCAACTACCTAGAGGTCGCAGATTACGCATTGAACGCAGGCTTGGGCGTCTGTCAGCGGAAAGGTCGGGCCGAGTTTAGTCGAAGGAGACGGGAGAAGGACTTGAAGCGCAGATACTGGAAGACAAATGGCGGTGGCGGCGGTGGCGGCGGTGGCGTCTCTAAGCCTTTCCTGTCTCCTTTCTCTGGCTTTTCCCCTCTGTTCACAACCGTCAAACTACAAACCTAATCCAACAGTGAACTTTGACTCAGTTTAGCGAGGGACAAAGATCCAGTCACGGCAGCAATAAGGACCGGGCCCTTCAAACGGTGAGACAGTTACTTTTGTCAGATGAAATTGACCCCGGTTGATTATGCTGCTGCGCTGCCTGCATGCACACGGCGGGGGGGGTGGGCGAGGAAAAGCCTCAACATCGCCTCCGTCTTTTACCAACCTCCTCACGCCTCCCCGCAGATCGCTTAACTTTCCTGTGACCGCCGAGCCGAACCGCACAAAACTGCCGTCGATAATTTCCCCGTGGTGGCGGCAGAAACGGGCGGCCCGTAAAAAAGGAGGGCTCCTCGCTGCGGGTGTCCTCTGACATGTCATTAGTGACGGGTGGGGGCGCGGGGGAGGCTGAAGTGACACAGGTTGCTCGCTCAACAGAAACCAACTCCCATTAGGAGAAACACACACACACACACACACACACCATCCTCTCCTCTCCTCAGGCTACAGGTGCGCAATTTTGATGGCTGCCCAGAAAGGGGCCCGGGGGGATCCTGGCGTGGAGATAAGGACGACTATTAGACTGCTGCTTGTGGACAGCCACATCAGGCGAGTCCATTTGTTTTTCTACATTCCCTCCATCCCCCCCCGTCCCGTCCCCCTCCCCGTCTTTTCTCACGCGAGGTGGAGGAAAAACGAGGTGCCGTGAAGCTTGAAAGAGTGCCTGACATCTGAAGTCTTCTGATAGCTCCCTGCAGATGCGAGGGGGGGAAAAAAATTAACTCTGACGCCCGGATCAGGCCTCAGGAGCTTAATTACATCAAAGAGAAAGGGATCCTTGTTAGATTCAATCCAAACAAAGGAAGAAGAAGAAGAAGAAGAAGAAGAAGAAGAAGAGGAAGAAAAATGATCAGTAGTTTCAGACGCTTTGTTTGACACTGGGCAGACATGAATGTGAGAAGAAGAGGAAGAAGTGGACAGAACGGCGCGGAAGGGAGAGAGGAAGTAAGAGAAAGATGGGAGTCTGATTTGTAGGCGAAGCCAGTCTAAGGCTCATCAAGCTGGAAATCAAAATGACCCAAGTGAGCAGCAACCGACGTCCAAAGACGATGGGGCGAGTCTCAGGAACAAGGTGGGTTCACTGGGGCTCTACCCCCCCCCCCCTCCTCCCCCCCTTGGCCATCCCGTTGACAGGGATGACAACGGTCCCACGACGCACCATTATCCTCCACCGTCAAAGCCGACATCAAATGGACAGGGAGCTGTCCCTGTCAAGGCGAAAGAAAGAGAAAAGGCCTCTCAGAAAAAAAAAAAGTGCACGGCGGCCGCCCCCCCGAAAGCGAGGACGAGGATGAAGACGGAGACGCAGAGGCAGGGACGAAGAGCTCATTACGTACGGCACTTTCTCTCCACCTAAGCTTTGTCAAAACAGGCTTATTCAGTGTGTACACAAGCCTTGAGGGATCTCTCTTCTAAAGAAAGGCGAGAGACAGGATAAAGAATCAGACATGCAGACGTGAACGCGACAACTGGTAGCAGCTTCAAGGGGGCGACGCTGTGCATATGTTTACGCGAACCTTTACTTCGCATTTGAAATGGAGAGAAAAAAGCTGTGGTGGGCTGAGCGCGGCGAGCGGGGGGCTTTGAAGAAGAAGAAGATAAAACAAGCCGCTCCTCTGCAACGCACGTCAGGCCGTCCTTTGTGATGTCGAAAAGCAAATTGATAAACAAGGCCTCTCGCTTTCAGGGGGTCCCCGTCACAAATTTTCAGGGTGTGGAGGCTTGTTTTTCCGCGAGGTCCCACGTGAGTCGGCGCTTCGCTCGGCATCTCTCTCAGAATTACACGAGAATTTGTCTCAAATCAAAGAAAGGTCTTGCGAGGCTTCCAGGCACGTATTCTAAAGACCTTTACCAACGCTTTGCCAGAAACGTCTGTATTCTGCTTGTATCGCATTAAAGTTGTGTATAATTTCACAACTGACGGATGGCGGTGATGTAATGATTATTTCCTGCCACTGTCCAGCGCAGAGACGTGGAAGCGTTACTCGGCTGAAGGTGGAATAATTCTTCTTCAGATTCGTCTTACACAAACCCACGCAGCCCCTCTCCGCTCGTCTCAAAGCCCTCGCCAGCTCCCGGGCACGGAGGCACTCCTGCGTTAGGGGATGTTGTTTTTAAAAGATGTTGGTCATTGTAGGACGAGTCTTTCCTCTCCTAATAGAAGATTATCCACAGCTGCGAGGTGAAACTCAATCGGAGGAACGCACAGAAAGAGAGGAAGCGCAGGGGCCGCTAACTACCGGGCACATTGCTATGCCAAATCTGGCTCAAAATACAATCTGAATACGGTCCAAAGAAGTTTCTTAAGACTGCCCAACTTAAAAGCGAATGTGTCATTACTGCTGAAAACTATTTGGATATTCAGACAGCCTGAAGCAAACGCTCTGAGTAATTAAGTGTTTGGGTTCTAATTTGGCCCACAGCTGAGACAACTGACGCTGCCTGCTACCGGTTTGGACGCAGACGCCAAGAGCAAAGACGGCACGGTATGAAAAGCTAGGGTATACTAACAAACATGTTCCTCTACTGTACCTAAAGAGTTTCTTCTACACGGACCACATATATCACATTCACCTCAACAACTTAAGGGAGAAGTGGAATCTCCAGGTCAGCATGAAGGGACCTCAACCCATTTAAAGAGTTAATCCTAATTCCTCTTTTTCTGAAGAATTAACATTTATCATGTAATCCCTCCAATATTAGGATGGAGCAGCTTTGGCAGAGGTATTCTCCCCAGTTGAATGTGTGTTTGTTATTTACAAATTGAGAGCAACATATTCTGAAATTTGGCCTCCGCTGAAAGATGAAAGCCTTTAACGAAACTTGCTGGCATTCACTTCTCAAAGATTCATGAGTCGAGTCAAACGGGGCCGGGCTTAATCATGAAGAAAGGACCACAGGCCATCAGCCGGCCCAGCTAGCCAGACAGTGAATACAGTATGTGGCACTGAGGGCCCCTAATAGTGTGCTTAACCTTTGAACAAGACGGGCGAGGACCATCTCCGCCTAGCGTCTGGTCCCGTCTAGCCAACAAGGTCTCAGTTATTGTTTGAGATTTAACCATCAGTAGGCAGATCAACCGCCAGCCCGGGGGTAAACAGGCACCCCCGACTGGGCGCCATGCTGGACCCCCTCGTGCTGGCTGGAGCCTTCATCCCCCTGAAGACAGCAGGGGACAGGAGGGAGGGGCGGGGGCGGCGGGGGGGAAGGAGGTATTAGGATGGGACGTCTGTCTTTGTCACGGCTCCTCCGCCGCAGCAGCCAGGTCAAACCCAGATCCATCGATTCTTCTCTTTTATTTACTTTGCATGATCACTTGGTGTCGGCTGTGTGGACTTCCTGTTTGCAGCTTTAATGAACTCCACCCCCCCCTCCCTCCCCTCCCAAACCTGTGTTCCATGAAACTCACACATAATGCAAATGTGTCTAATAAGGCGTTTAAAACCTTCCTCTATATTTTCCACCGCTGCCTCAATTTTTCACAAGATGGAAATTGGGTGTCAAGCAGCAAAGGACAACGCACGCCATAAAGAAATTAGAGCTGAATAAGCGAGTTTTGATTCAAAAATGAGTATAATCAAGCGACCTCCTTCTTGGCTAAAAACGCTTAAGGTAACACGATGCATCCGCACAATTAAACACCAAAATTTCACACACATTTCTGGAACACGGTGAACAGATCGGTTCAGATTTGCAAATAACACTCAAACTGCTTTTGTGTGGTTTCATGTCAGAGGTCACAAACTGCTTGTTCTCCTCTCAAACCTCCATGCAGCTCTCCCCCACCAGCCGACTGAGACGTATCCCTGATAGCAGAGAGCACTATCTGGCAATTACAGATGAACTTTTCAAAGTATTCATAATTGGATTGGTCACAGAATAAAGTTTAGATGGTTATTTTTCGCCGTGCGTATTCACGGAACTGACCGTGGAAAAAAATGATGTTTGCTTCTCGAGAAACATTTGGCAGCCAACGGTTATTAAGGGGAGTTCCGCCAAGTGAAAAGTTGCACCCCTACCACCAAAATAAACACAAAATGAAGACATAAATACTCGGGAGGGAAATGTTGCACGCTCGCCCGAGCTAACTCCAGCTCTCTATCATAATTGCATTAATACGGTGCTGAAGTCGATGATATAGCGAGCAATGCGATGACTGTGAAGAGAGCAAACGGCCTCTTTGAGCCAAGTGAGCGAGGAGAAGCCTATTTTATTTAGAGCACATCCAGCCGTGTTGTGTCACGTGTCGTATATTAAGTTAAATGTCAAGTTAAATAAGCCGAGAGAGAAAAGAAACGAAGATTCCCAGCTCAATACTCAAAGTTTCAGATCAACGTGCGGCACTGAAGCCGTTGAGATCGGCTCATTTGCATGAAACAGACGGACCCCTTATCTGTTCGCACATAGGGACGGCGGAATAAAAACAAACTTTCCAACGCGAGAAACCTTCAGAAAACAGAAAGACACTGACACTGGCCCCACTCTGTACCCATCCAATTTGCTTTGTTCCCAGTTACCTGCTCCTGCCATCAGAACAGAGACTTTGGGGGAGTCACTGGGGGCCGTACTGGGGCCATCTTTACTCCCACGGCCCCCACCGCCGACTTTAAAGTCCTGCACTGCGATGTGCGTGGCCTTGATGTTTGCCTTGTACCCTACATGCAAAGCTATCATTATCCCTGCCTCTTGACAATCGCGGGCCCTGGCTTTGTTACATCTGCAGCTCTTTTGCCTTGGGCTATGACATGACTGTACGGTTGATCTCTTCTCTTTTACATATCGCTCCCTGTGTCTCCCTTTCTTTATCTTTTTCTCTCTCTTTCTGTACTCAGCCCCGTGCGCCACGTTTGAAACCAACTCTGATTTGATGACTTGGGAAAGCTGTTACCTCTCAGCCTGCGTGACACCTCTGCTGCTTTCATCTGTCTGCCTCATCTCCAGATAACTTGTGCTACGGGAGACCGAGTCCGCCGCAGACGCTTCTATTTGATATTCCGCTCACTTTGGTGGTCAGGTTTGCAACGTGCGACAGTGTTTTCCAAAGAGTTTGAGTCAGGGCCTGTCAGACAGTAATGACAACCTCTATCTGAATGTCAACAGCCCATCACTGTGTCGGTCCTAACTCTGCTTCCATTTCACCAGGTCTGCTGTCTGACAACGCAACACTGACCCTCACCTTCCTCCTCTGACTGACACACACACACACACACACACACACGCACACACACACACCATTAAACTAAGCTACACTTTTCTCTTTTTGGTTAAATTTGGGTCCTTGCCTGGTGCCAAAACCACTTTTAACTTTTTTTTTTTTTTTTAAACACACAGACCTCATAAATAATCTGATTCGATGCCTCCACTGTTTCCACCTTTTGCACCACAAGCAAAATGCCTCACAAACCCTCCGCCCCCACCCATCACAGAGGAATTCAACTCGCCAACAGCCAACGTCAGTAGCTCTCATCGTCCTGTCCACCAGTCAAGGTAGCCGCTGGCTCTGATAAACCCGCCACTGATCTACAGACAAAGGACCTGCAGCTCGCCGTAGTCTGAAGAGTCTGTAAAAACCAGAGCGGGACTTGCTATCCTCGCCGTGAAGGAAAGGACGGCTCTGTGCTTCCAAAGCAGGGAAGAGAAAAAAGGAGCGGAGCGTGCTTGATCTACCGTTCCATCCAAAAATGAGGTGCTTACTCTCCAAGAAAGGGGGTCATTTACCATAACCAGTCTGAAGGAGGCTCCCAATTACTTTAGCTCAGAAGCCACTGCGAGATTTGAACTGTAAAACAAATTCAATGACAAAATGTGAATGTATCCTCTTTACAGGAAATCAATGACACGGAAAGCAAAACAACACTCTGAGGCCGAAGTTAACAAGAGACAAGAGAAGAAGAAACACAGCTTCATGTGGAGACGAGAGAGAGCGAGAGGCACGGAGACACAGGAAAGGTGAGTGAGTGATCGTTTTTGGCAGGCTGCAGATCCAAAGCTTTAGAAAGAGAGCGAGAGTGAAAGTGATAAAGAGAGAGAGAGAGAGAAAGAGAAAGAGAGAGAGAGGGGGAGCACACTTGCATGCAAAGTGCATTGATTAACTTGCATTGTCTTAAACGTTGTTTGGCTAATAGTGTGCACTGCATTTAAATGAAGTCCAAGTCAGGCGGGGAGAGTCGACACCAAAGAGCCTCTAACTCAACCTCACAGCCCTGACACTCTCCACATCGCTCTATGTCCAATGTCTATTTCAAGACCCCAGCCCGGGAAATTAATAATGAATGCATCTTGTCCGATTTAATTCAGCGCCCTAATTAGGTCAGGAAAGTTTGGGAGTGAAAGGTACGGCCCGGGCCACGTGGTCGGCTCTCTCGGCGGGGGGGCAGGCACTTTCATGTGGCGAGCGAAAAGTTGAGCGTGGAACAGAGGGGATGGCAGGGGCGAGGCCAACTGCCAACCGCACCAGCGCAGGGACGGAGGGCCAGGGCTGGAGACAAAGATAATAAAACCAAGAAGAGGCGGCCTCGGAAAAGCCACTGAAAAAGAGCCACCGGGGACGCATCAACTGTGGGCCTCTGCCCAGAGAAAAAAAGAGAGAGCTGTCAGTCTGTTTGTTTGGACTGCCACCGCTGAGAAATAATTATTCCCTTTTAATTACTATTTGGAGAAAAGAAATGCAGCGCTCGGGCTTAGGATCCCCCCACTGTCTCCAGATGGGGAAGCTGGTGTGGGGCGAGCAGCGCTGCCCAGACCACTGAAGAAGGCGGCGGAGGACTCGCGAAGCAATGTTATCACCTCTCGCACGCCGCCAAGCCAAAGAATAAACGACTTTGATCCAAAGTGCGAATGCGCTTTGGCCCAACTTGGGTGGCTCTCTGCTGGTTTGAGCTGAAACTCTCTGGCAGTGAGAGTTCAGAGCGGCGGGAGGACGAGGAGGTGGCGGAGGAGAGAGAGAGAGAGAGAGAGAGAGAGAGAGAGAGGGGTGGGGGACAGATGAAGGTGACAGCAATAGAGGTTAACCTCGATTTGATGTCCCGACGGGGTTGGAATCTCCCGCAAGGCGAGATACGGCTCTGATCTTTCACATCTAGCTCACAGATATCGTCCCAGACAGTGCCAATAATATCTTTTCAGGATAGACTGTCAGACCTCGAATGTTTTTCAAAGGTCTCCAATTCGACCTCTCGGTAAGAACAATGGGCCGTACTCCCCGCGCTCGCCGTACTCAAGTGTGCACATCTTAAGTCATAAAGTGTGTCACGTCTAGAATAAATTTAAATCACCACCGGCTCCTGGTGCGTGAAGATTGGCAGACGGCAGCAGCTCTCCTGATTCAAATGATGCCAACCTGCTTAGTGGCGGCAATCCAGACGGTGTGTCGGTTCACATACTGTAAATCTGCCTGATTGGAAGGATTTAGACGTTTGCTGAAGGGGGGGGGGGGGGTAACGCCGGTCCAGTTATGATGCATTACCTGAAAATAACCTCAGCCGGACTCATTAATGACAAGAAACAGACTAAATCTAAGGCTTTTGTGTGCAGCGAAAGCAAACTGAGGTAAGGAGAGTGAGAGTGATGAATGAGAACAGAACTGACACACATATCGCTGCTGAATGGCTGAGGAAGGTGAGGGAAGAAAGGCCAGGGAGCGGAGGTAAGAGGAGGGGAAGTGTATTAACTCCCTCCTGCTTTGATATCCCGCCAGGACAAAGGAACCCGGATGTGATCTGGGGTTTTTTTTCTCAGCTCTGAATTATGAGTCAGAGCCCAGGAAGCTCCTCCCTCTGCTGCCAGCACAACTAAGACTTCTGTTTACCGCCGCACTCAAATAGAGGAGGTGAGCGGCGCCGTGGAGGAACGGCACACCGGCTCTCATTTACATGACAGATGTGTGTGTTATCTGATGAAAACTTGTTTAAAAGACATCGGTGTGGAAGCAAAACTAAACAATGCCATTTCTCTCTTTTTTTTTGGAGATACAGAAGCTTTGATACGTACTCTATCTGCACTTTCCTCACAGATAACACCCAACCTTTTGTAAATTAATCGCACTGGTACACGAGAAGGAAATCCACCTCTGTGCGAGAAAGCGATTACCCGACGAACAAATCCCATTTTAATCGCGTCGTGTCGGCCAGCAGGAAAGAGTTCCGGCCCCCGAAACAAAGTCGACAGCTCAACCTTTTTACTTTTTTTTGCCAAAGTACAAACCTGCTCGCCGGGATTTCAATAGCACTAACCCTCTCTCCATCCTTCGGGGACGAGCAAAAGCAGGAAGATATAATCCTTTTCCCTGTAGAGAGCCTGCAGGAGAGGAGACTTGCACCGAATCAAATTACTCTCATAAGATGGTGTGACCTTAGCTACACTTTATTCAAGGCTTCTTACCTCCGCAATTTAACTGCTGTTCCTTTTTTTTTTTTCCCCAGACAACTTCTTGCCATGCATGAATCACAGGTTAAACGCGTTCCTTTCAAGCCGCCGCACACCCCGGCGACAGAAATATAATTATGTTTTACAAGTCGACTCTTATCTGTAGCCTCCTTCATTTCCCCACCGGCTCTCGGCGCGTTTTGAGGGCTTTTCAGAGCTACTTTGCAGTGTGTCAGGTTGGGGCTCCTTGGTGTAAATGCACCATTGTATCACTCAAAAGGTCTCTAAATTGCCTCTATGCCGGTGTAACCATAGAGGTAACGTACACAATACCAACAAAATGCTGTATAATAGGGTGTAAACGAGTTTGTTACTGGGTGAGCGCAGCGCTGTGTATAATGGAGGGCCGCAAACTCTTTGTAAAGACGGCCTAGGAAGAGAATCTGTTCTACTCTATGGTTTGACTTTGGTGCTGAAGAGAAGCGAATCATCTGCATATTAAGAGTTCCAAAGAGTTAGCTCTATCAAAATGAGGCGTTTTAAGGAACCCTTCAGCGACCGTGGCAGGTTTACACACACACCTCATTAAAATCCTCAATTCATCAAGCTGTAGAACCGCCGCAAATGTGACACACACACTTCCAGGTCTATAGATACAGCGTGAGAAAAAAATGTTTAGATTTCCTATAAGTCACAATTGAGCCGTAAAATGCTACTAAACACCGCGGCGTCTGCTTACAAGCAAGCAGCGCTTACTCACACACTTGTTTTTTTGGTGTGTGTGTGTGTGTGCGTGTGTGTGTCAAATATATCAATAAACTGCACTCCTGTTGGTGAATGCTTGAACGCTCCCACCAAATTGCTCCACTCTGAGCAGCAGAACGCGGCGGATGCACCGGGGCAGCTCCCAGGTGTGAACGCCGGAGCGCTATACGGAATGTGAAACGGAGCGATGCAGACGAGAAAGCGACCATCACTAGAGGAATAAAAATAAAAAAAAGAGAGAGAATATATTTGCGGGTTGACTTTGACGTGTATTCCATTTATTTGTGTCTTGATTTGTGATTTATGACTCAGACATGACTCATTTACAAGAGCCGGAATGTAAACAAGTATTTTTCTACCCGAGCGCACGTGGCAGAGGTGCGACTGCGCCTCCATTTGTTCATTTGAAACACACAGAAATAGAAAATACCTAATATGCCACAATAGGCAACTTAGCGACAATTATCACAATTATGTTTTGGTGAAAGCCGTCAGATGCACAGGTGTCTTCAGGTAGAGCCCCCCCCCTCCCCCCCTGCTGTGAGCGCCACGCCGCAGCTTTTTATCAGCCTGTCTTTGTCTAATCAGCTCCTATTGTTTCATACGCTTAGATTCCTCATTAGCCGCCATTGTTAACAAGCACGTGTAATTATGCGAGTTACAAGGCCATTAGCAGAGGTAAAAACAAAATCCTGTTCCTCCTCATACACTCTTATTATTATTATTAATAAGAGAGGGAGACAGAGGAGAGAGAGAGAGAGAGAGAGGGGAAGGAGAAATTCCCACGGAAACAAAACAAACATGGCACTTTGCGAGGGAAAATACCTGCCAGGCCGTCACCGCTGTTGGTTCCCGTCGGTCCCCCGAGTGCGCCGTCTCTCCTGGGTTTCCCCTAAAATAAGACAACAAAGGAAACAAAGGAAAGCACAAAACAAATTATTCCCCAAATCCCAACACTTACATAACATTTCCACGCGTCTCACACACAAGGTGAAGGTGGGGGGGGGCGGGGGGATATCACTATGGATATCAAACACCGGATTAAAACAACGCAGTAGGAACGCCGACGGATTTGCATGACAAACGTAGATTCTTCATTTTATTTGTTCTTAGGGCAAAAGTACGAGCGAGCGCGGCGTTCCCTTGTTTGCGCCACAAACGGAGATGTGTCATTGTTGGGGACACGGTTAGTAGGTGTGAATTATGCAAATTCGCCGACACAAACTTGGACTAGGATTTTCGGCGAAGGAGGAATTGGCTGAAGGAGGAAGCGCTCAGCTGCGGCGTGGCGTCGGTGCCCCCCCCCCCCCTTGTGTTTTTGCACTTTACCTTGAGGCAGAGGGGCTTATCTTATTTGCCGCCTTTTTTTTTTTTTTTTTTAAAGAAGTGTCGGGATTAACATAAGCACCTCCGCCATTGTGCTCTCCCACTCAAAACCATTTCTCATGGGCGTGAGCGCTCTCAGGGGAAGACAATCGGCGTTTTTATCAGGTAAAGGGGAAAATGCCTCTAAATGTGCCTTTGAGGACCACCGCCGCACCCCCGCCCCTCTGTTTACCGCTTTATATTTAGCAATGCACCCCTCGGAGGAGTGAGGATGACACGGAGCAGCCCGGGGGAGGGGGCGGCTGTTTTTTCCACATAATTAACAGCTTTGGTTGAAAAGGTGCACGAGAGGATGAGTGGCGACTCTTTTCTGATCACATGGTGTCGCTAGAGAGAAATACTGCAACATAAACATGAACAGGATTGTTGGGAGTAGCTGATATTCAATCAGTACTCGCTACGTTGGCCCTACTACAGTTCGGATTCGTCAGCGTGAAGACGTCTTGAGCGCTCCCTCTTGGTTTCGACCCTTTGCCCTGTGGAAATTGCCCATTACGGGGATTTCTCTTTCATTGGCGCTTTCTTTTGGCAGGAAAGCGCCGGTTCGAGGTCGACAGGAAACAGAACAGGAAATCATATAATGGGTGCAGACTGGACTCCCCCCGCCCCCCCGCCTCCCCCTCCTCCTTCATATGACCTCGGCGGCGGCGGCGTGAGGTGGGAGTTCAATGCGACTACATTAGGTCTGAGTACGCTGAGGTGTACGGCCTCCTCCCAAGTGTCGAGGATTGTTTTGGTGTTGATGAAGAGCGCAACTGGACAAACTGACACATTTGATCTCACTATATTGCTAAAGAAATGAACTTACACCTGCATTGGAACGGGACAGAAATGGTGGTGGGGAGAGTTTGAATAAAGACAGAGACTAAACCTTACTCATGGTCAAAGAAATGGGATTACAGCAGTGTGTGTGTGTGTGTGTGTGTGTGTGTGTGTGTGTGTGTTATAGGGACTTTTCCCCCTCTGTTGGGCCGACAAATAACCAGGAAGACATCCAGGAAGTGGCTTTACTTGACGAGGAAGAGAAGGCTCCCTTTGTCTGATATCGTTTCATATATTTGTGATTTTCTTCCAAATTTTTGTAAAAGATTTAGGAAAGTAGGAATGTTTAAGGATGTTATTTCTTTAGCTTCTTAATCATTAAACAAACATTGTAATTCTTCGACAAAATCAGAAAAAGCACGAAAAAATGTTTAAAAAAATAAGTGGCATTTTCCCACTTCTTTCTCGAACTAGACACACACAATGTGATTTAATTAGTCTACTTGCTCCCAAAAATATGAAAAAATAAATAAAAATAAATAAAGTGTGAATCCTCTCTGGTGTGTGTTTGCTTGTGAGAGATGGACGCAGACATTTTTTGAAGAATTCCTAATTAGGCTAATGAGGCACACGTTGGTTCGCCATCCTCATCCAAAAAGAAAAAAGAAAAAAAACTTTCTGCGACCGGGGCAACGTGCAACGAGAAAACCTCTGAGCCAAACTATAAAATGAAAGTTTTCGCCCTTGTCCATCTGCTAAATTTTGCACCGCTGAAGCTTAATTGGGGCCAAAAGCTCCTTTTTAATTCTGTCTCAATTCATTTAGAAGCAGGAGAGCCGTTCACTTTCTTTCCACTGTTTAAAGACCTAAGCTTTAATATTTATATCATATCCTTGCATTGTGGCCATCAGCCGGCTGTCGTCTGCATTCTGAGAGGTGCGTTTGCGTTCGTATGACGCAATGTGAAGCAACGTACGGCGTTTGATGGTGCAGCTCGCTCTTTGGTGTGTCGGCCTGTTTACCTACATGTTCCTATTCAAACACAGATTCTCTCCATTTTTTTTGGCCGCTGGGTAACTGAGACTGAAACAGATGCGGACAGACGTGTAATCATTTCGTCGGCCTCCCAAATAAACAGTAATTCCGCGCCGATGAGATTAAATACGTGTAAAAAATGTACAAAAATCTGTATTGGGAGTTGTTTGACGAAGCGCAGCCGTAATGCGTTTTGTTTTATTCAGTCCGGCTCTCAGCTGTCAGCGTTTGAAACATGTCCTCCTGGGGTTCAGCAGCTCCGTGCACCACTTACACGCTCACCATGATAGCTGTGCATTAATGTCACTCACTCACTGCCATGTGTGCGCACTCACACACACACACACACACACACACACACACACAGATAAATACTATTTTTGTCACACGTATTTACACACATATTCAATCAAATACGGCAAGCACACCCACGCTCGCTGTAACACACACACACCTACGGTACATAAATGTTTTTATGTGCACACCATTTTTCCTCCTTTCGTACACCGATAAACCACACACACTTGCACTTGTTATCATTTGTAAGATTTGCACGGATGTACACACACACACACACACACACACACACACACACAGCAATGAGTCACGCGCAAAGAACCGACGCTCAGCCGTCTTCATACCCTCGGCTGCACACCAGACACACACACACGCTCGGTGATGTAAAACCGCATACACGCATGCTGCCACAAATGTATATTTCCTCCATTTGTGTGCGCAGAAATATTTTTTCCCACAAAACACATTTACACAAATCATACATGCAGGATGCCTGGATATTTGCTTGTTCATATGAATTTCCTCCCACACACACACACACACACCTACTGTAGCATGAGCTCACACACACGCACACACACACACACACATATCATTATAGGACATGTTTGTTTTTTTTTAAAGGCGTTTTTATGTTGCGATGTTGCCGTGTCAGTCCGCAGCATTATAATCTCCCGACACATTTACATAACATATATTACCCCGCTGTGTTGACGGCCAAGTAAGTACTCAAGCTCATCCCGGGCGCCCTTTCATATTTACGGCGTGACTGATTTAAGATGGACTGATTGTGGGGATTTAATTACGGGGGACACAATGGCCACACAATTCTGTTTTCTTCTCTTCCCCTCTTCCGAGGCGCTGACACGCCGCACACTCGGCTGCACACTGCCGAGGAATGTTTTACACTCCAAATGAGCTGTGCTTGCAGAAGAATTTAATTTGATCTGCCGCTGTAATTGTGCTCTCAAAAAAAAAAGAAAAAAGAAAAAAAGGAAACGGGGGGGAGAAGGAGAGGGGAGGGGGGGGGAGGGAGTGGGAGTGGGAGTGGGAGGGGTCGCAGTGCGTGCAACTTTAAATGTAATATGCACAAAAAGTAAATTAACTCAAGAGGAGAGGCCCTTGTGATGTGTTGACACTTGCACTGGGCTCTCTTACAGGCGAGTGGAGGGAGGAGGACGCAGGGAAGGAAGGAAGGAAGGAAGGAAGAGGGGGTGGGGGGGGAGAAAGGAGGTGGGGGGACGGCCATGATAAAACGCCACAAAGAAAAAACGTTATGAATTTTATTAATGACTTGCAAGACAGTATGCAAAACATCAAAGGTCCGCAGGAAAGATTAATGACCCTGTGTGAGACTGTTTAATTACCTCAAGCTAATTAGATTCTTGACCAAATTTTTAATATCTGCGTTGGTGCTCGGTGCCCTAATTGAGATTCCACCATATTTATCAATCTTTCTAAAAAAAAGAAACAAATTTAACATTGAAATAAAAAAGAAAAACCCTTAGTGGTGCTTTTTTTGTTCCCCCATTGTTGTTCCCTTTAGCCTTTTCTCTCCTTTCCTTCCTGCTCTTGACACTTTGTCGCCATTTAAGGAGCGATTACGGGTAAAGGTCCCCTCGCCATCCCCGCCCCCCCAAAAAGTAAAGAGACGAAGGAGGACTGTTGCTTATTTACACGCTAATAGGAGGGGGGGTAGGCTGTTATCAACGCCATCTCCCGTTTCTAATGAAGTGCGTTGGCTAATAAACAGACTTAGCCGCCGCTTGTCTACAAGTCGCGCCGTAATTCTCTTATCTGGACCTGAGCTGTGAGAGAGACGGAGAGAGAGACGGAGCTCTCAGAGGAGCCGCTCTCCCATCTATACGCCTCTCCTTTCCTCTAACTCCTTTGGATAATCCGGATGCTGTTTACGAGCGCGCACACACACACACACACACAGACACACACACACACGCGAACAGTCTCATCTAAATCGTTGCCTTTGAACTCTCAGCTCATGTTATCTGTGCTGTGACCCTGTTGTTGTTGTTGTTGTTGTCGTCGCTGCAATAATTGCACTCAGATTACTGCGGTGAGGTCGCTGATGACGACTCTTCTTCCCTTTGCAGCGGTTTCAGTCCCAAATATTTTCTCCTACATGTTGAGATCGTCACTTCCAGTTCATTCAAATTTGTTAAAATCTTTAAAAAAAATAATGAAACATGCAGAAGGAGGAAACTGTGTGTGGTTTGTGTGACATTTGTGTCGGAGTGATTTTGATTTTGTTCTCTAATTACAGCACAGACATCTTGGTTCCGAACCTTTTTAATGATGAATTTAACTCACTTCTATTGCTTTTCTAATTGGGGTTTAATTTTGTGTTGTTGTATCGTTGTGTTCTTTGAATAACCTCTCTCTCACACACACACACACACACACACACAGCATTAAGCGCCCCTTTGTTATGAAGCTTATTGCCCTTCATCTTCTCCTGCTGTTAATTCCAGTCCCTAAGTTACATTTCACTTTCTAATATGTTTACATTTGGTGCTAATATTGTGCAAAAACTCAAAGTCCTTCTGAGATGGAGCCTCTGTGAAACACACACACACACTTGTCCATGTTGTGCTGCACGTTGGCGAGGACGGGGCTGAACCTCGCACAGCACCATCTGCTGTCCGCACGCCTCCATTACAACATCATCACACTTCCACAACCCAACAACACGCACAAACAGCCGAGCAGCCGAGGAGAAGCTCCGCCGTGATATCAGGCCACCGTGTCTCCGGTTCCTCCATTCTAACACTGAGACGAGCCTGAATCCTTTAGTTGTTGCTCATATAAATGCATCTTATCTTTCATTTTTCCTCTCTTTGCTCTCCATCTTTTATCTCTGGACGTATGCGACACCTCCCATTCTTTTCATTCACCTCCTCTCCCTCTCTCCCTCTCTCTCTCTCTCTGACCACTCCGTCTCCCTTTCAACGGCGAGATCTAAACAGGAACAGATCACCTCCCTCACCAGCGTTTCATTAGAGGCAATTAGAAAGGCGAACGCCGCGGCATCCCATAAGGCTCGACGGGGAAGAAGGCTAGACGCGAGTCGCATTAGCTCGTTGAGATGAAGTATGTATGACAACGCTTTCATCTACGCGCAGCAACAATTCCTCGCCCAGCCGTCTCTGAGCCGAGTGTCAGAGGTACCATTCTGACAATTATGACAATTAACACTGTCAAAATAAAGCCATTAGCTTAGCGAGAGGGCAAACCGATGCACTTAATTACAGGGGTTTCTGTCAAAATGGATTCCATTCTGATCCCACAAAAAATAAATAAATAAATAGAAAGAGTAAGTCGAGTGTATGGTGAAGGCAAAAAAAATAGAAAAAAATAGCCGACATCTGTTGTTGTATGAAGGTTAGCCCGGGGGTTGCTGTACCTTGGAGCTACAGCTACTTCCTGTCATCTGAACGCGACACACACCGTCACATAAACAGGAAGTTCACACACATCCGCTTCATTTCATCGCGACTGTGCCGGTGAAAAACACAAGACTTTAGTGGAGTCTGCACCCAGACAGCTCATCGGAATCAAATCTTCCTGGAGTAAGCGTTCAAATTTAATGTTAAAAAAAAACCGTTAGACGGTTACGCAATTCATCTTAAAGATTCTAAACGATGCCTCTTCTCTCAGATTCAGGCGCCGCCGAGCAGTAAAGAACATTTCAGAGGTTCTGTGGTATCACTTCCCTTTCAATGTAACATATGTTCTACTGATGTCTTCTGTCGTTACCGTTTGATCTACACCGGCGCTCCTTAGGCTCCTTTACCCGTAGATTTGTAGCCTTTGAGCCAAAACACAGAAGGTTTCACTGGTGCCTAATAAATCCATTTATAGTTACTATCTGCATTACGAGTGGCTCTTCCAGTACTGTAAAGCTTTACCTCCAGGCCGCGTACACTCCTCTCTCTCTCTCTCTCTCTCTCTCTCTACATGTCAGTACCTTCTCTTCTCCTCTCCCTCCATAAATAACAGACCAGAGGATCCACACACAGATCCAGACCGAGCCGCCCTGTTCAAACAATACTGAATTACGGGGGTGAGTGCCGCTGAACCACAAAGTGCAGGGATGTGCGGGGAGCGAGGTGGGTGGGGGTGGAGGTGTGTGTGCGTGTGTGTGTGTGTGGCAATCTCAGAAGAAATAGAAAAATACAGTAAAATTACAGAGAATTGAGTTTTGTCACCTTTCAAACTTGACTTTGACGCACCAATGTGAAAATACAATTACACAATCTCAAGGGGAAACCCCGGCTTGTCACATTGTATTTAGCTTGGGTCAAAGCTAACGTGTACGTACGCTCTCCGACTAGACGTACGTACGTCCTCCTTGCCAGTTGTTGATGTCCTCCTCTCCCAGACGAGGAAGATCATCTCAGCTGGGAATCCAAACCGCATTTCACTGGTGTGTATTATGATAAGGTTTGGAATCTGGTGCACAGAATCCTGACTCACTTACTGAGAAATGGGAGGGAGGGATATCATTCCACTTAAAGTGCAAATACTGCTGGAATGACAAGCTTCCAATGAAGTCTCTCCTGGGAGTCCTGGGGGTGGAGGAGAACAGAACTCCTCTTCGTCACAACGGTCCCAACGGTCCCAACAGTCAGAGCCTCATTGACAAACAATTCAACAATCCAGGCCTAAAGGTCACCGGGCTGCGACCCTTAAAGGACCTCGGCAGGGCTTTATAAAGTAGCTTTGCGTGTTATGATGCAACATTGGAGAACGAACAAAAGTTAATGTGCTTTAAAGAAAATAAACGTTTCAAACTGCGACTGAGATGAGAAATATCAATTATACTAAATCAAAATATAAATCATTCCGTTTCCCCAATCTAATTTCCTGAGTTAATCCACATCTCAATGGGATCAGCCAGTCTGTAAATCAGACCACTTTGAGCCGGAGTCACAGAGGGATCGCAGCCACCGCTGCCGCCGCCGCCGGTGCTTCTCCCCCCGTTTTGGCTTTTATCAAACTGGAAGCCGGATGATTCTCTTCAGATAAGGATGGGAGCCCTTTGCTTAAAGCTTCATGCGAACAAATGAATATGTTCTCCATCACGCAAGCGCTTATTGTATTTCACAGGGGGGCTAAATGCAATTTGTATCATTTCTGTGCTTCAGATGAAAAGGAAGTGGGGCCGGGCGCGATGACTCACTGCGCCCAAACCGCTCTGTTTCCAATCGAAGAAAATCAGATCTGCACTCTGTTTACTGGTTTTTATTTTTCCTTTTACGTCTCCATTTGTTTGATAAGGCAGTGAGCAGCGACGGTAAATGGGAGGATAAGTCGCAGCATAAAACTGCGGCACGGCCGTTTACGTCGCGGGAAGACTGTCATCTTATCAATACATGACATCATCTGCCCCGCAGACCTCCGTCCCAGCGCCTGTCACATCCGTGTCACTCCGAGTCAGGAAAGACAAAAGAAGAGGAGAGAGAAAAGTATCTGTGTTTCCCATTAGAGCTTGAGACGGAGACACTGGGGACAGGAAGTCTCAGGATGTTGGGACAAGGAGACAGAAACTCTGCAGTCCAACTCCGTATGATATTCTATATATAAAGCTTAAACTGTGGTGAACTACAGTAGAGCTGATGACACTAGAATAAACTGTGTCTCTCTCTCTCTCTCTGGGGTTTTAAATCATTTTAATTGAATCACTTTTTAACTCGCGTCACCTCGACACCGAAAACAAACTGAGAGCAAAGTATTATTTCTCTTGTGCAACCGACGAGCCGACCGTGCCGATGCCTGTTATGGTTGGCCTCGTGCTGCGGCTGATACAACCTTTCCCACGACCAAACGCTCGTCTGGCCAGGAGAGGACTTTGGGAAAATCCCCGTTCCACCTACGGAGAGAAGCTGGCGGTCCCACAGACGAGGAGAAGTGAAGGTGTTGAGATCACGACATCGCCGAGTGTCACAGAAGGGACACAAGCAAACAGTGTGAGGATCGTATTACACAACAACGAGGACAATAAGCATCAGTATGAGCGGGAGGCGGCATCGTCACCGACAGGAAACTTCAAAGACACGTCCACGCCTGGCCATTGGGCCTGGGCCGCTGTCAGAGTGGCACTGCTGCGGCGGCGGCGGCGGCATTGTGTTCTCCCCCGAAACAATACGGAGCCATTACAGCCCAGACTGTTATCAGCAGAAGGCTACCAGGGACAGTTCCTGCCTCATTGTGATCTATAGGAGCGGATTGTGTTTGGGAATGAGCTCAGACTAAACATATCGGGGCGTAGAGCACGCACACACACGCACACACACACACACCTGAGGCTTATCTGATGGGAAATGGAAGCATCCTGTTGGTTTGTTCTACAAGGAGATGGTGTGTGTGTGTGTTCAAGATTTTACCTTAATGTGTGGACATAACTGTGTGCGTGTGTGTGTGTGTGTTGGATCTGTGTGTTGCTGTGATGTGTGTGTGTGTGTGCTGAGTGACGTCTTTTAATGACGAAGTTGTACTGCAGATGAAATGCTTATGGTCCTTTTACATATTTCTGTGTGTGTGTGTGTGTGTGTGTGTGTGTGTGTGTGTGTGTGTGTGTGTGTGTGTGTGTGTGTGTGTGTGTGTGTGTGTGTGTGTGTGTGTGTGTGTGTTGGGGGAGTAGTTGGAGTGAATAATTCAGAGAAAAAGCCGTTTGTTTTCAGGGGGCGAAGGCAAAGCCACATCTGAAACATATGGGAGGAAATCACATTGAAAGCAGTGAGCAGTAAATTAATGGTAACAGATGCCAAGATGTCTGGGTAGTGCTTTCTTCTTCTTCTTCTTCTTCTTTTGTTTTCTCTGAGATTTCTGCATTGTTAATGTCGGGGAGAAAAAAAAGGCAATTAAGACTTTTCTTCCCTTTTACGCTTAAGTTCAGCAGCGTCACAAAATGGCGACATTCGTGGAAATCTGCGTCTCCGCACTCACAAACGTAGCGATCGCTCATCGTCGATTCGCCGTCTTCGGCCGCGGATGACAGGTCGACAACACCGGCCGTAAATTATTCACGCCACCTTGATGATGCGGGCCTGTTTCACTGATGAGATAAAACAGAACCACACTCTCTGCTTGCTCCGTTTCCCCCCCAAGGAGAATATCTTGGCATATTAGAAATATGTCTAAGCTACAACAGCGAGTGTGTGTAGAGTTAGGAGGAGGGGGGGTGGAGGGGGGGGGGGGGGGTTTGGCCTATGTCCAAGCACACGCCGCAACAAAGACAACCTTGCTCTTAATGGCACATATCTGGGAGATGGAGGAGCCCGATACATGAAAGCGCTGTGATCATTACACTGATAGCAATTATCCTTCAGGAGGCTCTAATGGCAGCAGCACACACACACACACACACACACACACACAGAAAGACACAGAGAGAAAGAGAGAGGAACTGACACGCTTACAATCAAGGGTGGCGGGCAATTAAATACAACGCTTTTTGGCGAACCTTTAACTGGGTAACAAAGACCGACGGCGAGACGAGCAAATTTAATAAAAGGCGTCGATTTTGGAAAGACGCCGCTTGTCACAAGACAAAGAGAGAGAGAGAAAGAAGGGGGGGGGACAAAAGGGAAAAGAAGGAAAAGAGGTATTAATGTTGTTTATTAATGCATTCTTAATGTGTTGCAGTGGACTGGAGGAGATGGCGGTGGCGGCGGGGGCCAGGGAGGGGGGGTGTGGGGGTTCTGCGGGGGTCTCTGGAGTGGATCCGGGGCTTTGGCAGCAGCGTGATTGAGTGCAGGGGGCCAGTGTGACGGAGGGACAAAAACAACAAGGTAATTAAAGCATAAAGCGTGCCGTTTACGCTCCGCCATCCGTGACAGTGTAAGGTGTCTTCGTGTCTAACCCCCCCCCCCACCAACACACACACACACACACAAACACACACGTCCAAATGAAAAATAAGTCAGGTAATTGTCATTGTGCACCACGTGTCATTATTTATTAAACGGGTAATTCATCTTCATGGGGGCGAGCAGAAGAGAGAGAGAGAGCAGGTAGGGCTGCTTTATGACTGATCATGGAGGGGGGCGGGGGGGGGGGGGTCTCACGTGTTTATCAAAACAGGAATATACCGGAGAAAATGGCAAGCGGAGGAAGAGAGATGATCTTACTCACTATTAGCTTCTCCTGAGTGATTGTGTGCAAGAGAGAGAGAGAGAGAGAGAGAGAGACAGAGAGAGAGAGAGAGAGAGAGAGAGACAGAGAGAGAGACAGATAGAGAGACAGAGAGAGAGAGAGAGAGAGAGAGACAGAGAGAGAGACAGAGAGAGAGACAGAGAGAGAGACAGAGAGAGAGAGAGTAAAAGTCACCACATGGAGGGAAATCTTTTGCATTTAACTTTTCGGCATCATCACCCACACACACACTCAAGCAAGCAAGCACACACACACACACAAACACACGCGCGCGCCAACGATCAAACGCACACCATTTGTACAGTATATTTTTTCAAAGTGTGACGGGGTTGATAGAAGAGGAGCGCTCCCCGTCGTTTCTCCTCGTGCGGTTACAAAGAGCCGCGTAAAAAAGTTACAAGGTTGTCCCCCGTGGGGTTAGATTTCAAACAGCACCTGTCAAAGCAGATGGGGCATTTAAATAAGAGTCTTTAAGAGGTATTTGTTACAGCGGAGCTCACGAGTACCTGCTGTGCTCGCCGATGCTTTTCACGGCTGTCGTCGCTCGCGCAGAATCTGTTTGCTGTGTTTGCGGGGATAAACATCGCATAAAAACACGCTGTGGCCACAAATTACGACGGAGGAGGCTGCATTTATGTAACTTCTGAAGCGAGTTAAGCCAAAGTCTGCTGCACCATTCAGTGTGCGTGTGCGTGTGTGTGTGTGTCTGTGTGTGTGTTGTATGTCATTTCTTGCATGTTTCAAAAACCTTTAAACTAACAGATCTGTTCTAGGGGAGGAAAAGTTTGTTTCTTCATTTTGCAAAGGGACATTTTTAGAGGAATGTTTCCACCCTGACATGATTTGTTTGCATGCACGTACGCGACACACTGTGTGTATCGTGTCATTAAACATCGGCAAGGCCCGAGAGTAAATGAGCATACGCAAACACAACCTTCATCACCTAACACCCCGACGGCCCCCGCTCGCTTTACCCTCTCATCTCAAGACAACACGCTGCTTTTTGAGACCGGCGACGGCGGCGTCCTGACGGCATCCAGGGCCAAAGGTTCCCGGCCCTCAGCGCCAGCTCACACCTGGGAATTCTGAGGCTGAGGAATGGCTGAGACCAAACATCGGGCCCGGAGCAGATGTGCGCTCAAGAGCCGCGTGTCCCCCCACCACAAACAAACACACGACTACCTATGAGAGCGCCATCATCGCTGCCTCTTCTTCAGCTTGGAGGTGAAGATGAGGATCTGCCCTTTATTAAACTAAACTCTGAGTGAAGGTCAGTCACATCTGCTCGGAATAACATGTGTTTTTACATTTAAGTGTTCTTAAATTGAATTCAATCTCGTGTCCATATTTGACGAAATTCACAATGGGGCCAAGAGCGAGGGGAGGAGGAGGAAGAGGAGGAGGAGGAGGAGGAGGAGGAGGTGACTGACAGGGCCAGGAGTCGCCATGTTTGGGGCCGATCTCCTCTTGAAATGACTTTGCCGTCACTTTGGCAGGCTCTGCGTTTTCATCATCTTCCCGGGCTGTGACCACCGGGGGGACTGGCGGGTGCGAAGCTTGAGGTCAGCGGCGCTACACACCGCTCCCTCCTTCACCCCCCCCCCCCCAGCCTATCGCCCCTTTCTCCATGACAGAGAGGAGACGTCTTCAATACGCTAGTGGCTTCAGTGACCGTCTCTCCCTCTGTCACTTCCATCTCGCTCTTCCTCACTCTCGGTGGCCCTTCCCATCTTTCCATCAGGACTAAATAAATAAAAAATAGGCCGCGCTCTCGTTCCTCACGTTGCTGAACCCTATTTGGATTGTCAGACACTTACGAACTGACAAAACGCTTTCTCCGCCTCGCTGTCGCTCCCTCCGCTGTCAGAGGAGATAATAAATAAATAAAAATGACTCCTGCACGCGTGGAGGAAGAGGAAGGGTCGAGACGTGGAGCATCAAGAGACGGACAAAGTGTTTCCAGCAGCCTGAAGGGAAACAAAACAGACCGACGCACACGTAGACGTACACATGCATACACTTAAGATGATGGGGGTGGCCTCCTGTTCCCCAAAGGCTTATAATGGGAACAGTGCAATGTGAAAAGGTTTAAAGGCGTGGCAGGCCAGTGTCCCTTATAATCGGATAAGCTGTCCAGAGTTCCTGCTTCCTGCTTTGCTGCAGTCAAATGTGGCCTGATGTGGTGACCTTGCTACCAACCAGGGGTTTGAGAGCGGCTTGGACCAGCAGATAAACTAAATACAGCCTCAGCAGACAGGCCCCAACAGAAACCTACAAGTACTGGGGGGTTGGGGGGGCTTTAAAATAACAACAGACGTAGATAATACAGTCAAAGTCATCAACAAAAGAGTCGGGATCTCTGTGACGAACAGAAAGGTAGAAACAGGCGCAAAATGTAATAATCCGCCAACGCTGACATCAAGCACGGCCCGGATTGCGACACAAACAACAGAATGCCCTTGCTTTGTGAGGGTTTGCAATACTTTGCAAGTGAAGGACAATTGGTCCTCAGTGTAAAGTGAGCGCTTGGCTTTTAACGGACCTCCGCATGCCAAGTCCTCGACAGGCGAGGCTGGGGGACGCTACCTTCGCTGTCATTCAGCCCCATCTCGTCGACTAATCTTCTTGGTGCAATGAAAGAGCTTAACAGCTTTGCAACGCTATCCCTCCCCAAATGTCATTATCACAATACACTGCTCCGACCGTCTCCATCGGCTTCCTGCTTATCGTTTTCTTCATGGGAAGTTGGAAGGCGGGCGTCCGTTGACATTCACAGCGCTTTGCAGAGCGGCGCGCGTTCGTCCTCGACACGTCGGACGTATTTTGCAAACAGTTATTCCACAGACACTTCCGCAGTTATGAGTTTGTTGTTGTCCAATATCTGTGTGTGTGTTGTTTGTTACACTCCGCTGACTACCGGAGGGCCTGAAAGAAAAAGAATACTGATTTGAATGAAGCTGCTTATCATCGGATATTTGGAGATTGGCCATCAGTGTGGACCGCAGAGCGTCTGCGTGTTGGAGTCGTAGTAAAGGCAAAGATCCCATCATTTCCTACACTATTTATGTTTATAGGACGCCATCAGTGTGGTAGTTAGAGCGTGATATTATAGACGTGATCTTTAGACACCTATTGTGAATTGTGGTTACAAGGCTTTGTTTTTATCCTGATTGATTCCTACGGTATTGAATATCTGTTTCAGCTGAAATCAAATAAACCCTGTACTACATGTGTTATCATGTAACGACAGAAAAGGTGATCATGCCAGGTATTTCCAACATGTTTTCACCCACACAGCATGGTGGCGCATCCACGGGGGCTTCAAGCGGCGCCCGTCTCTGATCTGTCACACACCAGGCCTGTAATGTTCTGCAGGCCTATCTCAAAATGAGCCGGGTCACTACTTTCATACGCGGCCTCTCGTCTACAAATCGACGGCGTTTGGCGTGTGTGCAGATCACTCAGAACGCAAGAAGAGACCTCCTTCTCCCTGCGACAGGGGCCCGGCAGGGGGGGAGGCGGGGGGGAACGGGCGGCTCGGTGATGATCCGCGCCAAACGCCTCTTTCTTCACCGCTTGACTCTTTGTTTACTCTCACACAGAGTCGGCGATGAGCAGCCAGCCCCCCTCCTCCTCCTCCTCCTCCACCTACCCCACCCGCCACCTCATTACCTCCTCTACCTGATGGGCCCAATCCCCCCCCGCCCCCCCCCCCCCCCCCCCCCCCCCCCACCCACCCCCTCTCTACATTATTTATATATTTATCTATTTTACCCCGGCTTTGCGGGTTACCATTTTAATATCATCGGTGAAACATGATTATTACCTCTTAATGCTGAAATTACGGGGGCATTCTTTTTGTCATCCTCCCCGTTGCATTTTTCCCGCGTAGCACCCCGTGGCAGGAACATCTTTATCTCCCCATGTGCTCCTAGTTTTAAAACCTTTACCCCCGCTGTTTGAAAAATATTTCTCATTTTCCTCCCCCATGGCGTGGAGAAATCCCCATAGGCAAACCATTAGTGATCTTTCTGCCTTTCCCAAACACTTATTACTATCACCCGCACTCCTTGAGCTGCCTCATTGGCTTTTGGTAAATTATGCAAATAAGGTGATGTTCGAACATATAGTTTTTCTGTTTTTCTGCAACTGCGCAAGTTTGCACAGCCTTCCACCGAGCAGCCGCGGCACCATTAAAGTGACTGAGCACGTCAGCAAGATTTATGCATCAGTGACAAATTATAATGCTTTGTCGCTAATTTCCCCGCTGCTTCTTCCTCGCACAGGTTTAGTTATGTGTTTGCCTTTTGGGGGGGCCTTTGGTTGAGAGTTTTTACTGTGGGTTTTTTTCTCTCTCTCTCCTCTTCTCCCCCTGCATATGAATGTGTCACTTCACTTCACATCTGCAGAGACAGGAGGCTACAAGCCAAGCGAGGCGCTCTGGCGTTTGACTCATTACAGACAATGTGAGCGTTCGACAAAATCTATTCTGGAGTTTCACTTTTCTTTAAGAGCAGCGTGCGTGGAGCGACTTTGAAGGCGGACAGACGTGCGTGCATGATGGAGTACCTGCAGACGGCTGCTTCAAATGAGAATCAGATAGTATAGCAGCGCAGCAGAGTCGAGGGAAAATAACTTCATTCTCCTGTTTGATGGACAAAGAAAGGGGATGTGATCATATATGATGTGTATGATATCATCTATGCTCACATCCAAATAAAGTGGCCTAACAATATGAAACTTTCACAGCTGATTCCAGATATCAAAGGTAAACTGAAACCACATTTAGTTGTCATTCGGTTTGGGGCCGACAAAAAACACAACACAAAGACCATTTGTGTAGAAATGTGTTATTCTCTGCCTTGCCTCACAATTAGTCCGAAGTGGATAACAAAAATTACATTAAGTGGAGTCGGGATCCAAAAGAGACAAAAGCCAGTGGCATCCCCACCTTGCTTTGCTTCGCCTCCTCGCGCTGTATAATTGTTTTTCATTTACTTTCAACACTGCTAGCTGAAAAGATGGGCCGTTTCAATGAACAGATTAGGGCCTGCGAGCACAAACAAATGACAAATCCCTCTTAACCCCGTGAGCTCCTCGCCGCGCGTAAACCCCCCGCCTGCACCTCGCCCCGTCACACATTTGGCTCCGGCGATGTTATTAAACACAACTTTGTAGATTTACTTCCTTCAAAAGTGCCATTTAGCCAGGCGGCGAGCAGGAAGGAAGCAAGTGCTGGGAGGGGGAATTACAGGTTGCCAGCGTTCCGTCTTTGCGGAGGAGTGACAGGGCCGTCATTTTGCCGGCGGGGCCACCTCCCGTGTTGTTGTGACAACCGGTCATTATACATCGCCGAGATGCTCTCAGCTGCAGGTTTCAGCCCGGATGCAAATGGACGCAAATGGGCTCCGACCGCGACCAAGCTAATAACGTCCTTTTCATCAGCTTTGCTTCTTTTTGTCCCCGCCTCCCCCCCCCCCACCCCTCGCCTTTGTGTTAAGCGCCTTCTCCTTCCTGTTTTTTTGCCTTTACTTCCCTTTAAGGTGGACAGTTAAGAGCAACACGCCGGGGGTTTTTGATGAGCTCGCATGCGTTAGCGCCCAAAGTTATCTGCATCTTTGACGAACGCCAGAGTGTAAAGTGACAGACGCAGAGCTGAAAGAGATGCAACTGCTCATTTTTGAAGGTGAGGTCATAAAAGGGAGATGTTTGTGAAATCCTCTAAAACCAACATTCACTGTAGATAACCAATAATTACAAATGAATACTTCTACTGATACTAAGAACTTAAGAAGCGGTTAGGAGTGAAATGGAGCGGTGCAGGCTTTTCATAATTTGTACAAACAACATGCAACCTTCAAATTCTTCCTCGGAGCATTCTCTCATCTCTCCTTTCTCATTACACACAACATATAATATCAGGATTATCTAGCTTCCTTTGACCAAGACGCTCTTAATGTTTTTGTCAATTTCTCCCCATCAAAAGTATGGATTTCTTTTTTTTTTTAAATGAGAATATCTGTGTAAAACATAACAAAAATATCAAAAACGACAATCTAGACAAGAATATGATTTAATTATGACATCTACTGCCCCTCAGATTCCTCTCAGAAGCATCCAGGTAAGCCTCCACCTTTTATAATCCCTGCTTCTCTTCCCTCTTTCATTAAAATCAATGATGCGCACGCTGCCGTTTTATTTTTCTCCCGTTTGTTGTTGTTTTTTTTATTTGACGACAGCGAGGAGAGGTGCGCTTGATGATAGATGAGGTTATCACGCTGCTGCTCCGTTTGTCTACATGTTCTCGGCGGTTAACCTCGGCGCACTTCGTCGGCTAACAGACGGCGGCTCAGTTTGAGCTGCTTGTGCTACCTGCTGATCAGTGAGCTGTTTCACTAAACTGCTTTCAAAATGCTCGGCGTGGCGTTTCTTTCCCCTCTCTGTTGTCAGCAGGCTGAAGCTGATGGGACTTTTACTAAAAATGCAGATAAACAGTCACAATGTACTGGCATATAATAACAACATAGGTCCATCGACTTCCTCGCTCATGTTTGAGGTTGTAAAAACAAATAAACAAATTGTGGATGAGATTTAAAAAATGTAATACATTATAATTAATTTTCTTGTTTGTGTACATTTGTATATCTATTAATATTCCTAAATCAATACAAATTCAGAACTAATTTGGCAGCAGGAGCACACACACATACACACACACACACACACACACACAGGTGACCTCTTATTTATGTAACGCCGTCTATCTTAACATGCCAGGGTGTCTTGTGGTCGTACGGTCGTTTAAGGGACTCCAACAACATCCTTTGTTTGTTTCCTCTTTATTCTCCCATTGCATAGATAAATCAAATGGAGGCCGGCGTTGCACTGCGGTATGCGGGGGGCGGGGGCGGGGGGTTGAATTATATTGTTTTTGATAATGCCCGCTCTCATTCTCGGGGTCAGATTTGATTTGAGGTCCAGTCCATTAGCAGAAGTGCACCACCAGTGTTTGGATAAACAGTAGCAGCAGGGGGGCAGCGGGGGGGGGACAGACAGGGAACCGTCTTTCTTCCCCGGGTCTTTTTTTTGGGCTTTAATGGGATCGAATGTTAACAGGTAACACAGGAGAGCCACCAGCTGCTGACTGCAGGCCGATAGGCTGAGCTGCAGAATGTGACGCCCTGCATATTCTGAAGCCGTCGAGTGCAACACAGCGAAATCCTCTGGTGTTAATAAGTTCAGTGATAATTATTGAGAGTTGAGAAGCAGCCACTCACAGAGCTGAGGCGGCTGTTCAAAAACAATATGAAAGTGCTGTACAAGCTCGGATGGGTGTGGGCTCGCAATGTTGACGCGTGACATTCAGAAACAACTTTGGTTAAAACTCCCAATAAAGCAAAGTAAGTTCAAAGGAATCAGCTGGTTCTTCTAATCATTGTTTTTTCAGAAATAGAAAATTATTTTTAGCGTAAACAATGCAAAGAACAGACACGAACCGACACAAATGCTTTACATTTGCTCTTAAAATTAGACCGGGTGTGATAACTCAAACCGTCAAGCCGTCTTAGAGCATCAGTCTCATTAATCCTCTGTATGAAAAGAATTGTACTGAAAAAAAAGGGACATCCTTCAGTGGAAAGCAGCCCCCACCCATCCACCTCAAGGGTCTTATCCAAGTCCGCTCAAAACGAGAGGCGGCGAATTAAAGAGCATTGATTACCACTGTGAATTATCTTCTTTCCACTGCAGGGATGTGCGAGTTGCTTTGAAATGCAAGGAGAGGAAAAGAAACAGTCTCCAAACGCGGATAATACCATTTAAGAAATCGTCTCATTGGTCTTTCGAGAAGTCCGAGCTTTATCTTATGGCGCGTAACAAGCCGCGCTTTCATAAATTGCGGCTTCAATCGGATAATTGAATCACTTTGCTGGAAGATTAATTGTGGCTGTGTGTGTTATTAGACTGTATACTTCATGTGGATCCGACTGCCGCGCAAACCATCATTGGGAGACTGCAAGTTTATTTTAAATTGTGTTTTTTCCCCCGGAACTGGTTTATTGATTCTTAGTGTGGTATTCATTGTAATATGGCACAACATTCTTATTTACAAATTACTCGTCACTGCAGAGATACATATATGTATTTATCTTTACGTTTAGTTCCTTTTTTTCAGGAAATTGACATCTGGAGGGTTAAATTGGCCAACGCAGTACAAAGCACATCAAACTCTATTATGTCAATGTCCTTGAGAAGACGAAAACACTTTACTGTACAAGGAAAAAAAGAGAGAAAATAGGATTTAGGACGTCTGGGCCAGAATTTATATGTCCATGTCCTGCGATAAAGTGCTCCATAATCTGGAAATAGAGTTTTCCTTTAAAAAATATTATGTTTGAAGGCGGAGAGAAAGCAGAGCTCACAGCAGGCCTCATAATCTAATAAATTGATTTGCAATATCCTCTGAAACTGTGAACTGATAAATGTAGCTTCTTTGCGCCGCCCCGCCTCAACTTCCAAGCTCGCCTACATAAATGCGCTTCCGCGCATCCAAAAGACAAAAGAGCGGCCCTGTTATGTTCCTGAAACTATTCTGCTCGCCTCGTGTAAGCTCATCTGGGTGTTGCCAGTGGTCACCTAAGGATTAAACTCACTTTCCCTCTCTCTCTCTCTCTCTTTGCCATCTCTCGCTGTAACCCCTCCCCCCTCTTTTTGCCAGTTCTATTCTTTGACCAAAAGCTTGGATACGCTCGAGACGAGGCATTAAACGTTGCCAGCGCATGAAAAAAAAGAAACAGATTATCCTTGGATATGAACTCCCATGTTCTTGGGATTGCTGGACAGCTGTAGCCAAAACGAACAATAAACAGCGACTTGGTGTCCGTGGGCAGCGGCGTCTGCAATGCCAGATTGCGGGAGGGAAGAAAATAACATCCAGCCACTTCACAGGCCCATCACTGCAACCGTACAGCGGCGTTTGAAAAATAGAACTAATCCCGGACCCCAAAGGACAGACCCTCGGCTCACTCTGAACAGACACATTTTCTAACGGGGGGAAGATTTGCCACCCATGATTCCGTTGGGCGGGTGTAGGGAGATGCCACCCTTCTCTACCCCCTTCGCCAAAACATTACGGCGCACAAAAGAGCCAATGTGATTTGCACCCCAAATCCTCTCAAGTCCTTCGGAGTGTGGCGCGAGACATCTCCGTGGAAAGTGTGGAGCAAATCTCCCGGAGGAGCCGCGCTTTCTAATGGCTTATTTATCGGCAGTGTCAGCCCCGGTTTTTTTTCTTTGTTATCTGACTCTTTGTGTTTCGCAAGGTGTACCTGAGACTGTGAGGGATTAGCCGCGCTTCCAGAGGAGTGCAGGAATCTGGACCTGTGTCAGAAAAATAAAAAAAGGAGGTTGAAGCAGCAACTGAGACGGCAGCTCTGCTTGGCACTCGCTGCTTAGACCACACAGATCACCGGGGACACTCGCATGAACAACGTTCCACTCGCCGTACGTTTAATAAATGCCACTTGACATTGGGAGAGGCTTTCGCAGCGTCCTGGCGCTTTTGGAGGAAGGAGGACTTGCTCTGGATTTGAGCAGTTTGGCGGGGCCTATCTCCACGCTGGCAGGAGGCGTCAGGGATTTCATGGCTGTTTGCCCGCCCGAGTGCTTTTCCTTTGCTCGTGCCCCACTTGGGCGCGCAGCGTTTTTCTGCAGTGGCTTTCAGTTGTTTCACAAAGACATTTACACGTTTCCCTCTCTGCCTTTATGTAAACACTGCATGGGAAACCAAAGATACAAAAAGGGGAAATGACTGAACATCTTTGCGCTTTATCAAAAAGAGAATGAATGAGGCAGAATACGCCAACGTAAATGATCAATCAGTCATCAAGTCATACGTTTGACGCTTATGGGATGAACCAGGCTAGCATTTCAGCAACAGGTCCCAAATTGCGTTAAGCTGCAACGCTCAACTCCACAAACAACTTTATGAACAGGAGCAAGCACTGGCAGGAAGAGATTCAGACCTTGCATGAACATGTGACCTCATTATCACGATAACGCATTTGTTCACCGGGACAGACGTTAATGCTGGTTGTAAATACTGTAGTGACTTTCATGTCTGTGTGTATGTGTGTGTGTGCATGAATGGGTTTGAGGGCGCCTTGATGTGGCTCCAGGTCCCCAGCCTGAGCGCGGTGGTGGGCTCGACCTGCCAGCCACCTGCGGTTTGGGCCTTGTTTTGGTTTTTATTGTTGTTGATGCTGTTGTTGGTGTCATGTTTCTCCCTTTGTGAAATGGCGCAGTGGCCGTGCGCGTGTAATTGTGTGTGTTTTGTTGCTGGAAAGAATAAATAACTCGAGCCTCTGTGTTACGGCTCTGTGATTATGTCCTCTACACACCGCAGACTGGATGGAAAAATCCAAAATAGTCACAAACCTGCATTCTCACACGAAGTGCAGCTGGGGTGTGTCAAAGCCCACAGCACCACTAATGTAATGTTCCACTGCCAAACCAACACACACACACACACACACACACACACACACACACACACACACAGAGGGAATATTGAGTGTCATTTCTCAGAGGCACGGTGATATCACCCTACGCTGCTTTTCCACCTTTTCACACACAATTACTCGCCAGCAAGAAAGACTCTCTCTCTCTCTCTCTTTCTTTGAACTGGAATAGCAAAGGCTATAATTACAGCAATCAGCACTTATCTTCGCAACACCCCAACACAAACCACACTTCTGCTCACATGCTGCGGATATCGATTCACACCCTGAGCTGGGTCACCTCGGCGAGGAAGATAGGGACTTCCATGATGGATGGGTGTATGCTTTCCAGGCCGCTGGTCATCACTGGCTTGCCGCTGAGTAACCCCCATTTCCTGCTCTACGCTGACCTCTTCCTCCTCCCCATCATCCCCTGGATGGGTCCAGACACTGGGTCAGAAGTGGGGGGGGAGGAGGTGGGGGTCGCGGATGGGAAGGAGGCCCGATCGCAGCGCAGCAGATTAATGTGAGTAAACACTGCAGGACTCCTCACGTTTCCTGAGGTCACTTGGGCGCAAAATAATTACGTAGAATCGTAAATTTCCTTGCTACAGCGCTTTTTTGGAGCAGAGATCAAGCGCTTAGACAAGGCAAAAAGTTACCAAAAAAAAAAAAAAAAAAGCCAGACAAAAACTAATAACAGCTTAGGGTGAGTAAACACTGCAGGAATCCTTTGCATTTCCTTCACTTAAGCGCAGCATTAAAACAATTACGAGGTGCTTAGCTAACGGGGGGGGGGGAAGTCTGTTCTATTCAGCCGAGTCACTAAATCTGCATGTTAATTCCGGGATAAGAGATACATCAGGAAAACATGTCGGAATAACTGAACAATAAACACGTTTTCAAATACTATAACTGAGGAACTGAACTAGAAGATAAATCAAAACTTGTTCCTAGGATGCGTTGACGTTAAGCACAACACCAGGACTTATCACTATTACTCTTCTGGTCGCCATTGCGTGTCCACGATTATTTGTCTGGCAAAATTTGGAGGGCGGACAAGAAAAATGTCCAAAAAAAAGAGCAGTTATCGTGATATTCATTTCAATCAGGGACGATTCCTCCTCGCCCTAATCTATCTTAGTCACTGTTCCTTTCCCATGTAAAAGCAAAAAAACACCAGAGCCTCACTTGATATTGTATAATCTTGTACGGCCTCCGGATGAACCCGGCCTGAAGATAGCAATAAATGGAATGTGGATTTAAAGAAACTCATTTAGCACGATTGTTTCGTAATCTTTTCCAAGTACTTAAAGGAATCGCACAGCCACTCTGAACATCCACGTCCTGAAGAAGAAGAAGAAGAAGAAGAAGGAGGGAAAAAAAAGAAGACCTGACCGCTATTATTTTTACAGGGGAACTTCACTCTTCCATCCTCCCATTCTTCCATCCAGCCTTCTCCTCAGCGCAAGACGTGTAATTTGTGTACGCGGCCTCTGGTGTTGTCTTAGGCCGCGCTCCAAAGCCACTCTAAAAAGGTATGTGGCTTTGGCGGGGAGAATAAACAGCCACCTCATTTCACTCTCCCACGTCTCGGACGCTCAACTCTGCTCCCCTCGACCCTGCCAGCGCCCCGTTCCAAGGAAAAGCACACATAAAACAAGGCACTTTGGGGAAATCAAGAGACGGGGAGAGAGGGACGGGGGGTTGGGCCGCAACGGGCTAAAAAAAGGTTACGGAGCGGATCTCGGAGCGGTTTGAACGGACCACAACACTGAAAATATCTACTAACACGTGCACCCAGTGATATGTGACTCAGATGTTCCTTTCATTTGCAATTTTTATCTAGAATAATAATTGAGTCCCAAGTCGTTCATCAGCAGACAACCCTCCTTGTTTTTAATTCTTACTGGGGGAGAAAATGGCGCCGTGCTATCAGCCTGGAATCACAAAGTTACGCAGCACAGAGAAGAGCGATCCTGAGGGCGCCAGACCCTGTGGATTTACCCTCTGCGCAAGGATTAAATATTAATGTCAAGTACGGACAAATTAAAACTTAAAGGGAGAAATCCAAACAGTGATGAACGAGCACGCTTTGTTCCTCTCCTGTCTTCAGGCTTTGTTGGGGTAAAAGTTGTGTGAGTAACCAAGCTGTGTAGGCTTTGTCATTTAGTTCTTTCGGGGCTCCACTTCTCATTGCTGTAAGGCCAATCAACACAATAAGCTGCGTGTAAACACCAGCCTGTCACCTTTCCAAAGCCCCTCCAACCACACGTCCGTGCTCCCCGTCTTGGCACCGTTGTACAATCCGGCACCTCCTCTGCCGTTTTGTCTCCTGACATCAATAAATGAACTTTTCAACACACTACATCTTGTTTGGAAGGCGTGACGGAGACGGATGACTGCCAGCGCTCTTATGACTAAGCGCAGACCTGAATGAAACTGCAGTTACACCTCTCCCGCCGCCTGAGAGGGGGAAGTGAGTGAAGGCGCGATAAATCAGCGCTGACAGGTCCACTCTACCTGGCCCCTCGCCGGCCCCATCAACGTCGACAAAGCTTCGCAACGTGATGGGTAACGGGCCTGCGGCGGCGTTAGCGTGGCCTGGGACTTGGCGGCGGGAAAAACGCCAAACACAATCAACGGCAACACGCTAAGCCGGGACCTCCTGTCACGGAGAAGCGTCTGCCTCTCACCTGGCGGAGGGACGGTTGAGCCGGTTGGCAGGCTTACTTGTGATGGAGGCGAGCAGAGGAGATGATACAACGCATCAAGGTTGACTGACCTCAAGAGGAAGATGAAGAGATGACGGCAACCCTTTTTTCTTTTAACCCTTCACTTTACATTAAAGGAGGTGTGCCGCTTTTCCTGGCAGACGTTCGCCTTGTTTTTCTCCCGCTCCCTGATGTATGGTTGACTATACATCATGTGACAGTGAGTCTATTTGTGTCACAGCAGGTTGTGAGGGAAACGTCAGAGGAGAACATGCCTCCACTTCCTCCTCCTCCTCCTCACATATGCTGAACAAGAGGCAGGAAGCTTTCCTTCACGGTGTCGACGCCGAGCGTCACATAATTTGTACCGACGAAGCGCCGGGCTACTGATTTTCTCATCAGGATGTTTGATATTTAAGTTGATTCATCGCCGGCGAGAAAAAAAGGGATTGTACGACACACTCAGAGCTGCCTTCTGTCACCAGCAGCTGTCTGAAAAACAAGGTAACACGCTTCATATGGCGCAAACACTCACTCTATTAGGGTACATATACAAAACCGGAAGGTAGGAATCCGTGTTTTTACCTCTGCGGCCTTGTTTTGAGGAAATAAAGGCTTTCCTTAGAATATTACCTTCAGCTTCTCCCAGGCCGGCCCCTGGGAGAAAGGCATGGTCCTTAGGAAAGAACTGCACTGACAGAAATATTCACTGTTTTGATAGTAACAAATATATCCCTCCTGTGGGACGCTGTGTAGGGCTGTAACACTGAGGTACGACGAGCTGCTGAATGTGCCCAGACGCACACACGCAGCCTAAAATCACAGTCCATTCTCGTCCGTCCTCCTCTACTCAGGCGTACACAAACACTCATTTTCCCCGGCATTCCTTATCCCAACCACGGCTAGAAGACTCAAGGTGTGCCGCTCCGTGTGAAAGAAGGAGAAAAAAACAATCGCGAGCGCAAACAGCATATGGAGAGAGACGGAGACGTTACAAGGCTTTTATTAACCTGTACCACATTCATCCATTGTTCTCCAGATGCCAGTTAACAGGGCCAATTGAGATTTTAAGTGAACACCACAAGGTATTTAACTGTAGTGTACACACACACACACACACACATACACACACACTCACACACTTTTTAGATATTGTTTTCCCTTTGATCAAATTTCCTTCGCAGCACGCCTTTTTAATGTCGGCAGATCATCCGGCTCGGCCCCCTCGTTTTCAGATCCCTCGTTTTTTTTTCTCTCTCTCACTTCCCCGGCCTCGGCCCTCATTTGCGTGCCGAGGTGCTTTACCTTTAGGAAAAGAAACATCAGGGTTTATTAACGAGTGGAAAAGGAAGAAGAAGAAGAAGAAGAAGAAGAAAGAGGAGGAGGATCTTGCAGATTCAAATGCAGAGTATTCCTCTCCCCGGGAGACTAAACAGAACAAGAAATAACATGAGCGGTACGTATTAATGTATGCCCTTTGATGTCTGGCTCCAGCCGTCCTGTAGCACCATTAACAATTTAACTGAAACATCACATTTGTCAGAGCTAAATTGTGCATCTAAGACTGGAGGTTGAGAGAAGCCGTTCGCGTCTATCAGAGAGTCGGAGGAGAAAGAGCAAAAAGGCCCAATTAGAATTGTTTTCCCCGACTTGGAGCTGAAAAACCCAAGGAGTGTGCTAGAGTGTGTGTGTGTGTGTGTGTGTGTGTAGATAGAGTGCAAGTGTGGGCAGCTGAGGAGGCTTGGTGCAAAATGCTCAAATGTCATATTAGCTTAGCTCCCTCTAGTGTTTAATTACAGCACTGACACATTTTAAAAAGCCTTCCGTACCGACCAGCAAACACACATTTTATATGAACAGTTTTTTTTGAAAATACCTTATTTTTTAATAATTGAGTAAATGATACCACATGGAATGATAAAGAATTCACAGTAGTTGAATTTATAATATCTCATTCTAATATTTAATTAAATTCCCAGCAAGATTGAGAGATTTACTCGTTTCCTCGGTAACACAACATTATGATTAAGAAGTTAAGAGAAAATCTGACCTGGATACATGAAAGTGTTTACACGTAAACCGCACCAATGTCATAATCCATAACGCCAAGTATTGTCAGAGTGAAGACATTAACGTGTATTCAGCCATCTCCAAACAAAAAGCAAAAAAAAAAAAAAGACGCCATCATTTACAAATCACGCTGGAAGGCGAAGTACCACTTGAATGGGAACACAGGCCACGTTCATTGGGTGATATTTGGCAATTAATCACTTGATTAATATGGCCTTAAACACACAAAGAGACAGTGACAAATTCTGTTAGCACGTTTGCGATCCCGGAAAACGATAATTGTCCGACGGGAGTCTCATTTGTCAAGCAAAGCGTGAGGCAGAGCTTCCAGTTCAGCCCGTAATTATTTGCTTTATTTGTAACGCTGAGGTTTTTTTTATTATTCCTCAAGGGCCTCAAAGTGATTCCTCGTAACGTATATGTCAGTCCTATAGAAACTCTTAATTAGCTCAGCAAATAAATTCAGTTAACTCCTTATTTAAATTATTTCTGAAGAAAATTTAAGGTCATTTCATAAATAACCAAATTGACAGTAGAGAAACCAAATGACTGCACACTCCTCAAGTAACTGCGGCGGTTGAACTCTATAAATAAGGTGATGAATTAGATAAGAGCCTAATCTTGGATTGGGGACAAACACAGATAAACTCCTCCATTTAAAACCCGAAAATACTGAGCTCTGACTACAAACGGGCGGCCGTCATCCAGCATGTTGCCGCTGTGCAGAGCAGAGCAGAGCGGCGATGTGATGTGTGCAGATGAAGGGCTCCAGTCGAGGGCCCGGCCAGGCGGCACGGCGGCCCAGAGAGGAGCCAGGGGAGCTGGGGAGCGACCGAGCCCCAGCTCCCCTGGTACTCCACTAATGAACCCTACTGCTGCTCCCAACATGAGCCCCAGCTCCTCAACAACATCACACACACACACATCGTGCATCTATTCACACACAAACACACACTTTGCTGAGCTGTAGAATGACAGAAATACAAAAAGAAGAGAAAAGAAAGGTCTCTGCACACTAATTATTTTCATTATTGATATAATCAATGTTCATTATTTCAGTTTTGTGTATAAAACGTCACAGTAAGATATTAAACAGAAAAACGTAGCAAATCTTCATATTTTAGAATGGAGAGGAATAGAGACAGAGCTCACACACACACACACACACACACACACACACACACACACACACACACACACACACACACACACACACACACAGAGACAGCGGTGAATAAGACTTCTAACAGTTACTAATACTCACACAGTGACGCCCAATAGAAGCAAACAAATTGAATTTGTTTTTATTCCAGTCAAAGAATTCAACTTCCCCATAATTAGGACCAAAAAAGGCAGAAGGCAAGAGGGGAGGAAAAAAAAAGGAGAGAAAGAGAAACAAAATTGCAAACTGTATCATTTTTTGACGACCATTCCAACTAATGATATTGTAATAAGATGCCTCGCAATAGAGTGGGAATGGAAAACGTAATTACATGCATTAGTTTATCTAAGCGATTGTACCGTCGCAGATCCATCAGTTTTTCAGAGCTCATCTGGAAGCCCATGCATCACTGTCAGCCTCCGTTTGATGGGGGGGAAAACGTGTTCATTTGTTAGCCTCGTTTAAAAGATGGCGCCTCAGATTCACTTAGGCCCAGACGGAGCAGAGCGGTTATGACAGCGGCATTACCAAAACACACACACAAGCACACACGCGCAAATAAAAGAGAAAAGGTCTGCGACAGTGTGCTACTCTGCGCCTTGGCAACTTCATCAGCTTTTGCATTAAGGTGATTACGGCCAATGAGAGCAGCCCGAGGCCGTGTTATGTATGATAAGGATGAGATGATGATGAACTACCAGATACTCCACCTGGACGCAGAAGAAGAAGAAGCTCTACATCCACATTTGTTACCCAGGGCTTTCAGCTCCTGAATGCTATTTTTCTAGAATTCTGTTTTTATTGAAGTTGTGCTAAAGTCAGGGTCAATGAATTTTTACTTACTCAATTTTTTTTAAAGCCTTAAAAAATGGTCACTATCAGACAAATAGACTCTTATTTGAGCCTCAGGTGAAATTCCAACTCTTGTCTCCCTTTGAAAGGTCCAGGAAACTTGTTTAAGGATTTCAAATTGCATCTTTGTGACATTTTTCCGGCAGAATCTACTCAATTATTTATTATGTAACCTTAGGAAAAGTTAAGTGGCAACTGTGTAATTGATGATACGATTAACAAGTCAAAGTTTTTCAGTAAATTGTCCTTTGAGAAGTCTGTGAGAAAAGAAAGAGGCTGCTGTGTATTATGTGCTGCTACAGGACACCATTAAGTTCCTCGGTCACCGTCTCTCAAGTCTTAATGGACATTAAACACAGAGCTGAAGAAACACACCAGCACAATTGAGTTAGCAGGCACTTACAGGGGGGAGGCCTTGCCCCATACATTTGCGTAAAAACACATAACTGTCACAAAATTACATGTCATTATTGAGCAGATCGTATGGATTCCACTTATTGTTGCTTAATGGCCTCTTTTTAAAAAGAATGCTGTTAGCCTGGTATTTAAAGATAATGCTGAAGAGGATGCCGGGGTGTCGTCTCGCTCTCCCTCCCTCCTGTCCGCCGCGCTCCCTCCCGTCTCGTGAAAGCAAGGATCCTTATTCAATTACATTTCAAACCTCCATTTCCGTTTGCATTCGGCTCGTTAGGGCTGACGGCTTGAAAGGCAGCCATTAATGACACACGCGTGCTAAAGATCCGTGTCCAGGAAAAGGCCATCTCAACTGCAGCCAGGATAGGATCTGAGACCACAGGCAGCTTGTGTTTCAGAAATAAGGACAAACTCGCCCCCTACTGGCCTTCAGAGGGAACGCGCCTTATTCTGAGACTAGATTGGAGCTCAACCATAAAACACCTTTTGGGTCTGTAGAAGCTCTTTAGTGCATTTCATTTTATTTATTTTTTTAATACATTTTAAAAACTTAAAAAAATAAAAAAAAAAAATGAAAATATCCTGGAGTCATATATTCATAGTAATAATTTAGATTTTCTTTTTTTTAAGATTTTATTTAGTTTGCATACTATAGAAAAAAAGGGACATTGATATTTAGCTGAAGATGTTTAATTGATAGAGTTGAAACTTGACCTGTTTGTGATCTAAACTGGTTGAACGTCAGGGCAGGTGTAAGCGCTTTATTCCCAGCAGGGCAGATATCTCATTTTGAAATGGAAATCTCTCTGCGTTGGTTCTTTGGCAGCTCCTCTTGCATGATTCATGAAAGGCCGGTAGAGGGCTAATTGTTCAAATTAATTTGCGTAAATGACTAAGCAAGAGATAACAGAATTACATCTGCACTTCCCTGGCGCGGGTTCAACAGTGACGGGCCTCGACAGGCAGCTGCATCAAGACAGCATCCTTGCCAGAAATTAAAAGCCACAAAACATTAATTAATAGAGTTTTTGTTACGTTAATTTGCACCAAGCGGTTTAAGAAGAGCAGGGAGGAGGGAGGAGGAGGAGGAGGGGGGAGGAATGGGAACGCAGCACAGAGAAACAGGAGCTGTGCATAATTAGAATAAATTAGTCCAATGCAACATTTTGGAAAAGGTTTTTGAAAAAAATGGGTGTTGGTTGAAAAAAAAAAAAAAATAGAAGAGGGCGGGAGGAGGAAGAGGAGCTAAGTTTCTGACAAGCCCATTAATCACCATAGTAATGCAGCTGTAACAATTAGAAGGATGAAGCTGCCAGGGTGCGGTTTTTATCCATCATAGAGAGTATTTGTCCCCCCGTGTGTGTGTGTGTGTGTGTGTGTGTGTGTGTGTGTGTGTGTGTGTGTGTGTGTGTGTGTGTTTTAAGCAGACGAGTCAGATGGTGGGAGTGATGTACTTGTTAGCCGCGGCCTGGCCCGGAGAACAAGCGGGCCGAGAGAAGACCTGTGAATTCTGGGAGTACGAACGCAGAGCCAAGAAGGATGTAGCGCAATCAATCTCCTGGGCTTGGTGAACTCCTCCTCCTCCTCCTCCTCCTCCTCACAAGTTGGAGTTCTTATTCATACAGCAGCTCGAGACAGAAGAGACTTATAAATTCAGGTCACTATTAAACATTTGAAGACATTTGACTGGTTAAAATAATTGGATACCGCAAGTCTAAGGCTTTTACTGGCGCCTACATATGAATAATCCCTGTATTTAATCATTGAGCTTCATCTTAAGAGCACAAAGGCCTGTAAGCTTCACACCATAGATGTTTTCTTCTTTTCAAATCATGTATCGGGACATTTCCCAACCCCATAAACTGATTTTTTTTTTTTTTTTTAAATGCAAGTACAAGCACACAGCAGCAGAATACAAGAAGATAGTAAGTGCTACCAAACAAGACGGCCTGCGGGGTCGTAACACAGATCCTGCTGTGAAGCCTGAAGGGAGCGAGCAAGACGACAAGGCTGCGGCTGTAACGGCGGCGGAAAAGCTCGGCGAAAACGTATACGTGAATAGACTCTGATGAATCACCGTCGCCAATCATCCCTGTGAGATTCCCTTTGCCTCCTGCGGCGCTTTAAGTTCTGCCTTCAAACAATCATACGGGCACGTAAAGGCCGCCGCCAGCTTCCCCATTTCTCTTCTGTGTTTTCCCGCCATGATTTGGAGGGATGTTATTATCATAAATTACACGCGGTAATGCGAGGTGGTAGGCGGAGGAGAAAGTGGAGCCTGGGCGTCCATTTAGCCGGGGTAAACTTCCACATAGCTGCCAGTTCATGATCACCCATCCAAACTGACTATTTTATGCCCCGCTCGCCTGATGCATGGGAGTGAAAAAAAAAAGTGCGGCGCCATCTTTTATGCCGTTCCTCCCGTCCTCCTTCCTGCCCAAGAGAGAAAATCGATGGGCGAACACGAAGGGGCCATTGGTTTATGTTTGGGTTTTAGCGTCTGCGTGCAGCACGGCTCACCTGGGCGCCGTTCATCTCCGCTTCCCCCCCCGAAAGCACCGCCCACACTGACAGTATCGACTACACACACCTACACAACGCACTCAGAGAGGAGAGGAGAGGGATTTAACTGTCGTGGAAGAGGGCTGTGTGTGTGTGTGTGTGTGTGTGTGTGTGTGTGTGTGTGTGTGTGTGTGTGTGTGTGTGTGTCTCCCAGGTATGCACTAAAGAATACACTTAAAATGAAGGTAACAATGATACAATATAGAGTCATGTACTGGTGTGTAGTTACATGGATTTAAAGTGTTAACAGATTATTGATCCAGGTGATGTTTCCTATCATTTGATCGGCCAAACCCACACCTTAAAATGCGACGAGTATGTATTCTATTTCCTCATCTTTCCCTCCTTCCAGACAGCCGTGTTGTTCTACACCGGCTCCTCTCCTGCCTCTCCTTATTCTTTGTCGATACGTTCGGGTCTCTTCTTCTTCTTCTTCTCCCTCCTTCTCTTCCTCTCCTTCTCCTGATACATATTCACTCTTGATTGTGGCTGCCAATTAGCGGGCGAGGCTGCGGCGGTTCATCCATCTGACTTAAAAGTTCCCTGCCACTAATTTTGACGGTCGGGTCAAGTAGCAGAGGGGCCCATTAATTGCAATAATGAAGTCTTCAGTGAGCGATCATCAATGTCTTCAGAGTGCCATTAATCCTTTAAAGAAATCATCTCTTTATTTTTAATGTTTAGCTTTATCGTCCAGCCGGCTGCTGCAACATCTCATTTATCCCCGGCTTAATAAACATCATGCATATATCATTTCTCTCTCTCTCTCTCTCTCTCTCTCTCCTCTCCCTCCTCCTCCTGTCTCTCACTCTCCTTTCCTGTCTCTCTCCTCGCTCCCCCGCTCCTTCATGTGTCACTACATGTCTGTCCCTCTGTGTCTTATTCAACCCTTTCCTTACCCTTTCTCCTCTACAATATCATACCTTTTCATCCATTCTTCTTCTCATTTCTTCTCCATTCACATCTTCGCCATCTGCTCTCCATTCTCCTCTCCCTCTCTCTCCCTGTCCTCCCTCCTTATTCTAACCACTCTTTCTCCTATCCTCCTCCCTTCACCTCCATCTCTCTCTCTCTAAACCACTTCTGGTCTATATTTGCTGCATGACTGGACAAATAGAGGATCTATCTGAGCACAATTTACTGGCCGTCGACTCTTCCCCATTCATTCTAGTGCCAGGCAGGCAGACAGCTTTAATAACCAATGTGACAAATAAACTGTTTGTGTGTGTGTGTGTGTGTGTGTGTGTGTGTGTGTGTGGCTCTTTTAAACACAACTGCAACTGGAGCCACACCATGTGTACTTTCACATTCTAACAGACGCACAAGATCCCTAAACATGTTCTCCAAACTTCCGTGGGTGTCAGTGAGTGAGAGCTGCACATTATTAAACAAAGTTGTGTTTATTCTGAGCCCATATGACCCCTATAGATCTATCTATCTACTCTGAGCACATATGACCCCTATGACCCCTCACCCTCCTCTCTTCTACAACACCGGGTTACAAAGTTACAGTTAAAGCCAGCAAACTGTCCAAAATGACTGAAATACAGCATCAAATACTCTCGCATTTTCCTCTGCACACTGCGTGGTGAGGTTGTAATTTAAGTTCACTTAAGCCTCATCAAGCCCAGGACCAAAGGCAGATCCAAAACCGCTTGCGATGCCTCTTTACTAACCTGGTGTAATGGAGCGCAGAAGTCGAAGAAGCACACAGACGCCAAAGTGATGCAAGTTTATTTGGCTCTTGCAGAAGCAGAGAGGGAAGGAAAAAAAACACCCTGAGCGCACACACGCACACACACACACACACACACACACCAAAGTAACGACAGGTTGACTTCGTATTGCATCATCTTCTCCAACTGAACTGATACCCAGACTTTCTTAGTCGTATACTTTTCTCCTTTTAAAAGAAAACCTTACCTAAGGCACCAATTTTGCGTGTGTGTGTGTGTGTGTCTGTGTGTTAAATGACGCTCCTCCCCAGTTAGAGCATATGGCAGCGAGGACAACGTCGCAACCTTGACACACAAACGCACGCGGCGGCCCGGATTGATTGTTTGCACGGCGCTCATCTATTTCAAAACGCACCTAATGTGTTTTAAACATCTGTTCATTCATCTACAGTATTTACGCATCCATCCAGCCATCCATCAATCCATCATTACAGTTACAAGCTCGACCACGCCGCACGGCCATTACTCAGAGTGACAGTGAAGAAGTGACTGCCAATACATCGAGCAGTGAATACACGTCAGAGACAACTTACACACAGATCGCTCTGACACGGCGGGGTTTAAGATGTGAACGATGGACTCCGCTCGCCCTCCTGACAGCCGGGGTGAAGCCACAGTGCTTTGGTGGCGCGGCCTTAGTCAAATTCTTTCGTTTTACCTCTAATCGTGTCATTTATCAAAGCGGCTGCTTGGGCGGCGTCACCGAGTGCGGCGGCGCTAACGAGACGTGAGCGAGGCGACTGGAGGCGGCTTTTTTTTTTTCAAATCTGATTTCAGTGTATTCCATCAGATCAAGTAGGAATTGTTGCTCTGCAGGTGACCTCTGACCTTTCTGTGAGATCGGGGCGGGCACGCACACACACACACACACACACACACACACACACTTGCAGAGGAAAATCAAAATCTCCCCACGCACTTTTTTCTGATACTCATCTCGCCATTTGCTTTGACGCTTACACTGCATTAACCCCGTCACGTAGCGCCGCAACACAAACACCAGTCAATTTACCCGTTTTGCATTCAATTCTCACCGATGATTATGAGCCCAGTTGCTGCAGTTGATGGAGAGATTAATCTTGCTTTGATAGAAATATGTCACTTTCAGCAGGGCCGTGATGGATGCGATTTATCATTCCGGACAAATCTGTGCCGGTACGCCCCCCCGCCCTCCCCTCCTCTCCCCCCGCCCCTTGACAGCTCTATTGTGCCGAGAATGTCCCCAAAATGTCACCTGTTGTACGCCGAGTGACCTTCTAATTTTCTAATTCAATTTCGAGAACTCCCCCTTCCCCTCCCGCCTCGATCCGACACGCCGCTCATATCGTGAAGCAGTAATAACAATTACACACCGTGACTGGCTCCAAAACCTGCAATTCCCCCACTTTAAATCAAAGCCCAAGTAGTCTTTTATTAGGCTGCCCGGTTAAATCAATCTAAATCTAAGCATAATAACTCTCTAATCAGGTGCTGAGGAGAATAATAGGTTGTCACGCTCGAGGAAAAATAGGCAATCATGGAATGTTTTCTTTAATTAGGCCGGCTAAAGTAGAAGGGCACGGAGCGAGTGAGGGACACATTCATCATAGCCAAGGTGGGAAATTACTTCAATTACTCAGGAAAGGGGAGAGGGAACAGAATTACAGAAGGCAGAGAAGCAGAAGAGAGGAGACCATGATCTGTAAGTAAGTCCAAGCGACACCGGCAGAGGGAGGGGAGGAGGGGGGAGGAGGAAGAAAGGAGGTATGAATGAAAGGAGATCTGTTTCAAGTTCCCTAAAAGACGTAATCAGCGGGGGTTTACGGTTGAATGGAGAAAGTGTGGAGGAAGGAAAAAACTTTTGAAGACGTCTACACAGTGGATGGAGAAGAGAAACAGTAGGAAGGGAAGAAGGAAGGAAAGAAAACAAGGAAGGAAGGAAGGAAGGAGAGTCAAACCTCTTGGATCGCATCTTTTGCCAAACCGCCTCTCACCATTATGGCGGTAAAACAATCCTCTATCACTCAGACAAAAAATTGGAGCCCTACCTACACGTAGAGCGACGCTCCGCTCTCATCCCGTTCTCTTCCTGCCCCCCCCCCCCCTCCTTCCTCCGCCCAGTGTCTGTCAGCTTTCCCAGTGCTGCAACAAGAGAGTGACTGAGCGAGTCTGGCGGCGATTCCCCAGGAGGCGACGGGATAAATAAGCAATCTTACTGTAACCGGATCTATTGATTGGGCAGGGCGGTTTGGCGTGCCGTGGATCCAGTTTGTTCCGTGACTGAGGACCTGCCAGACCAGCAAGCGGCCAGATAAACGCCAGGATTAAAGCTACAGATATCCTGATAAGACTTTTTTCCGCAGACATGAATGAACTGCAGTACCTTTTCCATTTTGCCTTGCAGATTGTTTTTTTAAACCTATAAACATTATAAATTATAAACTAATTTACAATTGTCATGTAATGTTTATGTAACCTTTTAATCTCTCTTGTATTTTGGGTATACAGGCGCAAACGAGCTGTTTAGCTAATCCTGTCACATTAAAATGGCATCATTAACTTCCAATGTGGATGAATGTGCAGTGACCCCTGTAAATAAACAACAACAGCTAAATAAAATACATTAAAGAAATACAATGTTTAAAGCAGCCTTAATCTTATGTGCCAGTGCTGGTTTGGTGCCGCTTCCGTAACACACAGCAGAGTGCGTCGCTACGGCGAGGTGGCAATCAGGCGGGCTGCGTGTCAGCGGGCCGATCAATAAAGGATCGCAGCGTGTTCACGTCTCGCAGCTGTGCGGGATTATCTGGAGTGATCCATCATGAGTGTGATAGGTGGTCAATGGCAGACCAGGCGGAACTAAACAACTGGAGGAGGTGTAACGTAACTCGCAGTGGTGGCGGCGGCGGCGGCGGCCTGACTGTCAATGGATCTGGCTACGTGAGACGTTTGTTGAACCGGTGTGAAAGGAGAGACGGAGAAGTTTACACAGGCCAGATTCTCACCCGTCTGCGTTTTATAAAAGGAAACCAGGTAAATATTGAGTTAAGACAAAAAAAATAAAATGTTGAAAACGAGCAGAATCAAGCCCAGGCTGGATGATGTCATGCTTCCTGGCTTTTCTTTATTACTGTGATGAATTACCTGCCAGCATTCAGCAAGTCTCAAAACAACGTATTTGGATTACATAACTGGATTGTTATCATTTTTGCGTCTTTCTGCCGTTTTGAAAACGATGGATCTCACACAAATGATCATAAACTAAATTTGTTTTACAAGTTTTCTTTACCAAATGTGTGTTTCTGCCGGTGGCATCGTTTTCTTCTTTGTCCCTTTTTATAAACGACAATCGTTGCCATAGTTTCCTGTGCCAAGTAACAAACCGGGAAATGCAAAGGAGCCCAAAAACAATGAAAACTGTATACAATAATGTGTGTGTGTGTGTGTGTGTGTGTGTGTGTGTGTGTGTGTGTGTGTGTGTGTGTGTGTGTGTGTGTGTGTGTGTGTGTGTGTGTGTGTGTGTGTGGTGGGGAGGTGTCTACCACTCACCTTGACTTCTCTTCCTTTCACTCTCTTCATCTCGTCTCCTTCCTTCCTTCCTCCCCCTCACTCGACCTCCATCCTATCATTCTGCTTGACTGACCGGCGAGCTCCATCATCATGGTCATCATCGTCATCATCATCATAGGACTGGGTAAATCTTTGGAAAAAGGCAATAAATCACTTCAGCTCTCATCTATTGTTATTGATGAATCACCACTTATTTGTCGTCTAATTCAGTGAGAAGCGGTGACCCGGGGAGACGGATCAACTCTTCTTTGTGGCAAATCTGACACAGGACAGCAGTGATGGATTGTTTCCTTAACCTGTTATTGCGTGTAGAATGTTCCACTCCAGTCTGACATCTCACTTACTCGGATAGGAGAGTCATTACACAACACATTTCCTCATAAGGATATAGATAGATTAGATTAAGTTGTGGATTATAAATTAAGATGCTGAGCAAACCAAAACCAACCATTTTCCTTCTAGTATAAGAATATAAATTGGTATGGTCCGTCTGAAGCTGCACTATGAACGTCACACACACACACACACACACACCAGTTGTCAGGTAAATGGTAATTCTTGTAATAAAAAGGTAAAACCGTAAAGATAAAACGTCGTAAAAGTGCCGTAGTGTTTGGTATAAGTATCGAACCGCAGCTACTCCGTACACTGCTCTGTTTGTAAAGTGCTTTGAGATCACTTTTGATGTAATTAAGCGCCATGTAAATAAAGTTGAGTTGAATTCAATTACCTAACAAATTAAACAAGCTACTTTCCACGGGAAGAAGGAGCGTCAACTGCTGTTACTGTGTTAATTTGGATAGTATAATGTGATTAAATAAGTGTACTTACTGATATCAAAAGGACAGAAGTTGTTCTAAATGGCTGCAAACTTGATAAAGAAGCTTAGACCGTTTCCAAACTTCGGTGAGTACAGCAGCTACAAAACCACCTGCTTAGCATCTGTCTCTCCAAAACACAAACGTTAAACAACGACGGGAAAGTAGGAGACATGACTCACAAAACACTGCACTTTGTTTGTGGCTCTTCCTCGGTCATTAAAGCGGTATTGCGCCAAGTTCTGCCGTTGTTTTTAATTGTAGTTCAGTTTTTTCTTGTTCGCTTCTTCGTCTCTGGTTATTGACGAACTTCGCTAGTTAGTTATCGTCCAGGTGCGAGTCCTCGGCCCTGATTGGCTCTCTGTTAATGGCTCGTGAGTGTCTCTCCCTTACTGGCTCGTGATTGGCTCTCTGTTACTGGCTCGTGATTGGCTCTCTGTTACTGGCCCGTTGCATTGAAATAAAGTTTCAAAAATGTCAACGTCATTTGCGCCATAGATAAGTTTCATACTGCTTTTACTTCCATTCTATTGAAATGAGCCATGGGAGCTGGGATGTTCTAACTGTTCTTTCCCGCCATGGTAATATGTACTTTGACCAGAAGATGGCAGTAATTCATCATAAATGGATCCCCTCTCCATTCAATGAAATGCGCATTATTTTAAACGAAACCAGATGAATTAAAGAGAAAACATAAAACTACACTAATTTATGCATTATATACGACTCCATTAAATTTCGTGTTTTATTGTTGTTTTTATTGAATACGTTCGAGTGTATTTTTGTTCGACCGCCAACCGTGGTAGTTGCATTACCTATATATTGCCACGGGGGCACAGTGTTCGATAAACTATTGAGTTGACACGCATGTCTCTTTATGTTCAGATGGGAAAATAAGTTAAACTAACTTGTAAAAATCAACCAAAAAATCGACAGAGACTTTGTTTTTGAGACTGGCTGGTTAATTTTTTTATCATTCAATGTCCAGTCAAGACAGAGTCAAGAATAAAAGACATACAATATATAGATATAATGATTAGATAATAAGATACATCATATAGGCTCTTGCTTTCTGCCAGTCTGTCTGGATTTAGGATCATTTCTAGCTCTTTAACTCTAACCAGTTTGACGTAAACAGCTAAAATAAGCTTGTAATATATATTTGCATTGTTTTTGTTGTGTTGTATTTCTTTATACCTCTTTTACCCTTTGCTGCCATTGGTTTTCTCATTGCTTGTAAATGTTGATGCAGGTATTGAAGCTCACTGTTGCACATACAGTAAATGCAGCCGCACAGATCGGCGCTCTCAGTCTCTGCAGAAGCCCGATCTTATTTCATTTGTCAGGGGGCTACTTAAGAATGAAACATGCCCACTGCCTTTTCTTTTTTTCTCTCTTCCCAAGGACGTATGAGCTCATTCCGCCTGGCCGTCTGCCTGGATGAGGAGGGAGAAGAGGAAAGGGAGGAGGAGGAGGAGGGCTGAATGCATTCATCAGGTACATTACATCACCTCTGGCCAATCCTCTACTGTCAGACAGAAGCTTTCACAGCAGCGGCCATCGGCTTGGTGTGTGCTTCTTTCAAACAGGCATATAGAACATATAGAAATATAGAAATGCACTGTGGTGTGTGGAAGTCCTCCTACGTCTTCTTCAACTCGGCAGTTCTTCGTTATTTTCTGGCCTTTTTGTACTTCTTTCTCACGATCCAGCCCTGTTCAGATAGGACTCACAGTTTCAAACTATTTGTAACTTTTTCATTTATTTAGGTACAGAAACCATCCAGACATTTTTTCAGACCTTCAGCCTTCAATCTTTCTGGCACTTCTTCAGAATTTGGCAAAACCTTTCAGCAGTTGCAATCACAGCGCATTTTCTACAGGAAATGCAATTTTTAGTATTGGTATTGGTATTGGTATTAGTATTAGTATTAGTATTAGTATTAGTATTAGTATTAGTATTACAAGGAGCTGGAGCAAGGAATGATATCCTGTGCCAGATAAGTAATCAAACCTGCTCCTGGTCACATCCACTCCATCAGCCTCCATTGGAACACACCAGATTCCAGGCTGAAAACTAGAAATGTCTTAGGACTGCTAAAACGTTGACATATGAGTGGAAAAAGGAGCCGTTTTGTGTACAGGAGATAAAATAAAAAAGAACCCTCAGTCATGATTTATGTGACACAAGGTCGACGATCATCAAACCTTGCATGTACTCCAGCATGAACCGTTTACAGAGAGAATGATGGCTGCGAGGCTGAAAAGACGATAAAGACGTCAAAAGAGTGTCTCAGCAAGGTTTACGATTTGTTTACATATGTTTTTAAAATATCAGCGACAATGTGTTCATATCTCAAAATGACGCACGTGGGCCTCTTGCCGATGCTTCAGGCTGTGGAGCCGGGAGCCTCATTCTCATCCATCTGTGTGTGTGTGTGTGTGTGTGTGTGTGAGTTACCTGAGATGAACCAATGAAAGATGAGCTGAGGTGACTACTGCTGGATGGATAGATAGATAGATAGATAGATAGATAGATAGATAGATAGATAGATAGATAGATAGATAGATAGATAGATAGATAGATAGATAGATTCAGTAGTTTCACTTCTCCTCTCAGAAGGTGAATGAGCGGACCAGCGTTGCTCACCTCTCATCTGCAGTTCCCTCAAACACACACACACGCACACACACACACACAATGATGTGATTAGCATCACCCGCCCTTTAAGAAAGTACATTGGGTTCACGAGAGAAAGAGCCTGGAAATAGAGCCAACAAAATTACTCGCTCTCTCAGAGGATGTGCGTGTGTGTGCGTGCGTGCGTGCGTGCGTGCGTGCGTGCGTGCGTGCGTGCGTGCGTGCGTGCGTGCGTGCGTGCGTGCGTGCGTGCGTGCGTGTGTGTGTGTGAATGCACTTGAACTGAAGGTACAGCTTGACAGGCAGATGCATCAGTAGCTGTAACAAACTGTAAAAACAACTATGAAGAAAATGAAGGTTGGTTGAATGCAGTGAGGAATATAATGAAACAAATGAATAAATGATCAATCAGATGTAAGATGATAAAGTGCATCCTTCAGTGGAATGTCCAGGCATTAGGATTAGTGGTGTTAATGATTCTTTGTGAGACGGTACAGAATGATTAAAACCTCTTCCTCCTCCTCTTCCTCCTCCACTAATAGCAGATTAAGAGGAAGGCTTGGTTTGTACCTGCACTTCAACACTGAAATGAAGGACTTTCACACACCAGAATTGTGTGTGTGTGTGTGTGTGTGTGTGTGTGTGTGTGTGTGTGTGTGTGTGTGTGTGTGTGTGTGTGTGTGTGTGTGTGTGTGTGTGTGTGTGTGTGTGTGTGTGTTGTGTGTGTGTGTGTGTGTGTGATTCCTTCTTCATTCAGGTGTTTTCTACTTCACGACCCTGCCAGGATGGGCAGAGACAACGTGATGAATTTGGACGCTGTTTAGCAGCATCTTAATTCGTTTCAAGATGAATTGGAACACAAAGGAGTATTAAGGGCATTAATCACCCTTAAGGCCTTCTTGTGTTTTCCTGTTGGAATCATTCAGGAAGTGGCCGCAGTGTGAATGTAAAGGGCATTTACTTATACTGTATATTAAATAACACAGGCTGTTAAGTGAAATAATAGAATTACAGTTGGGTGTCACCAGTATAACTCGATGAAGCATCTGTGATGGGCGGGGCCTGATTTAATAACGCAGCGATGCACCTGCCGCGCCCCGCCCTGACATACAAGGTCACAACATGGACCATCACTTTGGTTTAATGGCGAGAAGCAACAGATCAGACAGCATGTTGGCAGGACCTCTCTCTCTCTCTCCCTCCCTCTCTCTCTCTCTCTCTCTCACTCTGACTGTGTTATCAAGCAGTGTGTTTGGAGCAGCGATGACAACGCTGGCACAAACATGGGACAGCGACACACGCACGCACACACACACACACACATGCAGCGTTTGGAGTGCTGGAAGCTGGCTTTGGACCAGCGGGGGGAGAGTGTGTGTGATGTTGTGTGGCGCCTGTCTGACTTTTGGCTGAAGCCTAAGGTTGCTGCCTGTTTGGAAACACCGAAACATGACCGCAGATCCCACATGTACAGCACACGGTGACGCCGTCTGTAGATGTGCATATTTGGTGGAACAAAACATTCCGCTGCTGCAATATAAAATGTTTTCATGTGGGTATAACACATAAATTCTGTCATGTTCAACATTTCTGGCGTTGTTCAGGCTGGAATTTGCTTTGGGAAAAATCATCAAATAGGAAGCAGCTTTCCAAAAGTGAGCTCATATCCCAAAAATGAACCCTCAGTCTAAACAAACCGCCTTCTGGATGTCATCTGTAGCTGACATCTATCTCTATTTCTGTAACTTTGTATCTGAAGGTGTCTCAGCTCACAAAACCACGCAAAAACGACTAAATTTAACTCTAATTAACAATGACAGTGGAAAAAACTTTGAGAATAATGCAGAAATTCTGTTTCAGGGCGAAAACTGTAACGTAGAGAGAATTCAAAGGAAACATTCGAGTCCCACCACCAAGGTTTTGAAGTCTGAATACTGAGACTAAGACTAAATCTCTTTTGTTTGCTCAACACTTTGACTATGACTTTATTCTCAGAACCAAAGGATCCAGTTTCCCATCAGGCTTTGCAAAATGCGCTTGTTTATTTTGGACTTTGCTTCTTCTCTCATCTCTTCTTTCATTTCTATATTACATTTTTTATTTATTTTTTGCACATGACAGAACCACTTCCAGCTTCTTGGTTGAAACCGCAACGAACAAGGTCAAAGGACAAAGCTCACACACACACACACACACACACACACAATCACTCACTCACAGCTTTTCCTGCTGAGGCGTTTTTGATCTCTGTAATCGGGTTGGCCGGGCACAAGAATCCCAGGGCTATATTTGTGTCAGACACACACACACACACACACAACGCCGCCCCCCAACCACCACCACCACCACCACTACCACCTCCCACCGCACTAAGGGCAATGTGTGTTTGCTTTTGGCCCCCAGTAGAGCAGCCAGTCGTCCTCTCATTTCGACCGGTCACACTATTTCAACACACCGCTGCAGTCACCTTTGACCTCAGGGATGAGATTCTTTGTGTGATCACCGCACTGAAATCGCCGCAGGAAAACATGTACTAGTGGAAAAACTGTGTGAAGTCGTCATAAACATGATGTTCAACCATATGACTGAGCAGTGAAGAGTAAAGCTGAGAGGCAGTCAGTGTGTCAGCCTCATTAATTGGTCTTCCTAAATGATTAATTCTTATAGATTAATTAATAGATGCACACAAAAATTTATGAATCGATTAATTAAATTCACAATTTCTGACGTGATTATTTTAACTGTTCGTAAACCCAATTAGTCAAATGTCATTACATATGTCAGTTAATTATTCCATTTCATTAATTTGTCGATGAGCCATAAATTCATCCACCAGTTACAAATACAACTACAGATAGAAGGGAAATCTATTTATTGAAATTAGGATCTGGGACTTAGATGTTAATTTCCGGCACTGGTGTAGAAAACTGGAGAAAATAGTTTAGTTTTTGTATTGAATTCGACACAGAATGCTGAAAATCGTACATAACACACTTCAGGCCTTTGTTCATGCCTGCAGTGTGACACCGTGTGTGTGTGTGTGTGTACCATATCTGCACAGATTAACCAGTGGTATCTCTCCCTTGTGGTTTTGAAGAGTGTTATCAGTCTGGGCCGGCGGCTTATCGCCATATTTTGGAGCATATTAGGTCGACCGCAGGCTTTCTCTCTGACATTTCACCTGCGTGTGACGAAAGAGCAAACAGAACTAAGCTTTGTCGCAGTCGTTACTGCAAATCTATCCAGAGCTTTCTTCTCCCTTCTTCCTTTGAGTAAAAATGTGTTTCTTTTTGTCTGGATCCAGCAACGTTCTCCTACTGCAATCTAGTCCTTTTTGAGGATCAGAGTGAATCCAAGAGCGACTTTAAAGCCTTGAATTGCAGATCAAAAGCGAAAAACAGGTTTTGGCGCCCCCGTCTTGCGTGATTCCTTAATCGTTCCTGGAGATTTAATGAGGCAAACGCTCGCGACTCTGGTTTCCGCGGCTCGGGATCCTGCTGCTTTTCATTCTCGCTGACTAATAAGGACTGATTAACAGCTGAGATACAAGGTGAATAGCATTACTTACCCAGTAGGACGGAAAACCAGCAGCAACTTCCGCTCTGCTGTGCCGATTAGGCGGGTGTTGAGGCAACAACGCAGAGCCGCAAACGTCTTTGTACTTGGTTTTAACTAGGTTTCTGGGTTTTCCGTTGTTCTGGAACTTTCTCTCTACTCACATATGGATCGTGTGGAGGTGCAGCGTCTATGTATTATATTCATCAGAGGCTTGGAAAGAGCATACATCGCATTTTTAGTTCCAATTTCCTATTCATCACAGATTCCCTTTGCTCTCTCCTCCACATCTCCCTGAGCCCCTTCTCCCCCTGCGGCCAGGGAAACAAAAAAAACCCACAAAAACACAAACAATATACTGTATATATTAATTGCCTTGTGCAAATTGAGGAGCGTGAATACATTTCAGCAGGAGGCGTCTCTTTATCCTCTCCTTCCCGGGCCCAGGAGCGCTGATTGATACGCTGCATCCCGTTGTAGATTTTGGAAACGTTCCCTTTTTTAATGAAGGTGTCCACACCCAGTTTATCATCTGTCGCATTCCTAACCGGAGGGAGAGGAAGCGGGTAATGCTTTATGGCAAAACTCCGTGCCCCAGGGTAGCTTTAACAAAAAAAACACCGCCTTTTGGAATGTTGTGCTCCTTTCCAAATGGCGTCGGCGAAGCACAGACATGCAGATTTGCTAACGACGGCAGGAGTTGTTATCCCGGCAAATCCCTGGAGAGTTCATAAGAAAGTATTTAATATTCAAGTACATTTCTTCTTGAAGACAGATTGAGGACGAGCCCGGAGTCTCTGTCATCCTCCCTCCAAACAAATCGTCGCCAGGGGAATAACCGCAAGAGGTGTTTCATCTTTGTTATTCCGTTGTCTCTCGCGTAATTGACGGATATTAACTTCCCATCAAGCAAGTCTAATTATAATCCATCCTCCAATACGGCCCTCAATTAACAGAGCGTTTCTATTGGTTCAAGTTTGACTGAACACAGAGGCCTAATGAAGACGCGGGCGCAAACAAATTCATCAAGCTGCTAAGTGCTCCTGCGTTAACATCTGGAGCGCCGTGTTTCGTTCCAACTGACCTTGACCTTCGGAGATTAAACTGATGCACACATCCAAAGTGTTTCATCCTGAATGTACGCTGATGTGTCTCTATCATCAAACGTGGTCCAATCATTAGGTATCGTTACGCCGGCAAGTGATTAATATCCGGAATCATCTTTCAGAGTTATACACAAATATTAAATTGTACTTTCGGATCCAAAACAAATAACTCACCTCTTACGCTTACAGCTCCACTTCAAAGACACAACACAAGACACGAACCAATCACAGGCCACTTTAAAGCCGGCACATTACTTTAATCTTTTCCTGTGTAAATAGATAAAAAGCTGATCAATCATACGTGTTGTGACGTGATTGATAAGTTCTAAGCCGAGCCGAGCCTTGGAAGTGAGAGGAATTTTATCTCTCTGTCCAAAAGGCTGATATCTGTTATCACCTGAGACCAAACAGATTCCAGCTCATTAACTTTCATGCTTGAGAGGAGTAAGGTGACCCAATGAGAGAATCAACAAAATCCTCTCAGGTTTTGAATCTCAGCGTCTTGTCTTTGCTCGGGATTGAGTCGAGTAAATCGTGTGGAAAGAAAGAAGTAGTAAAAAATGGTTTGAGCCCACGCCGATTTCTTCTGATCCCTGTTAATACCACTCAGCCGCAACACCATTCAATACATAAAGGTGAAACACCTTGCTCAAGGGCGCGTTGCAGAGCCGTACTTGTTGAGGGAAGCTAGAGGACTTTATTTGTTATCTGCCAGATTTGTTAAATCCAAGGACTTGAACCAGCAATGAAACCATCACGGATTTTCTAAACATTTGCCGAAGGACGCCTTTTATCTGACATATGTGACAAATAACCCCGTCTTTTGAAGTAAATCCTGTGTTGTAGGTCGGCAACCCGTCGACCGGAGTACCTGTAAATCCTGGCTTCAATGAAACTGGAAGGAATAAAAAGCGGCAGCCAGGTTTGATGTCAATGGCTCCCCGCTCGCTCAATCAATGGCCCCGGGCTAAAACGAAAGATGAAAGACCGGAGAGAGAGACAGAGAGACAGAGAGAGAGAGAATATTCAAAGCTATTTTAGCCTTGTGCAGGCAGGCATCGATCTGTGCCGCCAAGCCGAGGCCCCCAACCTCTACCAACCTCTTCTGATGGACTTAATCCAACACAGATTCACACTAACTCACCTTTAATCCTGCTGCTTTATTTCTCCTTTTATGACTTATGTACACTTTGTATATTCTGCTCGGATTTAGTTAATTCTCTCGTTAGCATTATTGATATCCAAACTTCTCTTGATCTTGTCATTTAAAGGACACAGATCAGAATGAGATGGTTTGCAGATATTTCCAGTATTGTCAATGAAGTTTGATTTAGTGTTTATACATATAGGAACACCATTTGTGGCCCAATTCAACATACGCTATATAAACATGAATTCACAGATTAGGCCCACGCTCAGGCCCGACCTGGAAAATCTCTAACCCACCATCTGACACGTCACCATGTCGCTCAGTCAGGTTCACCAGGGTTACGTCCACAGAATGCAAAATGGTGGCAACGGTCCCGTCTCACAATGGTGGAGAATTCCTATACCCATACACACACACACACACACACACACACACACACAGACACATGCGGGAGCCATCACAATTACACTCCTCCTCTCTGTATTAATCTCTTGAAATGGATTCCGTTTCAGATTGAAATGCTCAAGCACAACCTTTGCTCTAGAGATGAAATATAAAGTTATATTTAGTCGTCCTTCACTGTGACTGCATTTGCATAACACTGACCTGCTGGAAGACTTACTGTACGCTCGCATTACCTTCATGAAAAAGCAATATAGTAGCCTGACAGTGTTGTATTGTGCTTTGATGTGAAGCGATGGTGGTGTTTCAAGAGGGGAATACAAGAGCAGTATTGGGAATTAAGGCAAACAGGCTTATGGTAAAATTGCTGTAAAGTAGGTGAGACAACCCCCCACTGTACCGTGTGTGTGCGTGTGTGTGTGTGTGTGTTTGTGTGTGTGTGTGTGTGTGTGTGTGTGCGTGCGTGTGCTGTTAAGTACACAAGTTTGCGTTTGCTCTGTCCTCATGGTTCTTCCCAGGGGACGGGGGGACTCGTGGAAATGGAAATGAAACGTCTCGGGCGCGAAGGCCGCAAGGACACAGGAGATGTGTTTCCCCAGGAATGAAGACTATGAGAGGGAGGGTGTGTTACAGCGCAGAGAGCAGAGCGGCATCCAAATGTTTAACCTAAACCACTTAAAGGAGGTAATTATTTCACCCAGGCTCCAAACGCCAGTAAATATTTCAACAAATGGAATATTACAGCAAAAACTATACAACTAATAAGACAGCAAAAACACTAATACAGTAAAAGATGAAGAACATGACTCCAGAGAGAGAGAGAGATGGAGAGAGAATGATTTAAGCCTGCACAAATTTGACAACCAATTACGGGAATGCAACGCAGAACTGATAGGAAAGGAAACTATCGGTCCTGTGTTTCTTCTCATTTCTCCAAAACTTTCAGCGAAACGTGGTGGGGAAGTTCAGTCGCAGGCCACCAAACTTCTCCCACTCCTCTCAAGCCCTCGTAAGCAGAGAAACGCCAGTGCTCGCACAATCTCCAACACACACACACACACACACACACACACACACACACACTTTGACCGCTCGCTGACATTACATTTAACAAACAGCAGCAGCAGCAGCAGCAAGGAGAATGTTTTTACGTTTGACCCTTTCCTTGGTTGTAACTTCGTAAACTGACAGATAATGAGATTTAGCCGAGGTCGTGACCCCCTGCGGTGGGGGTTGTAGGGTAGGGGTTGGGGGGGGGTGTGGTGGTGTCATGTGGAAAGATTGTGCACAGCGTCGACTAAACAGTGGGGAGAACAAGATGATGACTGCCTCGTTTTCCAGCCATCTAACAAGGCTGAAAATGACAAATCTGAACAAAAATCCATTATAACGTCTATTCTATTCTATTTCTATGCCGGTCCAAGGTTCTAACTTTATTTTGATTTGTACATTTCTTTGTTCCCCTCATTCACCTCTTTCTTCTTTCCATCTAACGTCTCTTTCACCTCCTGTTTGGAAAGAGTTTTGAGGACAACAGCAGAGAGATTCTCCCCCTCCTCTCCCTGGATTTCAGGCCAGTTATCGACAAAACAATTTTCCGTTTTCGTTTCACCATTTTTCCTCTCTGTTCCCTGTTAATGATCTCTTACTCTTTCACAGTTCTCACCCTCTCTTTCTATCTATCCCCACGTGATGCCAGGCAGTCAGACAGACAGGCAGGAAAGGAGGGAGGGAGGGAGGGGAGAGACAGAACATTTTATCACACCTTGTGCTCATTGTGAAATTAGCGACAATGGCAGCGGCTTGATTTCTTGCAGCATCTGTCTGCTTATGAAATTCAATCCGAACAGTCTGGATTGGAATGTGCGCGCGTGTGTTGTTGTTGCTCAAATTGCCCTCAAGCAAGGCACTTGTCCTTGTGTGAGTCAAAGCTAACACAGTCATCAGTGATGAAACATGTGGGCCCTTAAGACCTCAAACAAAACGCATTAACCGCACGGATGTCAGCGAGAGAAATGAAAACAGAAGCTTTCCGCGCTTTATTGTTGAGGAGAACTAATCTGCAGATGAGGCGTAATGGCATCAACAACACTGTTTTGATATATTAATCCTATTCTGGGAAGCATTTTCTCCACAGGCAGCTTACTGTATGTACTTCTCCCCGTTTAACACCTCCCTCCTATTTTGGGAGCTCGGGGAGTCATTTCATGGTAACCACATTTGCTTAATTACATAAGAGAGACAAAAAAGAAATAGAGAGAGAGGGAGAGGGAGAGAAACAGCGAGGGAGAGAGAGAGGGAGAGAGAGAGAGAGGGAGGGAGAGAGAGGGAGAGAGAGAGGCGGCGAGACTGCCGTGCGGCTCTTTAGCTCAGAGACGATGCTCTGACTCGACTCCAAACGCAATTAATGCTGGCGGAGCGCCGAGGGCACTCCAGGCAGATGAAGAGGACGGTTGTGGAGAGAAGAGGACCACGGCCTGGCGCCTGGTTGATCAACCTGCAGCCCATCCCCAGCCCACATCCAGGTTTTTACAGAGAAAACACATTTAGCCTTTATCAGGGCTAATCAAGCTGTGATGTTGGGAGATGTTTTATGATGAAGCGCGGCGTGGATCCACCTCCGCCCTCCTCCTACCGTAACCACGGCAGCTTTAATTAGTGAGAATGACCCCTGTGCCATCACACTACTTTCATTTCTGCTCCTGTAGGTCTTCTCTTGGCTTTGCTTGAGCACATTAACCCTTACATGAATGCTACAGCGGACATTTTATACAGATTTCCATATTCTAAACCTCAGTGGTCGACTTTAAAATCTTTGAAACCTCGATCAATCTTTAATCCCATTCCTGCTCCCTGTGCTGTTGGCTGTGGCTCAGCTAGAAGGTTATGGATTCCAATTGTGGTCCTGGTCCTGTTTCTCTGAAGGGGTCATACTCCTGCCGTTGCCCTTGAGCAAGATGAGGTTGGTCCCCATGTGTTGGTTCCAGCCTGCTGCTCCTTGTAGCTTGGACGGAATCAAATGCAGAGAACAAATTTCCACCACGGGGATCAATAAGTCAATCATGGTATGTGTTGACCTCACCGTGTTACAGAGGTGAAGGAATGATTGGAAACTCAACTTTGAGTTCAGTAAGATTCCCCGGATGGATGGATGTCAACTTTCAAGTTTAATCCCTAAACAACTCCTGATATGAAACTTGTAAAATGAGGGAATTTGAGCCCTTAAAGTGTTTCTAGGCCTCCGAGTCCTTGGGCTTTAGTTTTTAAGGATTCAACATTATTGCATTCGTGTTTGTCCATGGAGATGGATCCATGGAGCCAGAAATGTGGATGCATAATCAATAAATGTTTTTAAATTAAAATGAGTGGGCAGCCGGCTGACCCACCATGAATATCCTGATTAATTTTCAATGAGTTATCTGTCTGGGTCACATGTTTGTCTCCATCACAGCCCCATTAGAAATATCAACCCAGACGACTGTAAAAGACTGAAAACAGCTTTGATTGTGTTGGAAATAAGCAAGTAAATCATCTCCTTCTCTAACATTTCTTCTAAAGTAAATTAGGATTTTGTGGAGGAGATGAAGATGAAATTGGAGATAAATTGAAAAGGGATCAACGCAGGAAGTCACATTTTCACAATAGGACCCGGAACCTAAAACATTTTGTACAACCAAACAATGTACTTCATATTTCACAGAATAAGATGAACCACAGATAAATAAAAATATGCTTAATTACTGCAGAGCCGATGTAGTTACAGAGATAAAAGTAACCCTTTACCACCTCAATCCCTCGGCTCCCCGCTGAGTGCTGCAGCCAGTCAGAAAGACGACTGTACTTCCCAAATACATTATCTGTCTGCAGGAGTACGCACACACACACACACACTCACACACACACACACTCTCTCACACACACACACACACACGCAATAATTTGTGTGTATAGTACAAACTCCATTTGATCTGTCTGTTCCTGGAAGGTTTTGCACACACACAGACACATTACACTTAGGTATAATGTATTCACCCCCTCTGCTCCTCATCGTCTGTCACACACACACACACACACACACACACACACACACATCTAAATATCTGAATAGGAGAATTCTGTCTAATTTTCTATACTTAAGAGAGGGACTTAACAGAGCAGGCACTGACACACACACACTCACACACACACCCACAGACCTTAGGCAGTTTCTAATTGTCTCAGGATTCGTGTTCATCACTCCTCTCTGACTCGAGCAGACTCCCCACTACATCACTGTCAGTGTGCAGGTGTGTGTGTGCGTGTGTGAACTTGTGTGTGCATATCTGTGCTTCCTGCATTCAAATAAGGATGAATACGTGAGCATTTCAGTGTGTGTGTGTGTGTGTGTGTGTGTGTGTTTGGTGTGTTTCTGTGTGTCTGATTGCTCACATACAGTACCTATATACACATATTATTGTACTCACAACAGCACAGACACACACCTCCGCCCCTTTGAACACAACGCAAACATTAATTTCAATTACCCCTGCTTTCTTTTCCAAGTGCCAAGCGAGGAATAAATGAAAACAGCTACTACAAGAAACCAAAACGCAGCCAGTTTTCCTCCTCAGAAGGCCACTGAGGGAAGCAAACTCTTTCTCTGCCCGATTCCTTCTATTTTGAGTCAACTTAAAGTTTTTAATTTGGATTGATTGCAGCAGCGTAGGTGTTGCAGGCGCCGCTTTAATGAACGCTCTGGGAGAGAGAGAGAGAGCTGAAGCATTATTAATGAGACACTTAAAGGTGAAAGAACGAGGGAGAGGAAGGAGGGTGAAGATGATGAGGGAGAGGCAGATAAATGGAGAGAGAGAGAGGAGGAGGAGGAGGAGATGAGAAGAATGTGGCAGTTTGATATTTTGGGTGGAAAGAGGCAGAATGGGAGGCAGCAGATGGAAATTTCACCTGAATAAGCGCTGTTGCAAAGTCACCGTGCCATGGAGAAGTTGGAGACACAATAGTTGTTATCTGTTCCTCATTAGTCTCTGCTCGGGAGTAGAAAGGGGGAATTGATTATCACTGCAACACCAAATTCAACAAACCCTGAGGTTTGCCTTTTAGCTGCAGGGAAATAAGTCCCCCCACAAAAGCTGAAGCAGAAGGCTGAGAATCGATTTCTCACCGGCTAAATTGAACTGCAGCCCACTAGAAGACAAAGGTTGGTCCCAAATTGTCTGAAGATAACTTCTAAACACCTCTGGGTTTTGTTAGAGGCTCACTGCAAAGCCTGCGGGATGAAGGAGTTCCCCAAGGAGCCATCCTGGGGCCGCTACCATTCCTGAAGCCCTCTCGGAAGAAGCTTTTACTTTTTAGATTGTGCTTTCATACCACAACTGTGAATGTTCAATGGTCCCATCGGAGGAATTTCACTTAAATTCCACACTGTCTAGAGTTAACCCTTTGGTGCCTGCCATTGTCACTCCACCTGCATCTGCCGAATGAAGCTTGTTCTGTCACAAAATACACATTAATGCTTTTTTAAATAAATCATTAAAAAAGCACATGAGATCATGCTCCACGAAAAAACCCAAAAAGTTCTGTTAAAACAATGAAAATCAAAGAATAAAAGGGCTAACGCTCAGCTTAAGTGTTACAATCTAGACACGCTAGCACAGCAAAACGGCCAAAACCTGCTGGAGAGACCTTCAATGTGGCAGGAAGGATTAAAGCAGCTCGGGAGTGAGATTGACCCGTCGCCCCCGAAGATTCAACCTGTGCCAAGTTTTCCACAGAAGAAGAAGAAGAAGAAGAAGAAGAAGAAGAAGAAGAAGAAGAAGAAGAAGAAAATAAGATACTTTCAGCAACGCGGTGCAGTCTTTCGCCGGTCGTAAAGAACTCTGACAGCATCGTTGCCTTTTTTTCCAAACACTGGTGGTGAGAACAGATGGGTACCCGCGACGCACTGACCTGGCTCATAAATAAAGTCCACCCCAACCATCAGCACTTGAACCCACCTATATTTCTATTCTCCAAAGCTATAAATCCATGCTTAATATCTGTATTTCTCCTGTTTCCTCCCTGTGATGGCAACAAAAACGATGGATAACTGGATTTACTCTTGTACGTATTATTCTACATGATTGCTGTAGTTATTAATTACTTTGCAGAGAAATACTTTTAATACTTCAACTGACTAGTATTCCCTTCTTCTTCTTTTTTTTCATACTAAATTTGGCCTATTCTATCACAACCTGACTGTTTGTAGACAGATGTATCTCCATTTTTGGTATCTTTACTCTTGATACTTTAGTATACATCGCTGCTTAAAGCTTTACTCCAGTAGAATGCCGGAGTGTTTTCCATAAGGTATTTTTACTTAACGAATGGATTTGATTACTTGAGGACATCTGCTCGACTGTAATTACCCGTTACAACTGGGATTACAGAGAAGGCAGCGACAACAGGGGACGTTAGACTCACTGTGTGTGTGTGTGCGTGTGTGTGTGTGATCTGTGCACACATTGTACACATGTACAAACACAGATACACACACCTGTCAGTGCCTCACCTAATCCTGTAACAAAAAACATCTCCGGGGAGCAGCAGACATGAAGACCAGGAGCTATTTGTACTCCGGCTCATTTGCATTCGAGTTCAAGTGCTCCGACGTCTCCGGTTTTTATTTTCGTGGTGACCGGCAGCCTAGAATTCCCTCGAGTCCTCGTGTGTTTCTCCACTAGCATATTTTAAAAGACATTTTCGCCTGTTTCACCACAGCAGTGTGAAAGTAAAAGGTTTGGCCCTAAAAAGTGGAACAAGCCGCCGCCGCCGTCCTTGAAGTCTTTTTTTCCCTTTCCTTTACACCAGGTTACATCAAGCAGGTGTGATGTGCCGCAACAATGGAACAACTTTCTGAGAGAAGCTCCATTTGCATTGCACGATTACCTGACACAGCCAAGGTCTCATGGCCCCCAGGTTTCCTCGGCAGGGGCCTTACCGACCAATGACTGGTTGTCTGGAGTTGAGAGGAGGGAGCGTGTCCTATTTCAAAGGAAGAGAGGAGGAAGATTTGTGGGAGGCTTAGAGCCCTAAAGGCAGGCTGGTGCCTCTTATACTGGACTCAGAGGGAGCTAAAGCCTCCCGCTGCAGCACCCTGGCAGCAATTAAGGCAGAAAAGCAGCTGAGGATGGACGGATGAGAGGGTGTCTGCCTGTCTGCCCGTCTCCCTGTTGGTACATAAGGAAGTCTCACTAACTCCTCCAGCTCAGGTTAGAAGGCAGTTTTGCTTCCATCGACGTTTGTCTGATGATGCCGGAGATCTTCATGTTTCAGCTTGATGCAGGAACGGCACATTACACATCACAGACCTGGATGTTTCCTCACTTTGTGATCTGATCAAGTTCCTTATGGAAGGTTCTGCGTTACCTTGAGCCAAAGGGTTTTGTTTTTAGCCCTTGTTGGTTTGACCACCAGCAGGATCAATCCAGGGCAGATTGAGGGCAGAACCCATGAACCTTTGGCTCAGATGGAGCTGTGATAAGCACTTTATAGTTCTGGCTTCAAATAAAGTCAAAGTATTAATATTTTTCATGTCGAATGTCTTGGGTGTGGGCGTGGCTCATCCTTCAAAAAGCAATATATCACTTTCATTAATTTATCTACGTTTAACAGACTTGGTGGATGCGTGGGCTTACTGCTTGTGCTAAAAATTAAACATCCGTCAACCTGATGGTGGTGCTCCAGTGGACCTGGACCTGGTAGAATCAAGCATTTGCTGCTTAAACTTTGGAACACAGTGTGTAATTGCAAACACCTTGTGTAATTTGATGGCATTTGGCCCAAAGGTGGCGCTACAGCAATGTCATAGACTTAAATGGCCACAACTCAATTATCCCGAGTGTTATCTTTGGCTTCACCTTAGTCTTATGTGTGTGTGTTAAAGATTGAATTATAGATTTTGCACAGCTGAACATATGAGTATGTTTTCCAATTATAAATATAAAATCTATAATTTTGGTAAATATGGAAGAAGAAGCGGGTGAACAGGCTGTTGCTGGATGTGCTGTATAGCAGCGGAGATGTAAATGAATGAATTGTCTGCTGCGCACTAAGTGGGTCAGGCCAGGACAGAGTGTTCTCTCTCTCAGGCGAGACATTATACCACTGACTCAGATAGCATGAGGCAGAGCCATGCTGGGGGGGAGACAGGGAAATGAATGAAGGAGAAAGAGGAAGAGGAGGGGTGTCTATTTGTAAAGAAGAAAGCGTGAAAGAAAATCAGCAAGGAAAGGTAGAGAGAGAGAGGGAGAGACAATGTTGAAATCTTAATCAGAAAGCAAGTGAGAGATGAAGATTTCATTTCTGTGCTGTGTGTCGTCCTCCTCGTGTAAAATCAATTGTTCAGTCCAGGAATAGAGGTAAATAAAGAGGTAGAAAGCGGTCTTAACCCCAGGAGAAAGAACAATGAAAAAAAGAGCCAAATGAAAGAGGAAGTAGACGAACAAAAGGAGAAAAAACCCCAGACAAGTTTGAGTGGAAGGAGAGAGGAGATGAGGTCGGAGTCTGCATTCATCAACAACGTGGAAAAATGACAGAGGGAGACAAAGGAAAGATCCTCATCTGTAGATAAAGAGCAATAATGAACACGGAGAGATGAAGAGCGCACGGAAAAAAGGCAAAAAGGTCTGTATTGATTAAAGAGGGGAAAAGGGAAATGAAAAAGAAAAAGAAAGGTTCAAGGTGCGCTCATTCATTATTCACAAACCTCACAGACACGAGGGGGAAAGAAGACGTCTTCATCCGCCGAAGATGAGGCAGAGGTTGGAAAGCAGGGCGGGAAATGTCGCCGGAATAATGAGAGGAACGCTTTGAGTCGACGGAATAAAGAGAAATAAGTTTGCAAAGGAGTCAAAACAAGGCGACGAAGAAGCGCCGAGCCCTGTTTGTGTGGGATGAGAGTCATTATTCAGCGCTCAACCCGTGTGGAAGGTCGTCCCAATGAAAAGGAGCAAAACCTCAGAGCTGATTGTCGAGCAATCAACCAATCAATGGATAGATAACAATAGTTTGGTTCTAGTTTCTGCAGTAGTTTGAAGTCGGGTATCAGCTTCTGTAGAATCTCCTGGACTTCTTTGTAAGAGTTGTGCTATTATACTATTGTATCCTTGTATCGGTTGACAGCCCAGATTCATCTATTGTGTGAAGAAATATTGATTAACGTCGCTCGGTTTCGGGTGGAATCCGTCCTTTGGAGTTCTGCGTGTTGCGGGGAAATGTAGGAAAACACCGAGTGGCAGTAGATCAGGCAGATGTCTGCAGGAGAGGAGGACGCCACAAGTCAAATAGGAAAACAAAAACCCATCTGGAAATTTACGAGACGAGGATTTGCGGGAAATTCATTTCCAGGGAGCGTCGGGTGTTTTCACGGCGAGACAGATTGGACGTAATGCGAGAAACGAAGAAGTAATTACTCCTGTGTGAACAGAGCTTAGGCGGAGATGGATACTAGTTTTTGAGAAAGCAAGTATTTGAGCCCAGGCAGCCATACGAACTGAGCCAGGGCTGAGAGAAGAAGAAGAAGAAGAAGGAGAGGGAGAAGAAGAAGAAGAAGAAGTGAAATACATCGGTGATATGCGTACATACAGTGCAGGGTGATTCATGGAGTATTTCTGTCAGCTCTCACCGTGACGCATCGTGTCTTCTGCTTTATATTCCGCAGAAGGCCTCCATCTCATTTTCTGTCCGCAGCCTTCAGGAGCAGACAGGATGGATGTGTGTGTGTGTGTGTGTGTGTTCCTTCCAGAGGCCCGAGTACACAACAGCAGCCAGACACATGTTCAGATCATTCTTCACATCGCCAGTTACGCTTCATAGCTCCATCAGCAGAAGGAATACAGACGTGAAAATCTCATAATTGTTGTCATTATTCCGTCATAAATTAAGGCTCCGCTTTGGAAACAGGAAATGGGAAAGGACAGAGAGAGAGAGAGAGAGAGAGAGAGAGAGAATGAACCAAAGACTTAAACACTTCCAAATAAATCACTGCTCTGTGTGTGTGTGAATGTGTGTGTGTGTGTGTGTGTGTGTGTGTGTGTGTGTGTGTGTGTGTCTGTGTGTGTGTGTGTGCGTGTGTGTGTGAGCATAGTTAATACTTTTATCTCTCATTGGGGAGCAGATGAATATTGACCTTTGACTATTTAAAAATCTATTTTTATCTTTCCTGTTAAAGGAATAAAAGCCATCAAAGTCATCATTTCCAGGAAATTAATGTCAGATATTATTCCCCGATTAGCAGTAAAATGTGTTTTCACGTTACATTAATGGTACTTAGTTTTTAGTGTTCCATTGATTGTGCGTTGCTGTTTTTAGGAGAGTTGTGTGTTGACTGGAGGCCAGCAAACTTCCACCACCATCTCGTCGGGGGAAACTGTGCCAAACACAAAGTAACTTTCATAAAATCCAGGACGGAACGATTAGAGTGTGAAAGCTGTGAAACAACATCAGCACACAGTAATGAACTTTAAACAACACTCACACCACTGACGCCACCGCTAACGTTTCACAAGGGCTTTACTCTCCCAGAGCTTTCACACCTCCACACAAGATGGCCATACTCCGGCTGAGGACGAGGAGGAGGAAGAGGAAGCTGCACTCTTCCTCCTTTCGATAGCGCCGAGGCGAGGAGCAGATGGTGTGAGAGATTGGACGACGTCTGGAGTTGGCCAACCCTGGGCTAATGGCAAGCTGTGCTGGCATCGCTGTGTACGCCGTTGTGTGTGTGTGTGTGTGTGTGTGTGTGTGTGTGTGTGTGTGTGTGTGTGTGTGTGTGTGTGTGTCTGTGTGTGTCTCTGTGTGTGTGTGTGTGTGTGTGTGTGTGTGTGATTGGTTGGAATTGTTTAAGTGTGTGCAGATCTGGCTCGCTGAAGTAGATTATTATTATTATTTGTGCGTGGATAGTTTGCATACTACAGTTCATTTCTGTGCGACTATGCCTGTGTGTTAATTCCATTATAGTGTGTGTGTGTGTGTGTGTGTGTGTGTGTGTGTGTGTGTGTGTGCATGGAGTGTGCAAGAATACAATTAAATGTCACAGCCAACAGTATTAATTTCCTGCACACTTGTGTGTATTTGTTTACATGTACATATTCTATTCACATTTTTCGCCACATGCTGATAAACTGTTAAGAATAAAGATCAGTCAGTTCTTGCAGTAATTGTGTGCACATGTTTCTTGTTTAGTGTTATCTTGTTGTCTTGTTCTGTTATTGTATAAAAGCAACATGAGGGATTTAAACCTGTTCAATTCCTTTATCTCTGATCTTTTCCACCTGTGTCATCATTAAATGGATGTTTGCTTATCCATAGGTAGAAGAAAATTGGCCACATAATCGATTACATTATGGAACTTAAATCGACTAATCGATTCTACAGGATTAATCGTCGGGTCAGAGTCAGACAGGCGGAACATAATCTTACATTTACTTCTCAATACTTCACAAAAGCTTAGTTTGTATGTGTGTATAAGTGTATATGTGTGTATAAGTGGTCTGGTGGCAGATGATGACTTCATGAGCTGTAGCAGGGATGAGTTTGAAGCAGGAGCCAGATGTTGGAGAAAAACCAGACGGCTCAGTGAACCTTTTGTTAGTTTGCTCAAAGGTTCAGAGGTTCAGAAGGTTTTCTCTCTCTCTCTCTCTCTCTCTCTCTCTCTCTCTCTCTCTCTGTCTGTCATGTGTGAGTGTGCGTGTGAGTGTGTTGACCATTGCAGGAAATGCCAGGGCAGCTGGGAGATCCTGCAGAGATAAGTGGCGCCAAAAAAGCACCGCTGATGTCACCGTCTCCGGACAACAGAGCACCACTCCCACCTCCTCCTCCTCCTCTTCCTCCACCTCTTCACAGAAAGGAGCCAATTTTAAGGAGCTCCAGAGACGAGGTTAAAAGTGTAGTCTCCTATGTGCGGAAGTGCATTCAAGTGAAGACCGCTTTTCCTGGAATGTTTGGCAATATTCAGTTGTTTGTGTCGCCGTTTGTGAGCCTGCTGTGTGTTTGTCGTTGTGCTGTCGCTGCAGTTATTAGGTGTGCTGTTTGTGTCTCTAAGTCCTTATGTTTTTTTTGTTTTTGTCCCCCCAACAGCAGATGCCAGTGCAATTTCTCTGTTTTTGTTTCCCTTTTTTTTGTACCTTTTCGAGATGTGTAAGCAATCTTGTTTTCTGCCTTTACGCCTCTTTCTCCTGTTGGCAGGCAGCGTATAGGCACTGGTTGATTAAATAAATCCATCATGAAAGAGCGAGAGAGAGAGAGAGAGAGAGAGAGAGAGAGAGAGAGAGGGAGAGAGATTGAACAAGGTGTTGCGAAACATTTAGGAACGACGCAAGAAAGTGTGAAATCCAAGTTTTAGCCTGTGATTCATCGCCGACCAAAACAAGGATGGATGGGGATGAGTAATTAGAGGCGGCGAGGTCAATTAGGGATCATGGACGAGAGGAGGCCATGTTATTGTGTGTGTTTACCTCCCACATGGGACACCAGTGCATTGTGGGAGTGGGGGTGGCGCGGCACAGCCATCTGTTTGGAAATAAGGAAGAGCAAGTGAGAAAAAAAACAGAGATGCAAATGATGATGTATTGATGAGACCAAGTTGAATGAAAGCAGAGCGGCGGAGAAGTTTCATTACTTTTCATCAGAATTAACCAGAAAATGTGGAAAAGGAAGCGGATTCCGTTCAGCAGAGTTACAAATGAGTTCCCCCCTGCACTTTGACCTCCTAAAACCCATCCTTCATCTTGTTCTAACACGGATAAGTCTCCGTCCCGGCTGTGCGAGCATTAGTTGGCACGTTTGCTTGTTTTCAGTCGCGGGCCAAAGCAGGAAACGAGGCCAACATTTGCATTAGGCGGCGCTAATAAATCCTTGAAAGACTCTTCCCCATCTGTTTGGGCCCACGTGTTTTTAAAAAAGATCAGGTTTATGGCTTTTTTTGTGATTCTGAGCGAGGAGGCAGACAACGGAGCACGGAGAGAGCGAAGATGAGGTTTTTTGTTTCGCCGGAGGAAGACAGTGTATGTGTGTGTGTGTGTATGTGTGTGTGTGTGTGTGTATGTGTGTGTGAGAGAGAGAGAGAGAGAGAGCTAGCAAGTTCTTGGCAGAGATTCTGACAGCTGTTGAGAGCTGTCACACAGTTCAGAAATGTACGAAAAATCATCTATATGGAGTCAACACACACACACACACGTGCTGATGACACTTTGAGTGCATTGTAATTGGACGCGTTACGCTTTCTCCCAGCATTTCACCTCATCTGTTTCCTCACAGCTGGAAGTACAGTGGAGGCCTGACGACAGACTCTGTGTGTGTGTGTGTGTGTGTGTGTGTGTGTGTGTGTGTGTGTGTGTGTGTGTGCGTGTGTGTGTGTGTGTACGTGCACACAGAGTAAATCTCCCAGCGCTGGTTCGCTCTCATTTAAAATCTTCTTCTGCAGGGTTTTGAAAAATGCAACAGCACCAGAAGCTGAGGGGAACATCGGCAACTCCAAAACTTTGCCAGTGGATGAAGAAAGTATCTCACAAATATCTCTCTGTTATAAAACAAATTCATCCATTAGAATACATCCTTGAGTTAAAGCCATACGTTGACATTAATCACACTTATCTATCTCATCTAACATCTGCAGGAAGTATTTTGTATTTGTTTGTATCCTCTTCATATTCACAACGCACAAACTTCCCGCACATCTCACACCGCAACACCTTTACGCAGCTACAACTCACACACTGATTTTTCTCCCCCAACATCTCTGACTTCATTCTCACAACATTTTTGACTTTATTTCTCCAAAAATCACAGTTTTTATTTCAGAAAATCTCCCATTTGTTTCTCTCATTTGTCGTCAATTCGTCTGGGTTTGTTTGCAAATTACGCAATTTTACACCAAATCCCATCAAAAGTGCCCGTTTCCCCCCCCGTTCACCGTTCACCGTCCTGCATTTGCCGACCAAAACGTTAGCAACAACTACTCTATAAAGGTTTTGGGGCGTTGAGTTACATTCTCCGAATATCGCCGCCTCGCTATGCCATTGCGTAAGAGTCCCTCGGCGCAAACGGGGTGTAATTTTCAAACTAGCCTGGTCATGCCGAAGTGTATTTTTGGGGCCTCCGCGTATTAAATTTAGAGCTGTCTGTTGTTGTGACACCCCCACCCCCACCCCCACCAGAGGCAGGAAGATAAAGAGGAGACCCAGGCCTCTTTGCACGCCACAGATCCAAACCTTAAAACTTCACGCCGATCGGAGGATCTTCTTCTGAGCTGATCTACGAGCACGGCGAAGGTCAAGACTTGCGTATAGATACAGAGGCAGCAGCAGGCCTTCATACGGGCGCATTCAGCATTGAGCTTTGAACACATATAAGAGAGAAGCATCTATTTGCCTGTGCGTTTAAGCTACACAATGCGCCCAACCTTGAAGTCTGCGGCGTGTACAGTGTGAGGCGGCGCGGCGTGCGTCATCGCCCGGCCTCGTTCAGCTCATCTCTACATATTGAAAATATTCACCCCTGCGTATAAATATGCGTCCAACCTTTATGTAAGCTGGGAAGAAGAAGCAGGAAGGCACCTCACACTTTCACAGGAGGAACTGAAGTGGAAGATGCTGCGAAAGATTTGACTTGGCAGCAAACACGGCTCGAGTGTCGAAAGCGAAAGGGATTCGATTTGGAATTGGACGAGTACAAAACGTGAGAAAGTCGACGTGGTCAATATTAAAAACACAGCGTGTGAGGGAGGAGTGTGTGAAAGTGCACAAAAGGCCGAGACAACAAATCCCCAGCGTGACGCAGGAGGAATCAAATAAAATCCTTTTGGAGAAAACAGTGTCGCCTCATCTTCCTCGGCTCTACTCTAATGTGACTTCTTCTCTCCTCTAGATGCTTCTTCTTCTTCTTCTTCTTCTTCTTCTTCTTCTTCTCCTCCTCTGGCGCTGGAGTTGTAGCCCACAGATTTACGGCTGTGCACAATCCGACCTTTGTGCTGTAATCAGGTCAACGCTGACTTAATGTTCTGGATTTACCTCAACAAGACCTTCCTAAGCTCTCAATTTAGGCCTCCTTAACATTTACTCGCACTCAGCTATGCGGTTCAATGCCTTGCTCATGGACACAATTTTCTCACTGCTTCTAATTCGTGCCCATACTCTCTGCTCTTGAATTCCACAAATGGACACGGAGCAGCTCCTTCAAACAGCAGGCCTTCTGCTGCTTTACCCTCCTCTTCCTCGCCCCTGTTTCTGAACTCATGACTCACACAGAAGAAGGTCTTGTGTGGTAAATGTTGCGGGTCAAGCACAGTCACAGAACTACTTTTGGAAAAGAAAAATGTCGACTATCAAGAGGTAGCGTGAGGGGAACTGATGTCGTGAGCTGGGGGAGGAGGAGGAGGGGGAGGGGGAGGAGGGGGAGGAGGGGAGCAGGAGGAGGAGGAGGAGGAGAAGGAGAGGGCAGCTCTTGGACCAGGATGACCTCATGGTAAGAGCCTTACGAGGTGAAAGCCTGATGTAAGGGGGAGGCACCTGCTGACAGCTCTTGCATGTCTGCGTGTAAACACAGCGGCCATTACAGGTGGCAGCAGCACGCAGGCAGGCAGGGCGGGCGGGCGGGCGGGCGGGGGGGATTAAGGAGACAGCGATACCTGCCTGCATGACACAGACTGAAGAGCTGTCAGCCATAAACCATCGGGGGCGATGCTTTGCTCTCGCACGGCCGCCTGCGTGTCGTGCCGGTATCACCTGCCTCTCTTCACCTTGAAACCGTCTCAGCACACACAGCCGCTCTCCTCCTCGCCGCTGAAGCAGCTGTGCTATTTTGAAGATGTGCGGTGTGCTCATGCAGCAGCAGCAGGGATGAAGGCTCATTTTTAATTCGCCAAAGCCTTCTCCTCCTCCTCCTCCTCCTCCTCCTCCTCCTCCTCCTCCTCCTCTGTGGTTCCCTTTCTGGGTTCGTGCAAGGACACAGCAGGCAGCTGGGTGCCAGATGAGAACAGTAATTAGGCCGGCATCCACCGGGCTTTGGTTACAGGTGCAGATCTGCCCGCAAGGATGAACAAAGCTGTCAATGGAAAAGATCATTCATGCTGAAACAACAGAGCGGGGAGGGGAGGGGGGAGGGGGGAGGGGAGGGGGGGGGGTCTTTTCTACAACAAACGAGTGCCAAGACAAGATAAATCGCTCTGAGTGGCATCGCAACAAGGTGAAAGCAGGTGTATAAATCATGTTTCCTGGCCGCTTTAAGAGCAATAGCTTTGATTTTCAGCTCTGCCCCGGCCAGCGAACTACCTGCTGCTGCTGCTGCTGCTGCTATTGTTTTTAATTACAAGCTTGAAATTAGACAACAGAGGCTTTTTGTGCTCCAGCTTAATGGAGTGCAAATGCAGAAACGACGTGGCAATTGCTCTCTCGCTGAGTTTAAAGCGATAATGAAGAACCCCAAAAAAGGGTCTGAAGCGAGTTTGGCTGGTGAGCTGCAGTTTGTGACGTTGGACGGCAGCCTGTTGGAACAAACACAGGAGGAAATGTTACCTCACTGTCGCTCTTAACGGGACTTTCATTCTATTTTTTGCTGGTGTGTTCTGCTGCACATTTTTATGTTTTAAAAAAGCTAAAGTTTGTCAAGCTCACTGAGGCTCGGTGGTGAAACAGCAAATCAATTCTTTACTGGAGGAAAATCTGCACGGTGAAATTTAAGATGCTGCAAGATTTCAGGCAGTGATTTTTAGCGTATCGTGTGTGTGTGTGTGTGTGTGTGTAGGCAGGACCCAGCAAACACACAGAGAAAATCAATAACATCACCATTTGTTAACCAAGACTTGGAATTATAATATAATATAGAATATGCCTTTGAATAAACATGAAGCATCATTTGAAGTTACTTCACTTGACTTAACACCAGGGTCCGCACATAAGATCATGATTTTTTTCCATTATTGGTTGATCTTATGTTTAGGTTGATCAGTTAATGCTTTAGTCTATCAAGTGAGAAGCAAAGGAAGAAGCTGAGTGTGAGGTGTGTGTGTGTGTGTGTGTGTGTGTGTGTGTGTGTGTGTGAGAGGTGTGGCCCTCTGTCTTCAAACTTCTGTGGACAAATTTTGTTTTTAATGATTCTGGATTTTGGACTGAAGACCTTTAAATTCTCCACCTGCAGGTTCTGTGTTGTTGTCTTTAGGTTTTTGTCCATCATCACCTTTGGAAAATGATCTTTTCCGATGCTCCACCAGGAGCTGATGGCCTGATTTGAGGTTTGTATGAGTAACTCCATCCATCCATTCATCATTCATGCGTGCATCGTAAGTGTCCACTTGCCCTTGGCGTTGTCCCGGAGCGCACCTCCCTCTCTCGCTCCCTCTTTCTCTCTCTCTCTCTCGCTTTCACACACACACACACACACTCGCACGCGTCCGCTCCCGCCTCGGATATTAACATTTCAACACATTTGCTCACAGTTTCTGATGTGTTTACATCCTTTGTTGCACTGCGAAGCACTTTGCAAGCAACCTGCTTTTTGTTAAAAGCGCTTCGTCAATAAATTTGACTTCCCTCGACACTCAATACCGAGTCCATTAAGCCGCAGAGCCATGGGGCTACTCTGTGCACAGGGGCCACTGGTTCCAGTAAGGTATATCTGCTGAACTCTCATTAGAAAGCATCATCATATGTAATTCTGGCACGTGTAATGCCATTAGAGGGGATTTGGCATCTGATAGTAGAGTAATGGGATTATCTGGGTGGTGAAACTCCAGCACCAGAACTGCAGGTCTTCCCAATGCAGAAGGAGGACAAACAAACACACACACACACGCACACAAGCTTTTCCACACGACCAGAATGCAAGTCATGCCTTTGTCATGGCTGCATGCTCGCACATGTATGAGCTGGGGGGGTTTCCTAGCACTTTGTACCCTTTAAGTTAAGTAATTATGGGTCTTTGAGAGAAATGATCCGAGGCTGCACCATGCAAAGTGTTGGCTAAGTCCAAAATGTGCTTCCAATGAGAAGAATATGTAAATTGGGCCTTGTATCCTGAGGCGATTCTCCAGGAAATCTGTGTAGTATTTTGCAGCTTTCTTTCTTCTCATTCAAAAGAAAGATACAACAAATCTGGTAATCAATCAACTCTCCTTACCTAATGACAACACCTACATTGAACTGTATCAGTGTAGCCTGGTGGAGAGGTCAAGCCTATTGTCACCTGGCTGACGGCTTTTCTTCACTGACCTCACAGCAAACCAGCCACCGTGACAAATGAGAATGAAGACATGGGAACACATCATGGAGGCTCAACACGACCTGCGTTGAATGATTCATCGTCTGCGTTCGAGGCAAGCAGAGGAGCCTGTTTACTCTGCTAACAGGGTGAATGTATTAATCTTCTACGCCTAGACGATCCTGGAAATTAGCTCATGTTTAATTTAGGTTAGACCATTACGATAATGTCACCCGTACTCGCTGACACGCTGCAAACCGCATTCCACCATCGGCGCTAATGAAATTAGTACCTGATAGTTTAATTAGAGAAGAAACCCTATTATTATTATTATCCAATATGTTTTAATATGACTCATTTCTCTTCCCTGAAAGATTCCCAATATTTGGTCAAAGTGGTCGTTTTAAAGTTCCTTGTTTATTTTATTCTTAGATTTGTTGCTGAGGCTTTCATTTAATTCAAGTCCACCAAATTACTTCACATTCAGTTTATCGGTCACAGCTCATCACAATCCAACATCTGAGACTGACCAAATCAAAGCTAGTGTGACATCATAGGGGACGTCTTGTTTGGAGCAAGGTAAGTCTTGTGATGCTGTATTTGCATAGTACCCCTTATAGCCACAAACACCTTTAAATAAATATTCCTCCCTTTTAAAATGTGAACACATGCCCCATCTGGGTTCGTTTGTTTCTATTTCCAGTGGCCTGTGAAAGTATATTTATACTATTGCCCACATTTGTAGGACAGAGCTGAGCTGTACTTGCACTTGTGATGAAAGTTCCGCACGGCTGCCTTGGGAATAACATTTACAGGAACTGAACTCCTAAACTCGACAGCATTAGTGCCATTAAGACCAGTGTTTTGCTTAAGATGAAAGCCGACGCTCCAGTATAGAACAGGTGACTCAGCTCTCAGCTCGGGACAGAAATCCCCTGAGACCTTTGACCTCCTAATCGTTTAGCAACGCTTAATGTTGGAGATTTGCTTCAGGCTATTAGAGAGATTAGTGTTACGCAGATTTGGGAAAGGGCCAAGCCTATATCTGTGCTTCATGGTATTCTCAGCATTTATTACCAAGCACCCAACCCAGGCGGAAATCTGATATCAGACCGTGTAGTAGCACATACTGCAGTATTAGGCTACACACATATGTGCAAAATGTGTTGACCTACATGGAGCGGTAAGATATCATACTGTAATTGAGAAAAAAGAGATGTTTTACTGTGCAAACCAGATGAAACAATCCTTTAATAGACCATGAGAAGGGTGGTGCAGATAGGTAGAGAGAGAGAGAGAGAGAGAGAGAGAGAGAGAGAGAGAGAGAGAGAGAGAGAGAGAGAGAGAGAGAGAGAGAGAGAGAGATAGATAGATAGATAGATAGATAGGCAGACAGGCTACATACACACTAATAAACAAAGCGTGTTTGTTTGTTTCCCATGTTGTTAGATGACTGACTGTAGCCGCCCCTCTGTAGATACACCGCAAACTCCAGCGACTAAAACGAGCAGCCCTCCTGGACAAAAACAAGCCTCTGCTCGAAAAGCGCTTCCATAAAATTAGCTACAATTAGCAACTCTAATAGCGGAAGTGTACTGATAATGTCTTCAGAGTAAGAAGAGCTATTGATTCGTGGTAATTCAGGGCGGCTGTCGGCTGATAATCGAAATTACAACTCACTTGCATTGGGTTAGTAATAATCGATAAAGGAGATTCTATTTCTAGCGCAGCAGTAAATTACTGTTCGAAATTCACTGTGAACTGTGCTCCACCCCCAACCTGCATTAACCATGAAGAGAACAGTCGTGAAGAGCAACGCATTGTATTTGATCTAAACATTCAGCTACATGCTGATACATTTTCATGTTTCTCAGCCTGACAGACTCTGCAAAGCAAGCACAACACTCGGCTCCATTAGTCGGAAAGTAAATGTTTTACTTTGAAACGGAAATGCTTTTTCCTCATTTGGCAAACTTGATGCTGGCCAGTGACGCCATCTTGAAATTGTCCCGAAAGGAGGAGACGGATTTGGGAAAAGCAGTTCGTCCCGAGCTCGACCGCTGCACATTTTAGGCGGATTAACGGTATCTGTAGTGCTTATTTTTCCAACCTTCTAGTATTTGTGCTTTCCCGTCCATGTCATTTCGACAGAGGGGTGCAATTTTGCCCACTTCGGATCGGGCTGTCTACCCGGAGGAGCCTCTTGTTTAGCCGCTTCCCCGCTCCCGGACGGAGCACTGGCTGTGGCCGGGCAGCTCCGCTGGACTATCGGACTAAACTGAGACCTCCACACGGAATATATCGTCATAAACAACCTGTTGTGACTGCCACCGTCGCCTCGGATATGTTCTTTTCACCACAGTTTTGACGTTGTGTGTGTCGGTGCCACGCAGGCTCGTCTGGGTAGAAGTTTGATAGCAGAGCGGAGTGCGCTTGATTTCCAGTCCGATGGATGTGAGCGCTGCCCGGCTCTCGCTCGGATCTCCGCTCCGCTGCTCTGACAACAAGCAGAGAAGCGCCACGAAGCAAAGGTGAACGCGTCCGTTCCTAACAATGCTGCAGACCTGGCAAGTACGTGACAGCCCGGGCTCCGAAGCCAACAAGTCGCCCTCCGTCGCTCGTCTTTGAACCTGGAAATACCACCAGCCACCCCTCCTCATCTTCCTCCTCCTCATCTTCCTCCCTTCTCCCTTTTTTGGACCAGTGAGGCTTGCGTTACACCTGGCTACTACGGGATATTTCGGATTTAGACTCTTGAAAGATGTCCTTTTTGCAGAGACACGGCTCCCTGGAGCAGCAAGACATCTGATTTGTCCCAGACGTGTTGTGATTTTTATTTTTTAGGATCTTTGTTTGTTGTTCTCTTTTATAATCAGAGGATCAAATTCGAATGGAAAATGGGAGCCGCCACCAAACTGGCCTTCGCCGTTTTCCTCATCTCATGCTCTTCAGGTGGGTGTGGAGGGCTTTTGCATGTCTTATTGTCAGCTGTGGAGAATCCAATGCAATGCTCGTTAGTCTCCCTGCTGAATGCAATGCATAGCTCGTTGTTATGTGTGGAGAATGCAATGCAATGTCATGTGAGGCAAGAGCCCATTCTGCCATTTCACCTCGTTATACCCTTTCTCTGCACCCTACATGTGTGTGAGTGAGTGTGTGTGTGTTTATTCAGCGAGCATGTTGCAGATGACAGGAGGGTGGCCAAGCTCGGGCCCCGGGGACCTTGAAGGGCTCTCAGGGGGAAGGGGGGGGGGGACATGTCAACAAAACGAAGCATTATCTAGAAGTAGTGATAGTATGGCAATCTGTGGTGATTGAGGGACGAGCTGACTGCTTTGTGCTCGCTCTTACCTCCCCTCCTGCAGTGTAGACAGTTATGCAATTCATTACCAAGTCAAATCTAACATCAGCGTCCTCACAGCTGGGGCATATTAGGACAGGGACTCAGTCACATTGGGTGAACGCCGTTTCACAAAGATGTTGTACATTATGGGCCGGTGATAGAAAAGCAAAAGTTTGGACACACTTTGAAGTGGAGATTATAAAAGGTGGGCCAATACCTCAATTCCAAGCAGGGGAACCACGAGGTAAACAAGCAACATAACAACAAGGGAGGGAGGAAAAGCTGTGATCCTGCGCCGCCATCATCATTATTATTATAAAGCTAAACACTCTAATTGGCTTGGTTCATAGATATCTCTTCCATAAACAATGTGAAGGATGGAGAGGTCACACCAGATGTGAGTATAGGTGAGTTTAACCCTATGTGCAGGACATGGAGTCCTCATTGTAATGTTCTAATCGTCAGACCTCAATGCAGCAAAGCAACTTCCAACCCCCGGTGCACAAATTTCACACGTGCTCATTTTCCAGGGGTGAATGCGTAAAGAAAGCTAAGGAGGTCGGCGAGGTGAGGAAGGGATGGAGAAAGGTCAACCCGCCAGTGTGTTACTGTCTTGCTGATGCAGTGTATTTGCACATAGAGTGGAAGTAAGACGTGTGATTTATGTGGGCGGACCTAAGGGACGACTCCTGACTGATTTGATTTGCTGTGTTTTTTAATTTCCCCTTCCTTTACGATTTTAAATTTTCTCAGGGCGTTTTCCAGGTTTGATCAAGTTAGGTGATATTTGATGTCTTCCTTTGCCTTTGGTTGCGTCAGACTAATTATTTTGGTATAAACGTTACCCAGACACTCGATCTCAGTCAGGACCATCATCTAGATGGGTTGCAATTTCAAGTCCCGAGATGTTTAAAGAGCCGTTGCGATTCGGTTAATGTTACCGTAGAAAATGTTAAGCCATTGTTGGATTAAGTTTGAAGAACAGAAAACAGGCGGAATTTATCTGAAAACTGTGGAAGTGAAGGAACGGAACACGCATAGTAGAAGAAGACAGAACCTGGACTTGTCTTCTAAGACTGAGCCTTGGAGTGTTACTGAGTGATGATGTATCAAAGGGTTTCTCAAATGAGGTAATAGTTGGAGTTGCTTAGAGTAAGCCAGGTGCGGCCTGTGATGCTCAGTTAAGCAGGTGAGGATTCCAATCACCTTTTGTCGCCTGAAGTCGGTAACTGAACGGCCGTCACTTGAGGTGGAATAATAACAATGAAAGGAAATCCAAGTTGATTTGGCATCGCTGACATTGCTGCATGCAACAAAATGTACCTCAGTGTCGAAACCAATGACAACATAGCTTTGTGATGATTCATGCCGCCTGAGAACAGAAGGAAGTTCCAGCATGCAGCGTGTTTCTGAGAGAAAACACCACAAAAGGCAAAGGCACACTTGACTCTGTGCAAAGGAATCTTGACTGTTTCTGGGAGTTGAAACAGTTCCTCTTCTGTATAATTTGACCTGTAAGCGAAACAAAAATATAACAAAACAGTTTGCCGGTTTCGTTGAACGTCAGAGCCAAACTCAGGTTCACACACTCAACCTGCTTCATTGATGTGACAAACTGGAAAGGTGTGAGGAATCCAAATGGCCATGGTCATGTTTGCTGATTGGGTTCATATATGGTTGGTCTGGATCATACCTGACCCATGGCGCTCCAGTGATTGAAAGACACACACACACACGGGTCCATGTTGTAGCAACAAGACACCATCTTTTGTTTGCCTGTCCGACATGATGCAAATGCAACTTAAATAATCAACCGTAAGGCCGCGCTCTGGTGTTAGAAGTCTTGACCGGCCGGTAAATTGAGGAACGCGGTCTGTAAAATGTTCTGCAACCCTCCACCAATGAGGTTGATTGATGGATAAGTAGAGTTTCCTGCTCTGCCTTCACACGGGGCCTCCTGTTTTTGTACACTGCAGCAGTTTCACGCAGACATTGATCCTCTTGCACACCAGTGTAAGGTTACATCAATATGGCCAGGATGAAGCAGCTCCTGTTTTTCAAAATCCTCAGAAGCACAGCGGTCTCTGCGATTCGGTTTCAGCTCTGCCTCACGTCAGACTCACACCGGAGCTTGCGTGTGTGTTTTTCATGCGAAGCTCTCGCCTCCGCACTCCCCTGTCCAGGGTTCAGACGTTTACATTCTTTTGAAGGAACATTTATCATCAGGGGGTTTTATCGCCCGATGTGCGGTTCATTACATCACGGCTGCCGACAACGAAATGGAAAATTTGCTGAAACACAGCGACGTAATGTGAAGCTTATTTATGACACAGGTGAAGAAGTGAGGTTTGGAGGAGGCTGGCGTTCACTCAAGCCTCCAGAAACGTTTGCGTACCAGGAGATGGGTGGCTAATGGAGAGCCCGGTGGGAGATCTTCCCTCAATTCACCGCCGTGCAGCTCCAGAAACTCTCTCAAACCGCATCATACAGTATTTATACAGTCCATTGCAATTATCACTCTGCCCTACCCCGCAGTTAGAAAGGAGAGGCCGCCGCCCTCCTCTTCTTCAGACGCACGAATCCCACATTCAGAGGTGTTTAATGTGCAAAAACGCAGGTAATTCTTCACCGAGGTTTATACGCCCTTTGACTACGGAACATTTCTCTTAAGCGTCTCGTACCTGTAATCTGCAGTGTTTGGGGTGTTTCCATGGAGCTGTCAGACGCCGCCTACCACCGCTGTCCCATTTCTCTCCCGGTCTATTTCTAAAATATTCCTTTGCATTATGCATCAGGCTCCGAAAGCACAGGTGTATTTGTTAAGGCCAGATGTAGCCTCCCGTTCCCATCGGGCCTAACTAGTCCGCCTGCCTCCTTCCAGGGCCGTGTGCTGAAACACACACTGCACCTTATACCCTCATAAAATCACATATCTGCACCGCTTCTTTTTGGGAGCTAAAATGGCTACCGTGGGCAGCATCGTGCAGAAACAGATGTAAACGGTGGTACAAATGTGGTTTTGTGCAACATCGTGCGTGCCTTTTTGTCTCGGTGATGCAAGAGTCTGCACGGCGGCGAGAGTAAGAGCTGAGAATAAGCCCAGTGAGATAGATAAGTCCCTTTTCTCTTTTTAACTTTATGTTGTCGTCCAACATACCTTGTGGAGAAGTAAGTGTGAATGGCTCCGATCAACCTAACCTTGGTTTTGATCTTCTCCTTTGGAAGGAGGAGAGAGAGAACGGCAACGCAGTTCACCTCGAAAAATCCAGGTTTTGAAAACATTGCGACATCTTTTAGGTTTAATTGAGGTTTTAAGAGGTTTTGATGACTTTGACTTATGGGCTTTTAAAATGCACTCGCCACATAAATGACTATTTAAACTTTCACTACAATTTTAGAATAATCAAAAGGTTGGTAATTGCTATCGAGGGGATTTTCTGCAGCAACAGTGATTTGTCTGAACCTGCTGGTGGTATCTGTGTGTGGAGCGCTGCCACACATGACAGCACGCTCAAAAAGCACCACAGAGCTTAAGTAATTAGAGGAAATCATTGGGTAATCAATTAAGTGTACTTTTCTCCGGCTGACACCATCTGAATGGGCCCGGCGCAGTAAATCTCAGCAGCTTGATACTTTAAAACGCTCCAAACTAATGCAAAGGATGATTTACAAATGCTTTTAGGCAGAGCTTTTTTTCTTTTCTATTTTTTTTTTTTTATAGAACAGCAGCAGCGTACCCGAGGCAGTGAAGGGGCTAAAATAACATACATATTTAATTCAGCTTTCACCTCCTCCTCCTCCTCCTCAGAAGCCGGGCTGAGGTCTCGGTTGAAGACGAGGGACGAAGGGTCCAAGCAGAAAAATCATGATTGAGATTACTCTGCTCAATATTGTCTCCACCCTTATTAATCACAAGATAATCAGACTCTTACTATTTTGGGAAGTGGGAATCGTTCCTTTGCTCCTTCAGAATCTTAATGATCTTGATTATTGTGAATGAAATGAGTGTGAATGGATTGAGATGGCACTCGAGGCATTTAGCCGCCCTCAGCAGTTTCGGCTAAACTAAACATTCTGTTCTGTGATCATTAATTTTAGAGCTTTGATTCATGAGGACGGCTGATTAAATGTGCAGTTGTGTAAGAGGGGCAGCGGGGTTCGTCTGAGGCTCGCCGAGTGCGTCCTCTAACGGAAACGGGCACATGCTCCGTCATGTGTTGACAGCGTGTCCTTGAGCAAAATACGGTGCCGTTACCTGTGCGGCGTCTTGTAAGTCATGCCGGATGAGTGCGTCAGCTAAAAGCCTGGAATGTAAATGCAGACTAGGTGCACCCTGGGTAATGGGGAAGTCGATGAATAGTGCTCGTAACGATTACCGGCTGAATTAGAACAAATGACGGCGGCTCTAAAATGGTCGCGGAGGGTCGCCGGGCGAGTACGTAGTGGAAAATATATTCTTCGGGATACCGACGTGAGCTCTCTCCAGAATAGCACAGAATCAGCGTGTAGGGAACTCTCTGTGCATCTGCTTTATCTTTGTCTTGACCACTTCATGTGTCTGTACCCAAGAGAAAGGTCCGGAACAGTCCTTTACTGTAATTAATGCTTTGTGCAGATGTTGCTTTATGTGCTCGAGAGCGTTTCAGTCTAGACAGACTGGCTGCTGAGACAGAGAGGCCCTGCTTTGATCCTTGATTAAAAACTACGAGCTGTACATTCATCATGCTCTTGTTTCAGCCTCTCTCCAGGGTCCTTGCCTGCTTTTTTTTTTTTTTAACGCTCCCTCCTCCATCCTCGTCATCTCCGTCCTTCCGTCTCGCGCGGAGATTCTTCGCTGTCACGAAGGTCCGGCTAAACCCTCCTCGCTAAACCCACTAAAGGTTAATGGTGTTCCGTGGACTTTGCAGGCTTGGGTGACTCGTGCGCTGTGATATTGTGAGTTTGTCATCCTCTTTATCGTTTCTGTCACCCTCCATTGGTGCTGTCTAATAAAACTCAAATTTCATTTAAGGAGCGCTGAGTAATCTATGGACCTCGTATCAACTATAGAAAGGAACTGCAGGTCTTTGGCTTAGCTTACCCTAATGCCTTTAACGGTCACAAACAATGGATGTACAATTCTACAAAAGCGAGGGTTAGATTAGTCAGAGCAGAGGAAAGGAAAGGACAGGAATAAAGAAACCTATTCTGGGGGTTTTTTATCCTTTAAGCTATAATGTTTCGTGAAGCCGGTGGCTCACTTGTTGTAACACTGCCTCTTGAAACTCATAATGGGTGGGAAATTTATTTTTCTCCTCAAACAGTATTGATCTGAAAGAGAGTCTTAAAAATCACAGGAGCATCTAGTAATCACTGAGTCATTGGTGCTGATAAACAAAGCTATAAACCCTTGCAGATATATTATGGCTATTCTTTGCATCCGCCTCAGTCAAATACTGTACTTAACTTACCGCACCTGTAATCTGATCTCAATTAAAAATAAACAGTGTTGCTGTTTTATTTTGGCCGTCGGTTGGCCTTGTGACCGCGCGTGTGTGTCATTAGTTTACACTAAATATAAACAGCCGGGAGTCAGTGAGGTCGTTTCATAGGCGGCGGAGAGATGAAAGCCGGGGATTTGTCGTCTCGCTAAGGTTTTTATCAGTTTGCCTTGTGCAAATGTAAAGAGGTGAGTGTAAACGGTTGAACATAATGAAGCCGCAGGTGACGTGGTCCTGGAGGACGAGGACGCGGTGCCACTCCAAACAGAGCCGCACATTAGTTACACAGCAGCCGGCGTCACAGACTTAATTCTCCCTAAATCACCTTTGTTATTCCGGCACTAGGGTGAATAAGTTGTCACATTTAGATTGCCTTAACAGAAACGGTGCTTGAGACAGGAATTTTGATGGCATTTTTGAAAAGTTTGTCCTGTGGGTTTTGAGTGCACATTATCTCAGGATGGGGGTTTGGTGTTCAACCAGCTTTCAAGAGGTGGATTGTGCCAATGTCTGTCACAAAATACCAATCTCCTGGTGTATATTTCCGTCCTAAAGGGCCGTCCATCAGTCCCTCTAAATTAAAATGTAGTCATTAGCTGCTTGTATTATAAAAAGAATGCCCGTACTCAAGGCTTAGTCATATTGCAATATCAGCGCAAATCCATTACACAGTTCAGCTTTAAGCCCAAGTGGCACTTAACACACTCTTCAAATAAATCCAAACAATTGAAGCGCAGAGGAGCAAGTGGGTGGCGAGGTTGTCGATCCCTTCACGGTGCCTTGCGAGAGATAACAAGGCATTCTAAATTGCTCGTCCTGTAAAGAATGTACGGTATGCGGTGGCCGACTGCGGCCTATTACGCACGAGGCACACGGGGGGATACACTGGTATGTGCTCCCTGTGTAAACCGTACAGTCTGCGCCCGCTCTCCTGTCCCCGTCCAGCAACTGGCCCCATCATCGCTAATTGAGGCGGAGACCAATGGCCGTTTGTTGCTCAGGCATACCAGCGAGGATTAAAGGGATTGGATTCTGTTGCTGAGTGCGGTGGTTTTTAATGCCCCCGCCCCCCCGCCCCCTCCCTCCCTCCCTCCCTCCCTCCTGCATACGGAAAGAGTCTAGTCTTTGTAACTAGCTCAGCCAAGCCAGCGCGGCTACCCCTGCCATGTCACAACACCGTCTGATTGAGCGTTAATGTAGCACTCCGGCAAGCTCGCACTGTGAAGCCGCTGTAACTACTGTAAGATAGAGCGCCTCTGTGCGCACAGGCTGCTCTCTGTTTACTGTCTGTTCAGTCACAACAGGGCGACCACTGCTGTCAGCCAGGACGTGGCAACATTTCCACTCAAACACATAGAAGTGTCTGATTGCTGCTCCCCCACACCCCCCCTCCCCTCTCGTGCGTCTTTCTGTTAATTCTCCATATCTCTTCACTAACCTTTGTCAACATCAGACACTTGAGGGATTCTGGGATGAAAATCTGATAAATTAAGCTGCTTTTCACACTTAATGCTTTGGGACAATGCTTGCCCAGGTGGTAACCTCGCCTCAGGCCAGTGGTCTCCCATGATGCCCCCCCCCCCGCGCTCTCTCTCCCCCCTTCTCACTCCCTGATGTCTGTGGTAGTAGAACAGGTATAAATAGTATTAAAAAAACCCTTCATCCCGTGTGGCCAGGAGCGGCCCTAGAGGCAGATGATATGCTGCAGTGCCCACAGTCAGAGAAAGAAAGGATTAATGGTGAGAGAAGTTGGAGGTGTTGAGAAATAGTGTGCTACTTTTAGATCGCAAACAATTATTTTTCGAAAAGCTGTGCAAGGAGTAGAGTAAGGAGAGGAGTAACTTCAGTGTCCAATCTGATGAACACTTCAATCGTTTTACTATTCCCTAGGTTTGACTAATGCTCAAAAAGTGATTAGATAAGTGAGTCATATGTTCCAATAATCAAAGTACAGGACTGTAAAGGTACAATATATGAATTTCCTCCATTATTTCAAACATGCACTAAAGCTGTGCTGCCTTTCCTCTTAGTCTCGGGTTTGGACGAGCAAAAGGCGAAGTGAAAAGTCTGGTGTTGCATTATGCATCTTCTCCAGCGATGCCAGATCTGAGAGCACTAATGCAAGGCTGTACTGTATTTATTTATTAGGTACTGCAGGGCGCAAGGTAAGAGTCAAACTCTCTGCAGTCGTGTCCACATACTTAAGCTGTATCTTGTTGTGGTGTTGTGTCAGTTATGTGGGGGAGGCGTGTCAAATTGCATCTGCAGCAGCAACAACAACAACAACAACAACAAGCGCAGCCTTCACGCCAAGAGGCCGGCATAGCAGACAGCGCTTTGACCCCAGGATTACTTATTACTTCAACACTCTTCAAAAACCATCACTCAGATTTGTCGTTGCCCCGGTCACACATATTCCCACACAAAGCAGCGCCCAAAGAAGCCATACATCAACCCCAAATCTATTTAATCTGGGGCCGGACGCAGATGATAAGTTGATCCTTAGAACAAATTCCATCATAAGGAACAATCCCCGCTGCTGGCAGCCACACAAAAAAGCCTTGATGAATGAGTTGTTTACCTACTCCAGTGCATGCAGTGCTGAGTGCAGGCCCGGCCCGCCAAAATGCCACTTCATTATGAGGCTACAGAGTGCAGCACAGCCTGCCCCTGTGACCAGCCACTCAGAGGAAATTGGATATTCATCCCTGTATTCTTCAGCAGTTGTCAGGCAAAACATGTCTAATGGACAGTCCATGAACTGGAGTGCCATATTCCTAAGGCCATAATTACTTAATTGTAAGATTCTGTCTTTGCTCCTTATCCCTTACTTATCCCTTACTTCTCCCTTACTTCTCCCTTACTCCCCTGGTTGTTTTGCTCGCCGTACCCCTAGATAGTACCCGACAACTGAACTTAGTGGGCAGCACTGTAACGTCTTATTTATTTCCTTTGTTCTCATCACAAACCAGAAGTGCAACACAATGCTTTGTAAGTCACAGACGGGAAAAGGAAAACGCTACTTGAGTTGTGGAGAGCAGGGAAAAGAAAATCTGTCAATAAATAAATCTGTGCTGTTTTCATTGCTGCTGTGTCGGCTGGAAGTAGAGACGGTAGCACAACGTATTTATTTCTGTCAACTTTGGCCCGTTTGTGTCTGAGAGTTGCCTGTTAATCTGGTTTGTGTAGGACGGTGTTGCTCTTTGAAGCTCTGTAGCAGATTTACCCTGTGTGAGAAACTGCTGTGCCGCCCTGCCACACAAGCACAATCTCCTAAATTATACACTTTGTGCGTTCCACCCGTTTAGGAGTAGAGAGAAAACCCCTGAGGCGAAGGTTGGCTGCATGCCACGGCGTCTTATCAGCCCCAGTCAAAATCTCTCTCTACATTTTGGCCGGTGGTTGGCGGTCATTTCCCACCCAGCATGCATCTGGCCGGTGTTTCTCCTCCCCTTTGCGGCTCGCTCACGGCTTCTAATTTCACTAATAAAGAGACATTTGCCAATAAAAGGGATCCGGTGCCGCTCTCCCCGGTGGTTAGCCGGCTTATATTTTAAAGAAATGTAGCGGCGGGTGACAGAAAGCATCATGTCATTTGAGTTAGCAAATGGATGCTTCCCATCACTGAGCTCTGGCAGGCTCCACAATGTCTGATAGAGGGAAATGCTTAAGGGAGTAATTGCCTGCACTCTTGTATTTCACAAATGGAGAAATACATGTGATGGAAATGATAGAAACACTCAATGATACATGGATTTGTTGTATGCAGTGAGTGGAGGTACCTGTGTGGCTTTGGATTACATGTCGTGGCATTTTAAAGGTCACAGAGGCACAATGACGCATGTTGGATTTGTAGCTTTGCTGTACTTTGAGAGTCAGATATGGAGATTTTGCTGAGTCACCCTGCTTGATAACCACTTTCATCATTGGCTTTATTGCGCCGTCAAAAGCATTCACGCAGGTTTGAAGCTTAAATTCAACCCTGTGTATACCGACGAGTGGAAGGCTTCACCTTTGTCTTGTTCTCTATGCCTCCATTGTGAGGCTCGGGCTCCACTTCTTGTGATTGCCTCCTCCTAACGTGACCTCACGGCCTGCAGACAAAAGATTGAATTTTCATTGCTGTCTATAGATAATCAGTAATCTCCTCTAGTCGACGCATTTCTGCCTAGTTCCCCCTCATGTCGCTCTCCACCGTAAATTAGATCCGTCCTATTCTGTCCCTAGAAATCGCCTCCATCTCTCCGCTCCCGGTTTCGATTCTTTCTCTCTGTGCTTTACCGTAAATGTTTTGTCCCCTTCACTGTTCGTTCCTTGTAATTTGGGTGAGCTGGGAATGGAAAGATCATCAGCTGAAATGCCTGAGATGAAAATTGAAACTGTCAGAGTAACTTCAAGCCAGGAGAGGTGTGGGCATCGTCCTTTTGTTGTCCACAGTGGATTGAGAAGTGGGTCGGGTGTTTCTACGTTTTTCAGGGGAGGGCGCCGCTGTAATACCCGGCGTTAAAGTAGGTCGTGGTTAACCTTGATAAATGTCTTGCGTGATTTCAAGAAAGGCACGGCTGTGAAAAGGCTCGGTGGTAATTGTAAGAGAAAGGGAAAACATCGGAGCTCAGCTTCTCGGTGACGGCCAATGTCCGCACTCCGACACCCTGCCACCGCCACGGGGAGACGGCGTCAATAAAACATCTTGAAGGAACACGCGTGGCGCTTTGTTTCACCGCCGACACCTCTCAGGAACGACCCTGGCTGCAGTGTGGGTCCCAAGTGGACCCCATACCGAGTCCAAATGGTGGTTTGTCATCGCACAATTACCACCGTGCAGGACTGACCGGCGCTGTGCTGTTTACCAACCACCCATTATTATCAATTAAACTGGTTGACTGAGGCAAAGTAGCTCACTGCTACTGTTTCACCCGCTTGCTTCTATTTTTGCCTTCCGTCCCTCTTGCCCCACTCTTTTGTTCGGCTTGTTTTCACTCTTTTGACACTTGTGAGACATTTGCCTTTTGTGCCTAATGAATTAAATGCAGTATACGTCCCCACTGTCACAATAAGCAAGACATTCTTCCGTTGCGGCGCGCAGCTCTAGTCGCTTTCTCACTTTCTCTCTCTCTCTCTCTCTCTCTCTCTCCCCCTCTCCCTCTCTCTCTCCACCGGGCTTTATTACGGTACACAAACCAAGGCCGTGCCACTCATGTTTGACATTTCCATGCATGAAATATCTTTTAGAGACAAAGAGGCTTTGCTGTTTATTGCCTGGATGTGTGCTCGTGGGTGGAAGCCTTATTGTATGTCCTTGCACAATCGCTCGTGTCGGCTCTGCACTCACTGACATTATCCGCTTTCCACAGCGCCTCGCTGCGACTTAGTGAGAAGATTGATTTCTCCTACTTCATATCCTGACTTTATATCCGTCCATACAGCCAGCCGGCGCTCGCCCACCTTTGGCACAGGGCGCTATAGGCAGAGGCACATAGTGTCACCTCATTTCAGAGAAGTCATTGATTTGAGCTCTCGACGGCTGTATTTACAGACGGAGCTGTGTGTTTGCAGTTCACATGGCTCACAGCTCTTTCTCACGCCGTCTCATACCTGAATGGAGGCGGTGTCGGTGGCGCCGGAGAGGAGTTGAAGCTCACCTTGGCTTAGCCACAAAGCAGGAAGGCTTTCATGCTCTGCTTTTTTTCAAATGCAATCACTGTCACATGTAGAAATGCATGTCTCTGCTGTCGGTTTACACGAGGTGAGGTTTGTCTCCGTGCATCGTTCTGTCCAGAGAGCAGAGAAAGGAGGAGGACTGCAACTGTGGCCGCCCTAGAGCTTGCAAACTGTTCAGTGCCTTGCTCATGGACCCTCTGGTGGTCACAGTCCCGTGTCTGAAGGGAACAAATGAACCTCCATGTGGTGATCAGTCCACTTCTCTACGTAGCTCTGAATCAACCTGAATGTCTTTGATCAGAGCATTTTCCCCTCATCTGCCTCATATTTGCCGTGAGTTAATTCCACCTGGTTTATTTAATCAGTCAAGTCTTCATGGAGACAATATCAGCCTGGCAGTCATTGTTATCTTCAAAGGCACCCAACGTTTTGGAGACAAGCGGTGTGGCATTATCTGAGATTAGACATTATTATCTAGATTATTACAAACACATGGCTCTTGTTTTTATGTTCCTCTGCGCTTATCTGGCTTTTCTTGATCTCACATCATCATTTTTAGGTTGATGTCACACATGTGTTCTGTATACAGGAGTGTGTGTGTGTGTGTGCCCCCCCCCCTGCTGCACTCATGGCGAATCACTCTGGATAAAATGGAAATGCGTTTGCCAAGCAAGTCGTCCGCCGGGAAAGCTCGCCTAATGCCATTACTGCCGTTACTCCAGAATTGTCTAATGAGCCAACCTTCTACTCTACCTCCGTACCTCTCCATCATTAGCACCTTCAGCTCCCTGGGGGAACCAGAGAACGGAACGTTACAGTCGTTCCTCATCTGGGAGAAACAGAGAAAGTTTACCTGCCAACACGGCTGAGGGAGCGGAGTCACTTCCAAAAGAGTAAGCAGAGGGTAAAACCCAAATTTATAGTAAACATCACAATGTTGTAGTTGAATTTCTCGGACTATGTGAGGATAATCTGAAATTGCCTTGCCTGGAAATGATAGTTTACCTACTTTTTTATTAATTTCTCCATTACTAGTCACAGCCAAACACACGTGGTTTGACTCCAACTGAGGGACGTGGCGCTCTGGGACGCTCTGGGGGCATGATGGGATATCCTAGAGGTCACAGCTGTCTGAAAGTATTGCATTCCCAACTTTTTAGACCTACTAGTGGCCTAATCCAGGAAGTGATCCTCCTGCCTTTGAAGTGAAGGCTTCATCAAAGAGCCAGGCGTGAAATCAAGACTGTGGGTGGGTGTGTGTGTGTGTGTGTGTGTGTGTGTGTGTGTGTGTGTGTGTGTGTGTGTGTGTTCCGTGCATGTCCATGTTTCCTTTGCGTCCACACAAACGAGATTTTGCGTTCCCACAGTTGTTGTTGTTGCGTTGTGCGTTTGTGTGGAGTTGCATTTGTGCACCAGTGTCTTCTTTTTTACTTTCATCCCAGCAGCAGCAGCAGCAGCAGCAGCTTGCCGGGGCATGTGCTCTTCATCAGTCCAGACTGTTTTGTCCCTCCTCCTTTCCTCTCTCTGTTGTCCTCGGCCGCTCTCACTCAGATGTGTGGGCAGGAGTTCATGGCTGCACCTGTTAGCTGGAATAGTTCAGAGTTTCGCGGGGAAAAAGGATTTGATGAGAGAAAATGCCGTCGGTGCTGCTAAGAGGCAGGGTGACCTCGCTGGATGGTGAAGTAGCTTCGCCCTCCCTCCCTCCCTCCCTCCCTCTCTCTCACTCTCTCTCTCTCTCGCCAATCTGCAGCTGTTGAATAGAAACCTCCCAGCACTTTGAGGCTCCCAGATTGGCTTTAACGGCCATTAAGCTGCTATTTTATTTGGGGAGGAAAAAGCAACATATTTCTAATAGTTAACCTCCAATTACACCGGCCAGGCTTCATCTTTAGAGGTGGGAGACGTGGTTGTGATCAGTGGAGGAAGAGGACACGTCTTCATCGTGAATAGTGACGGCAGGGCAACATTTCTTTATAGTATGGGACCAAATGAAGCCAAACCTTAGTGAACACACACATACACACAGTGCTTGAGTGTGTGTATGCATGTTTCCATCCCTTCTCTTAAGTAGACTCCTGAACATTTTAGACACACACACACACACACACACACACACACACACACACACACACACACACACACACACACACACACACACACACACACACACACTTCACACCCCAGCCAGCCAAGTGGGCAGAAGCGATCCCCCCTGAGTTGTGTAGCAAACACAGATTAGACTCTATTAGACACACATTGTATTCTGTGCACTCACACTCTCAGGGACCGAGACCTCAGCCAGCACGGCAGCCAGATTTACAGATCAACCACAGCTACAGAGAAGCTCGGCATGATACCTGCTGGAGGCATGGAGAGGTAGAGCTCCATGTGTACACTGCAGGTCCAGTCCCAATATGAAGTGAGGAGGAAGATCTCTCTCTCTCCTGGATATCGCTCTGCGAAAACCCCCCCGCCGGCGTTGGTCCGCAGGAAATCAGACTCTCCTTCATGTTGGCAGCGACCGTGACTCATTTGGCTCGGCGCCGACGCGTTCAGGAGCAAGATTTCAGCTCCTCTGCTTCGTCCCTGCGCTCTCTCCTCCCCCTCTCACCTTATTTCTCACCTGTGCCCGGCTGCTCTTTAGTGTTCATCTTCATCGGCGTATCGACTGTAAAGCACTCGGTGACTCGGCTGTGACCTTTTCACACCTCCGCCAAGAGAAACCTGTAAATCCCCCACATGCAAGCGCTGCTGCATCGCTTGATAGAAGAGACAAAAGCTATTAGATAAAGAGTTAGATTCTCTCTCTCTCTTTCCTTAAACATGCTGGTTGTAAACGAGCATGCTGGTCGCTGCGTGTGTTTGTGTCCCCCCCCCCCCCCCCTTTAATATCAGTCGGTCTCTGTCCGTCCATCTGTCTGTTCCTTTGCCGTCCATCTGTCTCGGGCCAGATCTCTGTAGCCGTGGTGATGTAACTCATCTGGCCACCGGGCTGAGTCGCGCTCTTGCGTCTCACTTTGCCCGAGGTAGAGGCAGCGGTTAGAGAGCGGTGCAGGGCCGTGTCTGTGGGGGGGCCGGGGGGGCATTTTCACTGTAGGCTTGTTATTTTTAACCTTTGCCAGGCAAAGTCGACGGAGCGCTAGAGCTTTAAACGCCACACGTCCACACTAAGAGCTACCTGCTGACCTTTCCACAGCAGAATGCAGCGACCAAACTGTTCTATCGACTCCATCAATAGCAAACGTGACATTTGAATGATTTATTGGCTAAAAATGACTCAAATGTGAGGGATTGCTTACATCTGTTTCACTTTTTCATACATGGAATCATTTAGGGGTTAATCTGAAGCTAGTCCCTTCTTCTTCATGGACTCCTCCAGTGGTGTCGCTTCATTTCTCCATCTTTTGCGTGGATTTGAACCAGCAGCCTCGGCTCACGTCTCTCTCCTCCCACCTGTAACCACGGCAGCACGTACACAGTAGTAACGCTCTCTTCTCCCTCCTCTCCAGGCGCCATCCTGGGACGGTCGGAGACGCAGGAGTGCATGTACTACAACTCCAGCTGGGAGAAGGAGCGCACCAACCGCAGCGGCATCGAACCGTGCTACGGCGAGAAGGACAAGCGCCGGCACTGCTTCGCCACCTGGAAGAACGTGTCCGGCGCCGTGGAGGTCGTCAAGCAAGGCTGCTGGTTGGACGACGTTAACTGCTACGACAGGTACGCTGGGAGAGGGGGGGGGGGGGGCGGGGGGTGTGAGGAGGGGCTCCACTCGTAAGCGCACATGTGGCTCCTCGTCTGCATCAAGCGGCCCAAACCCAGTACAGTAAACAGATCCTCAGTCAACAGAGTCATCAGCCGGGCCGGTTGAAGCCAGTTCTGGTTGTGTGTTCCTTTGATTCCTGAGTGATAAAGTTCCTGTGGATTCTGCAGGCGGCACAGTTTGGGCACCTCTGCCTCAGACGGCGCCGCCTCTCCTCCCCGGAGAGTCCAGACCAAGTCGAGGGCGGCTGCCACTTCCTCTGGCTTTTATCAGATGCCTGTGTGTGTGTGTGTGTGTGTGTGTGTGTGTGATTGTCTGTGTGTGTGTGTGTGTGTATATTGGCATGTGCTAGAGTTATTTTCTAAATTCCTTTGGTTCAGGTCTTCAGCAGCGGCGGCGAGGAACAGGAGAGGAATGTGTGTGTGCGTGCGTCCACACATCACACGGTTTCCTGCCCTTCATTTCCACCTCTGTTCCCTTTTCTGCAGCAGCGAGTGCGTGGAGAGGAAGGAGAGTCCCGACGTCTTCTTCTGCTGCTGCGAAGGCAACATGTGCAACGAGAAGTTCCTGTACGCTCCAGAGGCCACGCCCCCTCAGAGCGAGTCACACCGCCAGTCCACCGCCTACAGTACGTCCTCCCAAAAATGACAAACACTCTCTGTGGTTAAGTTCAAGCAGTCAGGAGGGAGTTAAAGGTAGTCATGGCGTCTGTCAGCGAGGTCATCTCACCGGTGACGTCGCCCGGCAGGTTCAGCAGAGGCCGCACGCACTTCAGAGCTCTGCTATTTTTGGCAGGGGGGATTACGCCCTGTCATGAGATGATTCGCTAATCCTTCTCTCTCTGTGTGCGTGCGTGTGTGTGTGTGTGCGTTTGTGTGTCAAGATGACATGATCCCTAAGCAGCGCGGCATTAAAGCTCTAAGCAGGGACGTCGCCGCACTTGAGATGATGCTGCAGGAAGCCTCCCTCAATCAGGCCTCGTCTCTTTCTCTGTTCTAACACAATGACCTGTCCTGATTCTGATTCTGCTCTCCGTGTCTCTCCAGCCACCTCCAACCCATTTTCCCAGAAGCCCCAGCTCTTCAGCACGCTCCTCTACTCCCTGGTCCCCATCATGGGCCTGGCCGCCGTCGTCCTCTTCTCCTTCTGGATGTGGAGGCACCACAAGCTGGCTTACCCGGCCGCCCTCGTCCCCACGCATGTAAGTTCCGCTCCGCCGTGCCGTTTAAACCGACCTGCGGCTCCGTGGCCCGTCTAGTTTCCGGGGCTGGAAGCGGCCCGGGGTCTTTGGTGTTGCCGTGGCGAGCTGCAGTCGGTCAGAAAGGACACGCTGTACGCTCGCCTCACACACGGAGGAGGGGTTGATAATAACCAGGGTTTTTTTTCTTCTGCCCTGGTTCTGATCGTTTCCTGGAATCATCACTCTGTCATACCTTCTTTTTTTTTTGCACGAACATTGAAGCAATCAATTTCTAGCACTCACTCTGCTGTCCAGTAATTGGCAAATGACTCACATCTGATCGCCTACTCACTTCTCATTCCCTCGCTCCCCCCCCCCCCCCCCCCCTCACTGCACCGCTTGTTTTCATGCTTTGGTGTGAAAACCTCATAACGCATGATGGTCGTCATCTCTCCCCCCCCCCCCCCCCCGTCCCGGCCCCCCCAGAGGGCCCCGGTCCCGTGACCCCTTTGAAAACGTTTCAGGCGTTTCTTCTTAAACCCCACACGCTTGCGGACGTGAGAATAAAGCCGCTTCACAAAGAAATTGGCTTATGGCTTTGTTCAAAAAGAAGGTTTGTGCCCGAGAGCGCAGCTATAGAAGTAAAGAACCGTAGCTCTGCTGGTCGGGCGGCTAGGGGAAAGAGAAAACCGATGCACAGCCTTCACCGTATGGAAGAGGAGTCAGGGGTCTGTGCATTATTGATGAGGCTTTATATAGGCAAACAAAGCTAAACACACAGCAGCTCGCAGCTCTGCCTCCGAGGATTGGAGAGGCGCGGGGGCGGAATGAAGCGAGACAGGCAATTCTCAACTTTGTACAGTTCCGCATATTGTATTTGCACAGCGCCAAAGCAGGGGAACGATAAAATACACACACACACACACACACACACACACACACGGACACTATACAGCCAAGAAGCAAATGCTAATGTGCGTTGGAGAAAAAAACAAAAACCCAAACTCCGCCAGCGGGGCTTATGAAACATTTACCTGGAAGAACTCGGATAAACGAGAGAGTGAGCAGAACAAGGTGAGGAGTAAACAAAGAAGTGGATTAGATAACAGCTAGAAACAAGCAAGCTAACGCTGATATGCAGGGAAGGAAACAAGGTCAATAACATGAAATGAAACGCTGTGATGGAGGAAGTGAAGTCACGGGGGGAAGATTGTGTGTCGTTGATGTTCTGTATGTCCAATTCACCTTTAGCTTCATGTGGAAGACTGTAGATGTGTCTCCATGATGTGGAGAGGAGACAGGGGAGGTTGTAGGATCGTGAATCCGAGGCTCAGACAATCGCTCGCTCAGCTCAGCCCCACAGAGTCGCGGAGGAAAGGCGCCTCGGCAATTCACACCCGGCCCAAACAAGTAACAAACAAGTAAAAACACATCGCCGTCCCTCAGTTCCTTCGCCAGAGGGTTTACTGAGTTTGGCTGCGTAACCGCCCGCCTGATGAAATCTGAGATTTGAGAAAGCATTTGGTTTTCTGGAAAATGTCCACGGCTTTGAACGCTAAGCAACACACACACACATACACACACACACACACACACACACACACTCCAAGTCTCTGGTGAGGGGACGTGAAGCTGGAGTTCAGACTTCATGCTTGTCCACTTCATAACCTTTGATGATGGATGCAGAACAAACATCTGTCTTGGTTTGGGCCCTGAAATGTGAAACACACACACACACACACACACACACACACACACAGCGATAGAGGGATAAACATGTAATTACAAAAATGTAGACTCAAACCCACACGCACATCTGTTTGGTTTGTTTCTCTGCATTCCTTCACGTTCTCACCATTGATTGATTGAAGTCCACATACCGACGCGGCCCAAAGACAAAAGGACGAGGCGGGAGATGGCGGTCGAGGCCCAGGCCCGTCTTTCTTCAGCCGAGGCGAATGAAAGGCCACGCAAAAGTAATCCTTCCCTCTTAATGAACACAAATGGATCCATTACGTCGCTCATTAGACGAAGGAACACTCAGAGAAGGAATTAGACAGAAGAAGAGGAGGGGGGGGGGGGGGGGGGGATCTGAGGGATGGGCCGTGACGGACACATACCTGCAGAAAGTCACATGTGGCCGGAGCGACTCCCTCACACGTCGTCTGTCATGATGTTGTGGCGGCGGCGGGGTTTTCTGTCCGCCCACTGCCAATTTGCCACCGGGCCTCTATTATTCACACGGCGGTGCCAAGTGGAGGCAAACTGGAATTGATTCAGTCTGAGTACACACAGCTTTCACACACACACACACACACACAGGCACTCTAAAACACACACGCCTCGCTTTTTTGTATTTCCCCCCCTCCCCCAATTTCCTCATCTTTATCCGTCCGAACCGATCGATTCCCTCCCAAACCCCCTTAGTTGCTTGGTGACGGAGCCGCTGTGTGAAGCGCCAACACGTCCTCAAACGCACCCAGAGCCTCAAACGCACCCGGAGCCTCACATCTCTGTGTGTTTACCCAGATAAGGGTGTCACTCCATTTCCCCACAGTATTTCCTAATCTGCGTACTCAGAACCCCCCGCCCCCCCTCCGCCCTCCTGAAACCAACCTTTGACCCTTTGTGTGTCCTCACGTGTAGCAGTGATGCTGATGAAGAGGGGAGACGTCCCCTGCCTCTATTTCACGCAGCGCCAACGGAGAGAAAATAGCAATAATTTCTCTGTTTGCTTCTTATGTTCTCTTCAACAAGCACGCCTTTCACATTATGGTGGAGGTAAGAGCGCTTTCATTGAAGTTGAAACAAACCCCCCCCCCTTCTTTTTTGAAAGGTTTTAATCTTTGGAATGAATCCTCTCCGATCTCTTATCCCCCACCGCCATTTTGTTCTCCTTTGCTTCTTCTTCTTCTTCTTTGGTTCTCTCCCCCCTGACAGCATCTTGTTCACTCAGTTTGTACCACCGCTCTTCTTCTTCTTCTTCTTCTTCTTCTTCTTTTGTGTCCTGCCTGGGTTTACTTGCATGGAAAGGATGTGTGTCTTTTGTGTTGTTCCGGCTGAAATGGCATTGTGCAGCATGGTGGAGAGTGGCTCTGAATGCAGCCCCTCCTCTTCCTCTTCCCTCCCTCCTTTTTATTCTTCTCGTACGAATGTCCACCTGTGATGATTGTGTAATGTATTGTGTGAGTGTGTGTGTGTGTGAGTGTGTGATATGACCCAGTTTCTAAACGTCTCTATCTGCCGGACCTGTGGCCTCGCCGTGTTCCTAACGTAACAATGCAACAATGCTTTCCTTTTGTCAAGCTCAACACATCCAGGTTTGATGTTCACCGTCCAAATCCAACGACAAGAAAAGACTAGCTGCTCCTCTTTGGTTTTTAAAATGTTCAGTTATATAAGCGTGGCTCCGTGGCTCCGTGCTGCATTTGGACTAACGTGTCTCTAACCCAAGAGACGCGGGACAAAAGTGAAGCGGGCAGCTCCGGGCGGAACACGTGAAGGTGTAACCCGATCGGGGCACGGGAGACGGTTGAGGGTTGGGAAAGAATGGCGTGAAGCAGCAGATTTTGTTTTCCGGTTTCCTGTGGTCTGCTGACAAAGTGTAATGCGCCCCCGTTTGAGGCCGTGGCGCCCTGCGGATCGGACAAGGGATCGGGTGACTCCCGAGGGGGGGGACGCCTGGCCGGGGCCAAGGCCGGGCCACCTCCGACCGGCCAAGTCCCGCGAGGCAGGGAGGGAGGGCGGGAGTTACAGGAAGAGCAGAGAGAGAGCCGAACCTGCAGAAAGAGTTCCGTAGCACAACTGAGTCTTGAGTTGACATTTAGCTCTGGCAGAGTTCTGTTGCAACAATGGCGCTCTGAGGTGACAGACCGTCGCCGTACCCCCGGCCCCGTCTGTTTGCACTTTCTTTGCTAAATCACCATCAGATGTCGTCACTTCTGTTGCCAGGCACAGGACCTGTGCAGGAACGCTCCCCCCTCTCAGTTCTGAGGACTTATTAAGGAGTTGTGTGTGGTAACCTTGAACACGGCTGGTATTTCCGGCGTGGCAGACTTCCTTTCAGGCACGGTTGTTCTCATCCACGCTGTGATCCCAGTCGCATATTTATCCCAGCGTCACGGACGCGACACAACGTTTGTCTTGGTGACATTTGTGATTATATAGGGATGATTCACACGGTGGCTGAGAGCCGTGCAGGCGGCAAAACGCAGAAAGGAGAGACTTGACATTACAGCTATTGTTCCTCTGCGCCAACAACAGCATCAACATCTGAATGCCTTCAATCACCGAGCAGCTGAAGTACAGAAAGACATTTTTTTTAGGTGTTTCTGCAGACATGTTGACGACTTCCATTGTGACCTGGAACAATGCTGGCTGCTCGATGTGACGCGTCCGTCAGCGATCCTTCACTCGCCTGGCGTTGTGATTGGCGCCCGCCTCGTGCTTATCGTCTCGGACACGCGCTGGAGATTGTTGTTGTCGAGACGCACGACTTCGCGTTCCCACTGAAGCGCCCCCGGCTGACCGACATTCCCCGCGCTCAATAGTGAGCAGGAATCAAAACGCCTGAACCTTTCTTCACCACAGACCCGTGTGTGTGTGTGTGTGTGTGTGTGTGTGTGTGTGTGTGTGTGTGTGTGTGTGTGTGTGTGTGTGTGTGTGTGTGTGTGTGTGTGTGTGTGTGTGTGTGTGTGTGTGTGTGTGTGTGTGTGTGTGTGTCTGAGAACATGTATTTCCCTGGTTCCCCGCTGAGCCCCGGTGCTTGTGTACCTTATGTAACCCGAGCGGTAGCGGCGGCGTGGATGAACACTGGGTTTCTGGGGGCCATCTGTGGCGGCGACGCAGAACTGCCTGTATTCTCTTTAATGCCGTCTCCTTTTGGCACGTTAAGAGTCTAAACTGAGAGAAACAAGATCACAGCGCGCCGGGTGCCAGTTTTATATCGAAGTTCACACCAGAGGCGAGGGCTGCGTCTGAAATTACAACAACCTGACGCCAAGCACCGACAATCACTCACCAGGCTGGACGGGACACAACTCTCTGGTGACCGTTGCCAGGATCGTTCATTCAAACGCGGTCGCCAGCGACCTCTGACCCCTGCGGGGCCGATGCGGACTGATGAAGGATGATGTAATGGTTGTTCTTTGCTCTTCTCAAAGCGTGTGATGTGTCCTCTCTGCCGTCTTACTGCGGTTGAGAGATACATTTGACTAAGTGAAGCAAGTTTGAAGGGAAAACTCGGCCGTCTCCGACTGTGGTGTGAATTCTTCGCCAACTCCTGGTTGTTGGTTCTCCTCTTTGCGATGTGGCCCGAGCGACAAGGCGGCGGCTAATTTTCCCCTGCGGTTTGGCCGGCGTGCGCAGAGACAGCAGGTCTACCTCGCAGCTCTCCGCTAGAGACAAGAAGCCTTTAGGCAAACACGTCAACTCGCCCTCCGATCCTCCGCTCCCAAGCTGGAAAATCCCACCTTCCTCTGGCCAAAACGCTCCCACGGTGGAAACCAACCAACCAAACCAGGAACTAAACGCTGTGGCGAAGGATTATGAAGCAGCAAAGGTGTCGTGAGGACGCATCATCCAGCTCCAGCTCCTTTGACGTGTCAGTCAGTCTTCTCGCCTCGCCGGAATGACGACGTCTCCACGACCGTTGGCGGCCACGCCTAGACACGATGTCATTGTTCTGTAGTAAAGGTCAAAGTGGGTGACCCCCCGGGCTGCTTTAGAACTCACAGTCATAACAGGGAGAGAAGCCAGAAACACCAACTTCTCTCTGTGCGTCTGGATTGTGTAGCAGCCGTCCTGTCGGGACTTGTGGCAAAAGCCGAAGTCGGTTCTCCCAGTTTTTTGTCTTTTTGTATGATTGCTCCTGCAGCGAGACGCTGTCACGCCTCTGCCAGGTCGAGCTGCTGCTGCTGCTGCACCTCGTTTGGTTTCTCACGGCGGGTAGACTCCCCGCCGTGTGTGTGTGTGTGTGTGTGGCTCCCGTGCAGTGGAGAGACGAAGTGTTGAACCCGGTGCCTTGACGTGAGATGGGAGTCTTTCTTCTTCTTCTTTCCTCTCTTCTCTCATTGTGATCAACCTCATCGTCTCGGTGTTGAAACGCTCCCTCGGGGTCTTTGAACACGCTGCAGCTCATCGGGGCCTCGCCACGTTTTGACTCCCGCTCAAGTAAAAACATGAACAATTCCCCCACCGCCGCACAGATTGAAAGACTTCCCGTCTCCTCCTCGCCGACAGCGGCGACGTGGAAGAATGTTGAAGATGTAGCAGCTCGCCAACGCTTCTCCGGTTTCATCGCAGGCCATCAGTCACGTCCTCCTCGTCCTCCTCTACCTTTTATCCTCTGGAAATGTGATTCCACTCACTGCATGCTTCTATTTAACCCCCCCCCCCCCACTCTCTCTCGCTCTCTCTATCCTCGCTCGCCCTCTGTGCTTCTCTGCCAAGCCGCACGTGAGAGCGAGCGGCTTAATCCCAATCGCCAGCTGTGTTTAACCTACTTTAGATTTGGAACACTTTGCTTCCTCGCTTCTGCTTTTGTTTATACAGGATCAGCATGGAAGCACGCACACACACACACGCGCACACACACACACACACACACACACACACACGGGATGCACGCATGCTGGTTTGTTTCGATGCGTCTTCTGTCTGTTGACCACTGGGATGCTGGTTGACCTTGTCGGAGGTTAATCAAGGCGAGAACCTTTTCCCTAATTTGAATTTGATTTCAAGTGAAGAAGCCGGACGCTGCCTCCTCGTAACGCTGCCTCCTCGTAACGCTGCGTCCTCGCCTCCAACGAGCTGAGCAGGGAAATTAAATAGTCAGAACATTGAAACCCGACGGCCTAAAGTGCAATCATCAAACTCGTAAAAATGAAGGAGAGAGAAATGAGCGTTGAGGATGATTTTAGGTGTGAAGATGATTCTGCAGAGTCAGAAGTGTTTCAGTGTGAAGCCAACTAATAATAGCAAATAACCAGAAACTCAAACTGTGTTCTCTCTCTCTCTCTCTCTCTCTCTCTCTCTCTCTCACTCTCTGTCTCTCTGTCTCTGTCTCTCTGTCTCTCTGTCTCTCTGTCTCCAGGATCCAGGGCCCTCGCCCCCGTCCCCCGTGGTGGGACAGAAGCCGCTGCAGCTCATCGAGATGAAAGCCAGGGGGCGCTTCGGCTGCGTGTGGAAGGCCCAGCTGCTCAACGACTATGTAGCGGTGAAGATCTTCCCCATCCAGGTCAGAGACGGACGCCACCTTCTCTTAGAACGGAGCCGCCGCCTCACCTTTTACCTTTCCCATAATGCCCTTCCCCTCTCGTCCCCCCGCAGGACAAGTTGTCGTGGCAGAACGAGTACGAGATGTACAGCGTGTGCGGCATGAAGCACGAGAACATCCTCAACTTCATCGGCGTGGAGAAGAGGAACAACAACCTGGACTTGGAGCTGTGGCTCATCACCTCCTACCATGAGAAGGTAACCAGGCTCACAGAGGGGCTTCACTCATCTGAGCTCTCTCTGTCGCTTTACTCTCTCAGTGTTTGTTGTTTGTGTTTACTCGCCTTCTCTGATTGGATGTTTGCACTCCAATCAGCGCGTACACGCGATCGTGTTTGTCTCCAAACTGGGCCACGGACCTGCTGGCGTTCCTGTGAGAGCTGTGTGCCCTCTAGTGGTGTTTAAGGAGAACTGCAGCCGTCTGTGGCTTTGTGAGAAGTGACCTTGTATGAGGCACACATGATGTAAGAACAGAGACGGCACATAGAGGTCAGATAGAGGTCAGATAGAGGTCAGGGACTCAGACCGGCCACACTCCAGTGTTCGGCTTGAAATGTCAATTGTGATATTTGCGGTGGTGTTTGTTTGTTTTCCTTGTAAAGGTGTGTGTGTGTTTGTGTGTGTTGACACGTGAGCGTGCGCATGACTCACACACACACACACAAACACACGAGGCAGCTGTCAGAACGGGAAAAATGTCAATCTGGAATTGAAGGAAATAGTGTGTGTGTGTGTGTGTGTGTGTGTGTGTGTGTGTGTGTGTGTGTGTGTGTGTGTGTGCGCTCACTCAATAAGCCTCCCTTTGATAAATCCAGATTAGAGAACAATGAGGGAGCGCGGCGTTAGCAGGACGCTAAATGAATGGGGAGCATTTATCAGAGGCGTGTCGTTCATCCAGAACAATAACTCGCTGGAATCTGGTGTCAGCTGTGTCACGGTATAATGTGAGCGCAACGCAGAGGAACAGGGATATCCTCGTCACAAAGGCCGCACGACTTCAACCATCCTTTAATCACTGACAGTAAACTCTCTCTAAACTCTCAGCTAGCTAACAGAACGCCCCGCTTCACCTTAACGCTTCAGAATTCAGACTTCTGTGAGGAATCTGATATTACCCACCAGCTTCAGTGACCTCCCATTAATTGGAAACGTTGTTGTTGCCATGGAGACGCGGACCGCTCCATAGGAATGAGGAGAGGATGGTCATGATCTCAGATCTGCTGAGTCGTGATTCTGTTCTGTCACTAACATCTGATGATATTAAGGATCAGTACTTTTCTGAAAGAGATGCAAGTTTGTTTGTTTGTTTGTTTGTTTGTTTGTTTTGGTGAAGAATAATCCAGGAGAACACGTTTCCTCTCCCCTGCAGGGCTCGCTGACCGACTTCCTGAAGGCCAACGTGGTGTCGTGGAGCGAGCTGTGCCACATCGCCCAGACGACGGCCCGCGGCCTGGCCTACCTGCACGAGGACATCCCGGGACACAAAGACGGACACAAGCCCTCCGTCGCTCACAGGTGCGCTCACAGAACGCCGGGGGACTCTGAGGTCAGGTTCACTTTGTCACGTTTCCAACGCCTGGCTTTGTCTCTGTCGCTGTCACAGGGACATCAAGAGTAAGAACGTTCTGCTGAAGACCAACCTGACGGCTTGCATAGCAGACTTTGGCCTCGCCCTGAAGTTTGAGGCTGGGAAATCAGCCGGGGACACACACGGACAGGTACACTGCACACACACCAGCTGGCAGACGAGGCTCATAGAAATTTATATTAGTCAATCAATCGATCGGCCTGTCGAGCACAATCGCAAACTTTTCTCCCTTTGTTGTTTTGGTCCTTAGCTTGAGTTTCCCCCCCGAGCACCAAACTGACAAAAAGCAAAAAGGCTTTGTTTTAAAATAGATTGAAGAAGAAGAGAAGAGTGATAATAATCCTCTGCATGCAGAAATCTCATTCATTTGAGCCGATTCACTGTTTGGGAGTTTGAGGCATCAGCTGCCAAGTAAGCAGCTGCATCGGTCAGTGACCAGCGTCGCGTTTCGCCGCCTCAGCACCTCTGAGAGCTGCGTCCTGCTTTTCTTCCTGCTTTTCTTGTGCCGCCCCCCCCTGACCTCTTCTTCTCTGCCCTGTTAGGTGGGCACCCGTAGATACATGGCCCCTGAAGTCCTGGAGGGAGCCATCAACTTCCAACGTGACTCCTTCCTGCGCATCGACATGTACGCCTTCGGCCTGGTCCTCTGGGAGCTGGCGGCTCGCTGCACGGCGGCGGACGGTGAGGGCGGAGCACGGAAAACTTTACAGGGTTCAGTTCATACCAGGAGCTCTGTGACACCGGTGTGTTGTGCCCCCTTCAGGCCCGCTGGACGAGTACATGCTGCCGTTTGAGGAGGAAGCAGGTCAACACCCGTCTCTGGAGGACATGCAGGATGTGGTGGTGCACAAGAAGCTGAGGCCCTGTCTGAGGGACTGCTGGCAGAAACACGCTGTGAGTCCTGGAACTGGGAGCTCTCTCTCGCTCTCTCTCTCTCGCTCTCGCTCTCTCTCTCTCGCTCTCTCTCTCTCGCTCTCTCTCTCTCGCTCTCTCTCTCTCGCTCTCTCTCTCTCGCTCTCTCGCTCTCTCACTCTCTCGCTCACTCACTCTCTCGCTCACTCGCTCACTCTCTCGCTCACTCTCTCGCTCACTCTCTCGCTCTCTCTCACTCACACACTCACACTCACACTCTCACTCTCTCACTCTCTCACTCACACACTCGCACACACACCCTCTCTCTCACGCACTCACACACACTCTCTTTCTCACTCACTCACTCACACACTCACACACACTCTCTTTCTCACTCACTCACTCACACACTCACTCACACACACACTCTCTCTCACTCACTCGCACAAACACACCCTTTCTCACTCACTCACACACTCTCTCTCTCACTCACACACACACACTCTGTCACTCACTCACACACACACACACACACACACACAAACACATACACACACATTCTTTCTCACACACACAAACACACACTCACGCACACACACACACACACACTTGACAGGTAACATTTGTGTGCCGGTGTCCCTCAGGGTCTGGCCATGCTGTGTGAAACCATCGAGGACTGTTGGGACCACGAGGCCGAGGCCCGCCTGTCCGCCGGCTGCGTGGAGGAACGCATCGGCCAAATGCAGCGCCTGGGCCCCGCCGTCGGCCCCGAGGAGATCGTCACCGTGGTCACCATGGTGACCAACGTGGACCTGCCGCCCAAGGAGTCCAGCTTATGATCTGCCCCGCCCCCCTGACGAGCGGGCGGAGGGCGCGCTGGATCGACACGAGGGGATGAACGGCCGACCCTGGTTGGTCGGCGGAGTGTTTCGTCTTTCCTTTCTCCTTTTTTCATTTTCCCGGTTTTGTCCCGTTTTTGTCTCTGGGTTCCTTTAAGTGCGGGCGGCTCCTCGCCTTCAGGAAACTCCCTGTGCCCACCTCACCTCACCGCATCAGCTGATAATCCACCTCAGTTGGATTTGGGTGCTTGATTGCATTTGTGTGACACGGCGGTCCGACCCGTCTCACCCCGGGCAAAACGATTCAGGATATTTACCACAAACCAAGCGCGCCCCCCCCGGGCTGACGGAGCGGGCGGGCGGGGCGCACCGGGACGCCGACTCTCCACAACAAGAACACTTTTATCATCATATTGTTTTTATACGCACACACACAGACACACACAGACACACACACACACACACACACACACACACACACAGGGGAGGGGGGGGTTCTACAGAGAGAGACGACCTCACTGAGGGGTTTCACAGGACTCTCTGCATTTTAGTGTAAAGGAAAACAAAACAAACAAAAAAAAGTCAAGAGGAGCAAAGCGGCTCTCCATACATTTGCTGTTTTTTCTCGTGTGCGTTTTTTGAAGAAACGACTATCGTTCTGCCAATAAGCAACGGCTTCTGAATGTTTCTAGTGTAATGCTGCTGTACATACGTGTATCATGGACCCAGACACCTTGGTGACGGAGCTTACTTTAAGGGGGTGAGGGGGAGGGGGGGGAGGGGGAGGGGTCCATTCTCAAGCATTACGACGATTAAAAAAAGAAACCATGAACCTCCTTCAACCAGGTATACCTCAGTTCAGACGGACACAGATTAGATGAGTCCCTCTCCACTCAGCTCACCCTCTGCACCACAGACCTACAACCGATCTGCCGTCGACCGCGACGCCCGCGGGGCGACGCCGCCTTGATTTCACATCGCCACCGACGCCGTAAGAAGCGTTCCTCTCCCCCCCTCCCCCTCCTTTTTCTTTCGGCTCATTCTCGATCTCCTCTCTCTCGCTCTCTGCCTCTCTCTCTCTCTGTCTCTCTCTCTCTCTCTGCCTCTCTGCCTCTCTCTCTCTCTCTCTCTCTCTCTCTCTCTGCCTCTCTCTCTCTCTCTCTCTCTCTCTCGCTTCACCTTTTTTCTTCCACGTTGTTATTTTCTGACTGACCGTTTCTTTTTTAACCCCATCAGTCTTTTTTTGTTTTGTTTATTTCAAGGTGAATTTCTTTTCCTGTTGTTTTAGTTTGGATCTTTTCCTTTTGTCTAAAGGGAGAAAAGCTTCCCCCCCCCCTCCCCTATGATGAAGTTAAGTTGGTTTTAAGTGTTTTTATTCTTTGTTTGCCGTGTCGACCGTCAAAGGAGTAATAATATCTATCGCTGACGATCATCATCATTTTGGCCATGAGATCTTGATATCCAGTCTCTATTCAGTGTGTGTGTACCTCTGGATTTGGTGCTGGTTACTATGACAACACACTGTCATGTTTGGTATCCGTGCTGAAGTACGAGGTTCTTCTTCTTCTTCTTCTTCAGACTGCAGATGAACATCAAGCCTGTGAGCTCTGGAGTCTGCTTTAGAGAACGCGTACCCAGACCTACTTCTGAAACTATATTTAGCTGAGCCAGCTTGCTTTCTGATTTTAATAACTGCACACACACACACACTCTCACACACACACACACACACACACCTGTTTTGGATCACCGTCAACAGTTTCCCGCTCACATTCGATACGCCTCAGGAATCTTTGCTACTCGCCACCAACTCTCAAGCCTCCTCTCTTCCTTGCCTCCCTCTCTCGACTTGAGTACCTCCTCTCTCTCTTTCTCTCTCTTTCTCTCTCTTTCTCCCGCCTCGTCTCTTGCTTTTGTCGTGCTCGTTGCGTTCAAAAACAGTTCAGCTAAACACAAAAAAAACAGACACACAAAGCAGAGACAAAGAATCTCTCTCTCTTCCTCTTCTCTTCCTCTCTTCTCTCTCTCTCTCTCTCTCGCTCTCTCTCTCATCCTGGTGCCATTACTATGTGTCCATAGTAGTTAACTCTTGTAGATGTCAGGCAAAAAGGATGTATTTGTTGCCGTCACCGTTGTCAACGTGGCGGTGGCGGCGGCGACAGTTTGAGTCTTTTCTTTCCTCCGGGGACATCGGAACACTGGTGCCGGCAAAAACCCGCAGTCTCTCCTCAAGCTTTGGGTTCGGTTTCACGGGGACGCCGTTTCTAAAGTCGAGCGCCGTCAAAAGAGTCAAGGCAGCGAGGTCAGAGGTCACGTGCGGTGCATTTACATTCTTCCCAGTTGTCGGGCTCCGGCGCAGGAGCGTTACAGAGGAGGAATCTTCCCTTCGGCGTGTTAAACCATCAACAATTAGACAGATTAGGACGTTTGCATCGTTTGGGTCAGGGTGCTGGGACGACAACAACACTACAGCAAACACATAGGAATTCAAAGCCATCGTTTTGTTCTTTACTTAGTGTAGCACAAATGATGTTGGCGTCGACATCTGGCTGTCTTTTTGTCTCGCCGCTGCTGTGTGTCAGTGAACCAGGTATCATCGGTATGCAAAGATCCTTGGCTGCAGCCGGACCGCCAAAAACAAAAACGCCGTCCGGTTCCCTGCCGACCACGACCCAGCAGTCTGCAGCCGATCAAAAGTGCAAAGTACTACCTCACTCGTTGGGGGGGGGGGACATAGAACGGGAGTCAGAGCAGAGTGTGGAGCCGTCCTGTGGGCGTCAGGGGAGTCAGAGTGGAGTCATAGTGCTGTAGAATGACGACACGGCACAAATGCAATGAAAACCACCAGTGTTAGAAGATTATTGAAAGAAAGAAATCACTCAGCAGTATTTCCCACCAGCCAACTGGACTTTCTACAAAAAAAAAAAAAGGCAAAGCAAGCCTCCACATGTTGCTTGGTTACCTGCCAAAGTGGCTGAGAGTCACAGCAAAAAAACAAAAAAAACAAAGCGTGCCAGAGTTGAGGTGGACGGAGGAGGAGGACTGGTTCGGTCCCGTTAGCGGCGGCGGCGGCGGCGGCTGGACTTTGACGTGCGCCCGTGAAACCGACCCAGATCACAAAAACACCATTCAGGGAATCAGTACTATGCTTTTCTAAGTTCTTGCGAGTTATATGCAACCAGTGCCGCAAACAACCCTACACTTCTGTAGGATCAGCTGCAGGAGTGACTCTCAAGATACACACGCACGCACACACACACACACACACACACACACACATGAATAACTTGTAGCATTTTAATTTGTTTTGTTTTTTGTTTTTTAATCCGTGACCTTGCATATTGATATGTTGTATTTATTTTTTAATTTACAGGCCTGGAGGTTTTCGGGGAATCTGAGCTCGTTGTGGTTGTTGTTGTTGTTGTTGTTGTTGTTGGGGTTGGGTGGGAAGGGGAGGGGAGGGAGGGAGGGAGGGCGGGGCTTTCAGTTTTAATTCAGGAAATACTTTCATTAATTCAAAAAGAAAAGATATATACTGTAACGTGCTTCTTTCTACTCAATCTATGGACAAAAATGACCGAGAATGAATGTTTTTCTTCTTCAGACTCCCCAGATTCCAGTATTGTGTACGTTGATGGATTGAGCCCCGTGTACATTTAGAGGGCTTGGCGTTCGACTGGTTTTGTGTGATTGTGCCCCATGTCGCTGAAGAAAATAGAAAAAAAAAAACAAGCCTCACGCTGACGCCCATTCATGCAGGTCGTGTTTGTGCGGTCGTTTGTGAGAAAGCAACAACCGACCTGCAACAACGGCCTTACGAATCAAGACCGCTCTCTCAAATAATCCGGAGCTTTTTTCCCCCAAGGACACGATTGAAAACGCTCCTCTGCTATTGAAATTCCACTTTAAAACTTCACGATCTGATATTTCAATAAACGATTGAATAAAGGCTGAAGTTAGGACAGACAGGCTTTATTCTATTCTATTCTATAACTTCAGCCTCTGCAGCTCAGTATCTGGCAGAGGGACCCCATCTGGATGATTCAGAGGCGTATGAATGGTTCCCTCAGCGTGGCGTGTTTCCGTTTTCTCAGCGCCGGCGTGCCCCGAGCCCAGCAGCCCGCTTTGCTGTGCGTATACAGTTATTACCCCCCTCCCCTCCCCCCCCCAGTGAAACATTTGTGTCCTGTCGCCCTCCACTATTTTAAGCAGCCTTGGATCTGTACAGACATTGAAAACGTAAATACTTGTATCAACTATATACTCTCAGAGCTGAGTCTTTATAAGTGCGTGTTGATCTTCAGTGTTTCCTCTACATTCATTTATATTTATTTATATTGATTTGTTGATTCAGCGGCGGTGCTTGTCCCTGCTGTGTAAAAACTCTACGCAAAGATTAAGCGAGGTTGAGCTGTGGAAACGGCCCGAGGCTCATTGGAGAACGGAAAGGAAGGAATCCAAGAAAGCACTTATCTGTTGTTCGACGTGGAAAATGAAATGCTCCTCCTGAAGGCGTTCCTCAAGGAGCCTTCCCGGGTCCCCTGAAGTCTTTTATTTTCAAGAATCCCCCCCTCCCTCCCTTCCTCCCATGGGTTCTTCAAAATTAAGAGCAACTGCAATAGTATCCACTACAAATGTTTCATTCCAGCATCTCAATCTCTCCCACTCTCTCTCCCGCTGAATTACAGAGGGAACATTGAACTCCAGTGACCTCGCCACCCAGACCATCTTTCTACAAAAAGAACAGAAAAAGAGAAAAACACTACAAGCATTTTTTTTGATCCCATAATTCTCTGAGTTGCAGCGCTGATCCAGGATCTGCCAACATGGCCTCTGACGTAATGATGCTCACAGGGTTTCTTGTTGTCAAGGCTGGAAAAAAGGTGGGAATGTGAACCGATGGTTTCTATCGGTCGCCACTGAAAACCTCTCTAGAATGACGGGGAAGTCGTTTTGCTGGATCGACGCAAAAAATGTGAAATTGATGGCAAGAAACTTTGGTCTGCAATTTCAAGATGGAAAGTGTTTTTTTTCTGACCCTCACCTCTGACCTTTGACCTCCTGATCTGTAGGCACAGGGGGTTCTAGTGAAATGAGAATATCCCTTAAACCTTAAGGCTTAAAGTATTATACCATAGCAATGTTTAAGAACCCTGAACTCATTATCACAGGGGGGAGACGACTCGATCCCTGATCAGCGCTGTGACTCCTGGCTACAATCAGCCGGTCGTGGTTTTTATCAGCTGAAGTGATCCACGTGATGTAAATAAATGTGTTTTTAGATTGTGAATGTTGTTTTTCATTGATTTAACTCAGATGAATTTGATGTAAAGACAGAGCTTGATGAAGAAGTCTCTCTACACACTCCACTCTACTATGTTCAGTACTAAAATCCCCATACATTCTTTCAGGTTTATAGGTGAACGTAAGACTTATTCAGTACTTTACACAACTTTATTTCACATTAAATATGTAATGACAACTGTACACATATAGATATCAGAAAAAAACTAATGAGGAGGGCGTACAAAGAGTCAAAAGCTACAACAGCTCAGCATTTTCCAGTGGTGGTGATGGCAGATATACACCACTAGATGGCAGCCTGCAGCAAGGGAAGCACCTAACTCCAGCTATTTACAGATGTTCACTGTGGAATTCAAAGACTGGAGACTTCAGATAAGAGATGGCTCAAAGTAGACATAGTCCCTCCAATAATGTCAGTTTCCAAAATCTTCCCTCTGGCCTCTGAACTCTGGAGCGCATGAATGTATGAAACACGTACGTCACTGTCAAACTCAACGCAAAGTCCTAACCAAACGCAGACGTGGCCCACTGCTTGACGTCAGTGGGGCATTGTGGGTACCTCTGCAGGGCCGCCATGATCTGGCTGTGGTCCAGCATCAGCCTCATCAGCTGGTACTCCCTCTGCGTCTTGGCCCCCGAGCCGTCCGCCGGCCGGATCAGCTCCAACTGCTGCAGATGTTCGAACGCCTGAGGAGCGGGCAGGAGAGAGTTTGGTTATCGGAGAACCTTTCGGGATGGATCCAGCTGATAAAGTGTTCATACGGACCTTCATGATGACGGGCTGCTCAAAGTTGTACAAGGAGTGGGATTTCCTCTGGAGGAACTTCTTAAACTCTAAACACAAAATCACACATCTGCTCCAGTTCCCTCCTCTAAGTAAGAAAGTGAGGCATCCATCATACCGTTGTGAACCATTTGGAGGTTGAACGGCTCGCCCTCATAGATGTCGTTGAGATGTTTCATGGCGATAATCAGGCACAGCTCCAGGATGGACAGACCTGCACGCAGAGAAATCAGCTTAAGCAGAACAATAAGACATCACACACACACATATCTGAGCCTATCTACGCTTGGTTTGTACCGTGCAGCATGTTGGCGTTGGTGTCTGCCGTGCACAGCCGGCTGGCCTCCAGCAAGTCGGCCGCTTTGATCGCTGGTTTGGCAACGGTGACGCGACTCACACACAACATCTGGATGGCAGAAACATAGGTGGTGTTAGATGTTTACATCAAGAATTTCAGGCTTTAGTCACTGATGATGACAGACTAAAGGTGTGTGTGTGTGTGTGTGTGTGTGTGTTGCTCTTACTAGCAGCATGTGCATGGAGCGAAAGTCTTTGCTGGAGTTAAAGTGTCGCTGTAAAACCTCCTCTGCCACTTTGTCTTCACACAAGGTCTGAAGAGAGAAAACCACACACACACACACACACACACACACACACACACACACACACACACACACACACACACACACACACACACACACACACACACACACACACACACACACACACACACACACACACACACACACACACACACACACACACACACACACACACACAGCTGTTAGGGTGTTGGCGCCCTCTCCAGGTGAAGGGTTGTTAAAATCCAAGTTAAAAACAAGGGACAATTCAACACAATGTTCATGTTAAAGGACAGTTAGTTACATTTATAGCGACCACAAGCTCATTTTTATGATTATTCCATTCTATTCTACTCTGATTGTTAGTTTTGAGTGCTCAAATTTGTTTTCCCATTTCAAAGATATTTTTAATCAGCCAGAAGTCATCACAAATCCCTGCTGCTCAAAGTCTCATCCAGTCTACATCTGCCTCTCTAAATGTGACGTCTTTATTATGATGAAGTATTTTTAGTTCCGTACCCTGAAAGCACCACTTCTGCCTTAAAGTGATTGACCACTTTACGTGCACTCCTGTCTAATCTCTTCTAATTTGACTCGTTCAGACTGAGCACAGGGTTCGGCCACTCGCTTTCACCTTGATGCCGTCGTTCCACTCCTGGGAAAACTTGCCGTCCGGGAATCCGTCCGGCAGGCTCAGTTGGGTTCGGACCCGGTCCAGGTACTGGCAGAACGTCGGGCTGCTCAGCAGGTGGATCTGGCGGTGGGAAAACCGCGACTTCACCCGCTTCTCCAGCAGCTCCAGGACATCCTGGATGGGAATCCGTGTACAAAGCAACACACGTATGAGCTTAATGATGACGGTGAGATTATGGAGGTTTTGATCAACGGTTCAAATGCGAGCAGACGCCCACCAGCCTGCCGGTGAGGCCGACCACGGCGACGGGGGCCTGAGCTGACTGGGAGACGTCCAGCAGGTTGTAGAGCAGAGTCTGGTTCTTGTGGTGGGCGAAGAGGTCGAACTCATCCAGGACGAACAACACCGGACGACTGCTGCTGCGATCCCCTGGAGAGGAGGAAGAGCGGGCGAGTTACAGTGACAACCAACACACAACAAGCAGAGCTACAGAATGAGTCGTTTACACTCAAACCTTTCTTCAGCGCCTCCAAGAGGAAAGCAAGATTCTCTGCAAAACTGCCCTGAAATCAAACACAAGAGGATTTCACCACATTATGGCTCACTATCACTCAAACTGAGCACAAACATCCTCCAGAATACTTACAAACACTTTGTCGCCCACAACGTTTTCCAGGTGGAGCTGCCGTGTTATTTCTTTCAGTGCTATCCTATCATCAGTCTGGAGGAGACCTAGAAGAGGCCACAGATTCATCCCATTCAAATCTACAGTTAGAGAGATTTGTGTGTGTGTGTGTGTGTAACTTTAAATTGGGTGTACCGTTAAGATGAACCTGTAGTAAGTTCTTCTGCACGTCCTTTTCCTCCAGCAGCTCCCTCAGCACACATTTCAGCAGCTTAATGCAGAAAAAGGCAAACGCCTGAATTGTTAACCGAAGTCATTTTACCCATAAGGCCATTTTTCTGCCTCTAATGTGGATTCTGGCTGCGGCGGCGGCGGCAGCTCACCATCGTCTTCCCTGCTCCTCTGGGGCCGACGATAAGAACAGAGTTGCTCTCGCCATGAACAGCTGTTCGCTTCAGCAGCTCCAGCAAGTGCCTGGAAATGCAAAGGGTTTGACTACAACACCCACAATGCAAATGGAAACCCAGCTCACTCTGACTTCATTAAACATACTTGTGTTGAGCTTCCACTCCTTCTGCCCTCTCTGGGACCTGCTGATGGCAAAATCTCTCCCTAAATATCCTCTGAGCCTGCAGATGACGGAGAAAACATAGTATCATACAAAGATGAAGAAAACACAGCAATGAATTACATGAAAATACATATATGATGAAGTCATTTAAATGATGAATATGTCACTATACATACAGACCTGTGAGATGCATTCTCCTACTGGCAGAGGAGCTTCATTTGTCTTCCTCTTAGGCATTATGGAGTCTGATCAACAAAACATGTGGAAATCAGTCACATTAGTTTGACAGGGGGTTCCCAACGTGTGGTGCTGGGACCTCCAGGGGTACAAGATGAGATCCCATGAAAATGAATGAAATGTGTCCTTTCATTGAAGTGCTTTAAGAGTCAGAGTGCATTATTATAATCAACAGCAGGGGGAAAAAATCACACTTTATCATCACATCCAATATTCAGAATGGACCAATATGCAGGTTTGTTTGTGTTGAACTAACTAACTAAATGAATCTTATATTGATTACATTGATATGTTAATACGTTAACAGACCTTTTGTAAGATATTTAAGATTGATTGATTGAAGATAACAGTCGATCAGGTTCTACCCGAACACTTTGACCTGCTTCAAACTGCTCGTGTTTACTACGAGACTCTGTTGGGACTAAGTGGATGTGTTAAAGTTGAGACTTTACAGTTACAAAGCTACAGCTGTCATACGTAATGTGTAAGCCGAATTAAAGACAGGGTGATAATAATTCATAAAATGTCTTAGTTTATGTTGGAAATACATAAAACAAGTTGCCCGTATGATTTTATTTGGCGTATTTCCTGAATGGAGTTTGGTTCCACGCGCTTCATAGAACACCATGTGATCGCAGCCTGCATTAGGTCATTTAAACTGGCGGATTACGTCATCTTGCAGCGTGTGTGTATACATTAATAACGGTACATACCTGGAAAATGTATGATGTTTATGACGGAGCGCTAAGAGGTCTGAATGTTCGCGGGAAAGGAGCTCCACGACTAATGACACTTCCGCTCCACTTCCTGCTTTGACCGCAACTCCGCTCCTGATTGGCTGAGCTCCGGAATAGAATGGAACCGAATAGAGCACAACAGAACAGAAGAGAATAGAATTTTACACTTAACAACCTGTGCTCTAGTTTGACCAATTACGTTTTTGTTTGTGGTATGTCGTTGCAATTACCTGTTTAAAAGTTTATTTTCACATTAATTCAGGTTTGTTTAATCACACTGATTGGCCTCATGAGGGCAATTGAACAAATAATTACAAAAATGATGATGCAATTCTTGTGTGTTTTGACTCCATTCACACTCTGATCTACTTCCACTTTTCTGCCTTTATGACATTTATTCATTAACACAGAAACATTGGTGTTTTTTTTCTATTTAATTATTTGATTTGGTCTGTCAGTCTGGGGATTTGATCAGCTGACATTCCGATCACCAGCAAGGAAAAAGATGAGATGAAACATAGGTAACAACATTGATATAGTTAGTTTATAATGAGACATAATTGTGCTATTTATGTTAGTATTATAAGAATATAAAAAAGATAAGATAAGATGGACAGTGATTTTATATTCCTTTATTTGAGTTTATGTGCCATTATAGACACTAACCTACTCCTCATTCTGACCCAATCGAGGCCCCTGGAGAGACTCAAACCCCACTATGAGGTCCCTGGCTGTCGGCTGCAGCTCTGAGTGTGTGCACCCGTGAAGAATCTCCAGTTGTTCTCCCAAAGCCGTCATTTTCTTGGCCCCTCTGGCCGCCGTGCAGAGCTGCTGGATGAGGGGAAACATGCATCACCTCTCCCATCTGCTGGCTGCTCCTGCCGCGCATGCGCACTGCGACTCTCCATCATCTCAAATATCCCAGTGTAGGAGAAGCAGCAGAGGCAGAGAACTAATGGACAGGCTGCTTATTCTCATTTTACAAAGGTCACAAACGCGCTGTTGCTCACTTGTTCCACGGTTCTAGCGGCGCTACGCCTTCGCGGGGATGCCCGGGTAAGAAAGTCATGTTTACGGTGTGAATTGACGCAGACAGAAGCGTTAGTGGCTGAAAAGCGTCCCTCTCTCTCTCCCTCTCTCTCTCTCTTCTTCTTCGCTCTCTGCAAACGCAACGGGTCTGCACGGCTGCTAGCTAGCATGCTAGGCTAACCCGTGCTAGCTCGGCCTGGCCCTGGCCTCCCCTGGCCCCCTTGGCTCCAGACCCGACGCGGGCCTAGTTTGCTCGCTACTTCGACATTTTTCAGGTCGGAATCTGAGCCGCGGTCTCTCGGCGTGCTGCGGGCCCCGTTTACGGCTCGCTGATTAAATGCTAAAACACGATTAGCATAGCCGAGCTCGCTCGCTAATTCATTTTCGTTACAACAAGCTAGCGGGCTAAGCTAACTGAGGGGCGCTAGACAGCTGACGCTCGGCATGCTAACCCTCTGCTAGTGTCCAATGCATCAAACACACACACACACTGGACTGGGTTCATGTTGACACGGACACTTTCTCACTCGGAGGCCCGCACACGGTGGAGCCTCAGCCACCCGCCTCCCTCTGCGACAGCCCGGGCTGCCTTTAATGGCAGATTTGTGTCGTTAAAGCGTTGAATTAAGCCACAATTGGCACAGTTAGATATGCTGCCTGGCTAATGTTCACTTAGCTAATTGGCTATTATCTGACGTGAGGCACCCCTGCTTGTTTTGGAGGCGCACACACAGGCGGCGGACTCGCACGCCGATTTGGGATCAAACGTCTTGTCAGCCCGTGATGGACGTGACCATCATGTGTACCTGTCAACTTGTAAATGTGCTGCAGGAGCGTATGGATGATTTCCCCCTAGAGCTAACGAGCCAACTTCTCTCTGTTAGAGCTACAGCCACACACTGGTCTGGGTCCTAATCTCATTAATCTGACCGTTTACCAAAGTAGCTGCTTTATATCTACTGAGATCAGTTTAATCTGATGGAGCTGCAGCTATTTTCCAGCTCGTCTTGTCCAGATTTATACTCCACATACTGTACATGCTTTGGACATGAAAGTTGCGTTGCTGGTCACTGTTGCCTGTCCTCCTCTCTGACAACATACAGTCCGACTAACCTGAGGGTCCTGGGGACACTGTGTCCCTGATCACACTTGGCAATAAAATGCTTTCTGTGTGGTTTGATCATCAGAGCACAGCTGGAGATTCAGCTTCAATCCATCAAAAGCATTGACGGTTCAGTTGATTGATCATAGATCGATCCTATCAACGCTCATCCTGTCAGTGTACTGGACCAATATGATGATAAACCCTCCTCTGCCGTCATACATGATGTGAACTGAATCCTGCCATGACTGGACTTGAATCCCATCTGGATTCATGATAAAAGGCCTGAGTTAGATCACACTGAGGCACGACAGTTGTTCCTTCTATGCGGCACAATCTGTGTAAATAAAAGGTTAGATGTGGCCGACTGGGAGCTCTGTCCCTTCATTTCCTCGCTCGCTTAAATGTCGACCTTCTCTCTGTGATAATGTCTAATTGGCTTTTATCTTTTCCTTCATTTGATGCATAAAGTGTAGCGTTATACAACCCAGACACAGTGGATGTGATATTTCATCTTTTCTTCTACTTCCTCTCGGGATACGGTTTGGAATGGTTGGTGGAAAAATGTACCTGCACTTTAATCAGCAGAGAAAGAATCTATAGGTATTCTTTAATGTTCTAGTCAGATTGAGTCAAAGGTAAAGCTGGTTAGAAGAGATTGCGGGCCAAATAGTTCTAGACCTAATCACTTGAACAATTAAAGGATTTTTTTTGCCTCTACATCTTTGCAGACCGGTGCATCAGAGCAGATATGACAGCACCAAATCATTCAATGATACTAGGACAGAAAAGATACGTGGAGACTTAAGTGGCAGGTGTGGATGCTCGAGCGGAAGAGATTGAAATGCAGTGGAGCTACTTTGTCTGATTGTATTCTTTCAAATTTGGACCTTAAGATGCAACATTTTGATTGAGTTAACCCGGCTGTGCCTGAATGCACCACAGATTCAGTCACTGAAGTATCTTTGGTTATGGATCCACGTCGTATTTTGATATTATTTCTTATTTAAAAGCCATTTTTCCATCTCTTTTGGATCACATAGCCATCAACTTGTATGTCCATCGGCTTTATGCATTACTTTTTCCCCTCGACCTAACATAACAACAAAATAAGCACCTACCACCTGGGAATGGTTTCTTAGAGATCTATATTCCGTATTCCACCACCGGCCATATGTGTCCTGGCTTGATGAAATGATATATGGTGTCAAAACATGTGCAACCATCAACTCAGGAGGTTTTGGCATGAAATGGCTGAAATGTTGCTGAATTGCTGCGAAATCATTTCTTTTATTTCATAGTTTAGTTTTCTTCCAGCAGTGACTCCAACTTGGGAATATCCTCTTTCCTGTTACCACAGTGAACCTAACTCTTTGTCCTCGGCAGCTGTTTTGATAGTGATGTCCCCTGTCTAACCCTTACAAAATGCCTCCATCACTCTGTAGCTCTCATTCCCTTTTTCCTTCTAATACAATATTTCTCTGGTTTAGATTCAAATGAAAGCATATTTGCCTTCTCCGCTCATGTAAGAGGCTCTGGATTCAAACTTGGTGTTGCTGTATTTACAATTCCACTATGCAAGACACATTTCAGCAATGATTTTAGATTACTTAGACTAAAATTAGTAAAACCACCTGCAGACAGTAAAATTTGCATTTAGGTTGAGGTTGACACATTGAGGCACGCGGTGTCACAAGGTAGAAGGAGACGGGGATCTGGGTTGTGCATCATTTCCTCTGCCTCTTCTGTGTCGCATCTTCTCTCTTCTCTCCTCTCGTCGGCGTGAGCTGACAATAAATTCAAAAGGCAAAAGAAAAAAGGCTCCATCTGTAGGGAAAGGTCACAGATTAGTAGGTGTCATGTGTAATTTGGATTTGGCAGTTTTTGAAGTCAGGAAATGGCGGAGGGATGTTGGTATTGAAATGTTGAAAAGCCAGTCGGTGTCGTGGAGGCAGATGAAATGAAGGTTGCATTGCTGAAGGAAAAGATGGAGGAATGTTTGGCTAATTTGCAAACGTATTTAGGCCTAATAATAAACCCAAATGTCACGGGTTTGACTTTGGTCCAAGACTTGTGCAGCATGTGACTCCCCGTCTCTCAACCCTTCTTTCTCTCCCTGCATTGAGCTGCCATATCAAAGACACAAATCCGACACCCTCAACCAGCATCTTTGCTCTTAACACCAATGGGGATGAATCTTTTGTTTTCTTCCAGTTTGACCACAACAATGATTATATTTATCTCTGTTGCCTCTGCATTGCTCCTCGTTGTCGATGTGGGAAATGAGGTTTTAACGATGTGGTTAGCCTGATGGTTGCGCCGCAGACCTGTCTTGAGATGAAGAGGTGTCTCAGAGACGCAGCGCTGCTACATAATGTCTGGTTGAACAGCATCTGTTCATCTACAGGTTCGTTGTAGCCGTGGTGAGCTTGCTCTCCTCACCTCTCTCCCTCTGACACTGGGGTTTGGTCTGAGCCGCTCTCAGGGCAGTTATGAGTCAGCAGCAGTGTCGGCTCAGATGCTGGGTTGCGTTGCACTCCCTCCCTCACACACACACACACACACACACTGATGTATCGGCCTTGATAGGTCTGAAATCCGTTTTTTCTTTTTAGGAGTGAAAGAAAAACAAACTGCTCATATTTTTTATTTTACATGTGAAAGTAAATGTCCAGTCCTATTTTGATGAGATGCTGATGTTGTGATTTGACCCAATCCCAGTGTCCAATATGATTAGAAACATTTGTAGGAGTATTCCATATAAGGTCACTTCATACCGGTCAGGATTTCCAGTGAACCCTCCAGCCATCGCCCCCTGCCTGTGTGTTCTTCTCTACACTAGGAAGGCTCGTTAATGTAGTGTATATTTTTACAAGAGTACTTTTATTGAGGATGGTGTAAATCAATGGTGGCAAATGAACATTTCTGTGGTGTCAGATGTTGCTGAAACAAGCTTTTCACACAGTGTATTCTTCTAAACCCCAGAGCAGATCAAATCACACATTGTTGCAAAGAAATGCTCGACACTGACTTTTATTCATTGTGCAATCCTCTTCTGTGCTTCCCACACAGGAACCATGGGAATACCACTACCCAACTGTGTTTGGGAACCAATATGTTGAACACACTCTACTTCTCCAACTGAGGGACGGCGTTCTGGGGAACAACAGATGTATTGTTGGGTTTGTATTTTAGAAAAACAGACTTTCCTGTGAAAGCACAGCGCACGCCGACTCCTGATCCTCACCTTTGATCGGAAGTGTAACCGATGGCTCTGAATGAGAGGAGGCGGTAATGGAAGTCCACACGCCATTCAGCAGTGTAGCCATGAAGCAGCTCAAAGGGTAGGGGTCGCCGTGAGCTCGCCTCACCCTACCCGACCACCCGCCCCGTCGGCTGGCGCTTTGTCCCCGCGTTGAAGCGCAACCCGCCAGTGCCACCCATCTCCTCCGGCCCTCCCACCACCACCGCGGCATTGGAAGACGAACATGACGTGCATTGCGGAGACGCTGGTTGATGTGTGATAGATATACCTCTGAGGTGTCGTGTGTAAAATCGCCGGAGCAATGAATGGCGGAAAGGACTGCGAGGCGGGAGATGAGAGGCAGGCCGTCCCTGTCCAGGTCCCCATCGGCTGGCAGCGTAAGGTCGAGCGCGGCGGAGGCATCGTGTACATAAGGTATGAAATCCCTCGCTCGCTTTAGTGTTTAAGGGTTTCGTTTACTTGGAGACATTCAGCAGCAGCACTGACCCTATTTTAATGGAATAAAATGTGATTACATCATAAACATAGGCTGTTTGACCTGTCCACACTATCCTGCCACAACATATCCACAATAACGCTCTTCTCTCCCTGCATCATATATATGAGGGATAACCTACAATAAAGTTCTGCTTATTATACTTTTTAATGAATTTAATGCTTCCCCGGAGAAAACGAGTCCCCTTGCCGTGACTCTAGTCTGGTCTGGGCATAGGCGAGTGAGTCTGACCCTTTATCTCAGCCTCTGTGTTGTGTAGATAGCAGGTTAAGTCTCCTTCCCAGCTTATGAGCACCGACACACACACATGTATTTACCAGCTTCAATCAACCCAAGCAGTTGGCTTGTGTCAGGTTTATTTTGGGTGTTGGAAAGAATCCTGTCTACTTCTGTGACCGTGGCCTGATACTGTCACTGCATGCTTGTATATGCTCGTGTTCTTTTACATTGAAAGCGTGCGTCTGTAGGTCCTCATGGTAGATTTGCTCAGGCTCCTCCTCTGTCCTCATGATTCTAGCTGCTTTGACGCATTTTTGTCACGATGACGACGCTCCTAATATGGAATGTTCATCTTTCAGTATACCTTTGCAGCTCTCCAGTCAGGAGTGAGCTGTAGACGCCCTCCTCTCTCTCCTTTACACAGACAGTAACCCACCTAAAGTCATTTGTATGCGTGTCAATAGGGAGTTGTAGCGTCTGCTGATATTGTTAATGCTTAATTTCAGATGCTTCCGCTTCCTAATGACGACAATAACATTGTTATGGGTGGATGGGAACACATAATCCTAGTAATAATTTGGCATAAATATAGTGAATTTGGTGCAAAATGTTATCAGCGTTCAGCAGCTTCAAAGCAGAACTCCTGGTATTAGGCAAAAGGAAAACACATTCATTTCTCACTGCTTATAAATGCTCAACCACATTTGTGCTCTGCGACATGCCTGGCCTCAGACTGACGCTTGTTTTTCCACGTGCAGTCCCAGTGGCTCGTTGCTTTCCAGCTTGGAACAGGTGAAGAGCTACCTGCTGACAGATGGAACCTGTAAATGCGGCCTGGAGTGCCCGCTCATCCTCCACAAGGCAAGTCTCGTCTGTGTCCCGTCTCATCGCAGTGGGTGTGTGGCCCCATTTTCTAACGCTGCCTCTTTAACACGGCTCCCGATGCACAACCTGCACCGAATTAAAGATTAAGGTGGAAGTCACCCAAACGTAACATGCCGTTGTGTTAAAGACGACAGCAGAGCCTTTCAGAGTGGGCTCGCTAAACCTATTCTGACGTAGCCTCCTTAGTTTTGGGGCATTGTGAGACTTCCAGACAGCACTTTGGATGTCTTACACTATTTCATATTACACTGGGTAAAATGATCAATTATCCTCCCCCGAAGCTCATTTTGTTTCCATTAACACCGAGCGTCTGTGGGATCGCGCCACTACTTAGTTGATATTGTCTCGTCTGGAAAGGTCCTACAGTAAGATTTAAGATATGGGGGACATGTTGACGTCCCCGCTCCATTATTTATGTTTTAATAAAGCCGAGGCGGCGTCCATTAGAGCCACCACACACACACACACACACACACACACACACACACACACACACACACACACACACACACACACACACACACACACACACACACACACACACACACACACACACACACATCCACCGTGTGCCCCTCAGATTCTATTATGTTGACACAAAATGGTGAATTTCCCTTTAAACCTTAACTAGAAAATGGTTCTTCATGGTCTGATCGCTGTCTTTGGTGTGTGACCCCTCTGCTTGTTGTTGTTGGCATAAGCTGTAGGATATTATAAGTGACATCTCAGCACACGTGATACACTGAACACATTACAGTCTGCGTTGTTGTCGGTCGTGCAGCAAATGCAGTGTGCGCCTGTAAACCTGTCTCATTAACATATCAGTCACTGAACTCTAACCCTAATCTGGCTTCAGCTCGTGTGAACCCTTTAATCTGCATGGTACAGAGGCAGAAACAGAAGCGGCACTAGGACAGTTAGTATGCACCCGTACGCAGCAGCGGTATGTAATTCAATACACCTTTGGGTTCATTTATAGGTGTTCAACTTTGACGCCGGGGCGGCTGTCAAGCAGAGGACGGCTGAGGACGTGAAGGCAGACGAAGACGTCACCAAACTCTGCATTCACAAGAGGAAGCTGCTTGCCGTGGCGACGCTGCACAAGAGCATGGAGACGCACCCGCCTCTGAGAATCATCAGTCCAGGGGGAGGTACGACTGCTCTAACTTATATAAACAGGAAGTAGTATAGTAAGGCGTTGATATACATGTTTTTAGATTAGAGCAGTTTTCTACCTGGTATTGTGTCCAAGCTGATGCCACCGATTTTAACTGGAATGTTATTTATCTGGCCTTAAGGTTCATCATCTGTGGTCTCTGCGCATTCCAAGTCTCAACGAACAATAAGGACTAAACCCCACGAGGGTCTGCCCAGTGCAGGGGTGCCTTTCAAGATGATGATGGCGGCTGGACAGCAGCAGCAGCGGCTCTACCCACTCCAGGAGATGGGTGGAGCCCAGCAGCCAGAGCTCTACCCTGGGTATGCCAGGCAGCCAAGGCTCCAGGAACCAGGTCCCAAATCCCCTTACCGAGCGGGGTATGGAGGCATGCTGAGCCCGCCTCCTTCCAGTGCTATGATGTACGGAGATGGCTCACAGTCTCCCAGCACAGACACCCTGGGCAGCCCCGATGCTTTTCCAAGGACCAATCCTTGTGGCTTCCCTGGAGCCGGCAGTCCCGGCTCGGCTTCTATCCACGGGAACACGAGGACTCCTCTCTCCCCTCCCAACATGATGCTTCATGGCTCCCCTGCGGGCCAGCTGTCCTGCGCTATGGCAGGGAGGACTAGCACGCCACTCTCCCCCACCGCCACTGCCAAAAGCCCAATCATGAACATGCCCCGGGGGAACTTTCCCCCAGGGATGGATATGCCCCGGGCAGCGTTCCACCATAAAACACAGGCCACCATGCATCCTGTACCACCCCCCACATCCATACCACCTTCCTGTGCCCTTCAGAAAAGGCCATTGACCTCTGAAAAAGACCCCTTGGGTATCCTGGACCCCATCCCCACCAAGTCTATCATTCAGCCTCCCCTCAATGCCCCAAACCCCCAAAACTTCCACTCTCAGGTACCAATGATGAATGTAAACATCCCCCCTCCTGCCATTGTTCCCTTGCCAAGCAACTTACCTTTACCCACAGTCAAGCCTGGGCCTGTGGGGCACGGCGGCCACGTTCACAGGACTCAACAGGCCCGCCCGGCCACCTCCATGTCTCCCTCCCCTGTCACCTCTCCTGTGCACATGGCTGGGCCCGCCCATGGGAGGATGGAGGCCTCCCCCCATCGTTCACGCTCCTCCTCCACCTCTTCTGACCATGGGAACTTTGCCATGCCCTCGGGCCACCAGGCCCCATGTGGCACCATGAAGGCTCCCCCTCGTTCCCCCAGGTCAGCCATGGGCTCACCTAGGCCCGCCATGCCCTCCAGCCCCTCCACCAACAAAGCTGACCCGCTCCACCAGTACAAAGACTCACAGCTGCTCTCCGCAATGGGAAACTCCATTGTAACCCAGCAGCACAGCAACCCCATGTACTCGCCCACCTCTTCCTCCTCCTCATCATCATCCTCTTCCTTGGCCACCCCAAGCGCTTCCCAGAAGGGTCACCCAGGTCTCCTGGGGATGCCTCTTAACCAGTTACTCAACCAACAGAATGCCGCCTCCTTCCCAGCCAGCAGTCTCCTGTCAGCCGCCGCCAAAGCACAGCTAGCAAATCAAAACAAACTTGGCCCTGCTGGCAGCAGCACTGCTGGTATGGCTGCTGGTGGTGTTGGCATGGCAGGTATGGGGGCAAGTGGTGGAGGTAACGGAGGGGGCAGTGGTCACCCTGGTGGTCACCCTGGTGGTCACCCAGGCGGTCACCCAGGCGGTCACCCAGGCGGTCACCCAGGCGGTCACCCAGGCTCTCGAGGCATGGAGGGACACAGCCCTTTAAACCCCATGCTCCCACCCAACTCCAGCATGCTGCTCAGTACTCCTGAAGGCCAGAGCGGCCGTGCAGCACTGAGAGACAAGCTGATGGCCCAGCAGAGGGACCCCCTACGCAAACGTAAGCAATCCTCTGGCAGTGCGGCAGTAAACCATGACAACAGCACCAACGTGGTCTACAACATGCTGAACAAACCCAGCATGGGAGGACCCCCCCACATGCCAGGTCCCAGTGCCACAGAGCAACTACGGAAGGTGGGTCGACTAGGAAACCTAGCCCCAAACACGTCCATGGCCCAGCTCCTTCAGTCCATGAGCTGCCAGAGCTCCCACAACCTGGGCGGGAGCAGCCACAGACCCGGCCTCAACCCTGGCCCGGGACCCGGCCCGCCGGGAGCCTCACAGCTGCACTACACCGAAGCCGCCTCCATGGCCCCTGGGGCCCCTCAGCAGAACCTCCTATCCCAACAGAGGCTGCGGGTTCAAGGGGACACTATGCAGCACTGCCAGAACATGGACTCCTCTGGGGGCCACCTGGGTCCTCGACCCGGCCAGTTCCCTGACATGATGACTCAAATGCAGGTCTCATCCATGGGTAACTGTCGGCCTATGGGCCCCGGCGGTGGACCGCTGGGCCCCGACGGCATGCCGGTAGGACGCCCCAACACTAACCCTCCGCCTCTGTCCCACCCTGGCCCTCACCCCTCACAGCAGACCCTTCTTCACGGCATGGTGCGGGCGAACATGGTGGTGATGCCACATGGAGGCAGCGATGGAAGCTGCACACAGACCATCTCTGACACAAGTAAGACCCCTGCTCTCCACACTACATCATCTCCTCTGCTCAGGCCTCTCACTATGATCACCTGATTGATGTCCTGTGTTATTAATGAGTAAAGGGATCAGCTGGTAAATTGAATTTAAAGGTACGACCTCAGACCTCAAACCTCCCTGCCACTCCTCCACTCCTCCTCTCCTCCTCTCCTCCACTCCTCCTCTCCTCCTCTCCTCCACTCCTCCTCTCCTCCTCTCCTCCTCTCCTCCACTCCTCCACTCCTCCTCTCCTCCTCTCCCTGGGCTCATGAGCCGGCCCCTCGTCTCTGGAAGCTCAGCTAATTGTCAGTCAGCCAGTGTTTCTCTTTGTTGTATTTGTACACTAACATCAGTCAATGGTGTAAGAACATGGAAATAGGATCCACATCACGCTTTAAGAGAAGCAGCCCAGATAGGGCGCTCTAAAGAGCTTCTCCCAGCTAGCCGGTCGCTATAGTAACCACGGACCCTGAATAGAGACCAGAGTGACGCCTTTGAAGAGGGGTTTAAGCTGTGTGTGTGTGTGTGTGTGTGTGTGTGTGTGTGTGTGTGTGTGTGTGTGTGTGTGTGTGTGTGTGTGTGTGTGTGTGTGTGTGTGTGTGTGTGTGTGTGTGTGTGTGTGTGTGTGTGTGTGTGTGTGTGTGTGTGTGTGTGTGTGTGTGTGTGTGTGTGTGTGTGGTGTGTGTGTGTCAGATACATAGTGTTTTGTTTGTTGCATGTTGTCCCTGACCTGCTGCGCTGCTGGACAGGCTTTCTGTATTCATCCTGCGTCTGTTGGTCCTCATATGGTTTCTAATGGAGGCACCAGGAAGGTCTGCTGTAGGCCACCTGTTCTCAACACCAGGACCCACTGTCCCTCTGTGTTCCTGCTCCATCACATCGTCTTCCTGCTCAGGTGGTCCCGTGTAGGTCAAGACCCTCGTGCCGATTGGTTAGAGACGGGAGGAAACATGAACTCAGTTGAGCTGTTTGTCCCTGAGCCCGACTCTAGAACTCATACAGGGCCCAGACTTGAACACAGAGGCGGAGGGAAACAAGCTGGTGTCTTTGTAAGTCTGTACACATCTGTAATCATATTAGTCTTCCTCTCCCTTGAGAGCCGGTGTCCCTCACACTGTGGACTCTCTTGTGGCGTGGGGACAGCGGTGAATATTTAGTGACTAAATGGCTGATGTTACGCCTCAGAGTAGCGCTGTAGATGTCCACATACTTTAGGCTCATTTGGACGGCACATTAGTTACCTTGAGAGCAGTGAAAGCTCTTTGAAAGTGGCCCAGTCACTGGCTTCTTAGCATTAGCCTCTAACCATCTGTTTCTACACAGCCAGTGTTCTTTCAATCCCCCCGTCCCCCCCACACACACCCACACGCCATCAACAAATACTCCAAAGTTCATTGTAAATGCCCCCTGCACACACACACACACACACACACTCTTCCCCAGGCCCCCCCCTGCCACCCAGCTGACCACCCCTCCACCCCCCTCTACCCCCCCAGCAGGATAAAATCAGACCGCCGACCCTCCTAACCCCCTACGCCCCCGTCCTCCCACCCATCTCCCCCCAACAAGCTTCCTGGCAGCGGACAGCACCACCAATCATCACTCGGTTCCCATGGCAACCTCCCCCGGCAACAGCCGTCACTATATCATAGCGGTGGAGGAGGCTGTGGGGAGGAAGGGGGAGGGGTTTTGGCCGAGTCGTGGCTCTCAGCATTAGAGAGAGGGAGAGGGAGAGAGGCGAAGAAAGAAAAGAGGGAAAAATAGAGAACACACACACACACACACAGCTGCCCTTCAGCTACGAAGCATCGCACCAGCTGCTCCAGTCGCCACACACACACACACACACACACACACACACACACACACACACACACACACACACACACACACACACACACACACACACACACACAGCATTAGGCTGAGGAGAGCGTGTGTTTTCCAGGGACTCGTCTACATAACATTGCTGCTGGCCTCTTCTACAGTCACTGATGCATCTGCAGCTCCATTTCCTTCATGTTCAGTCCTTGTTTGCTTTGGTAAACAAGTCGGCTTGTAACTTGTAACCTGCATCTGTCTGGCTCTGTCCTGTTTACTGTGTGTGTGTGTCCTCTGTGGGGGAAAACTCTCCAATCTTCCAGTGTTCTAAATGTGAGCGGTTGTAAATGAGCCCCATCCTGCTGTGCAGAGAGGAGTGTTTCATCACACACTGCTAAGGAAATCAGTATGATATAGATCAGTCATTTTCTATGAAATGGCGTAGAAATTTGCAAAATCCTTTCAAAAACCCAGGAGGGGCATTTCTGTGTTTCTGTTCTATTGTGAAACTCAGAGAGAAGATGTCTCACCAAGATCTGATCATATGATCCTATGTGACTGAATACTTTGCTCCATTCTCCCTGCAGGAAACAGCTCGTCCCTGGGCTGCAGCATGGGCAGCCTGCAGCCGCACGTTAACAGCAGCGGAGGTCAGATGTACCAGCAGCAGGTTCACCCGGGGATGCAGCAGGGCGTGGCCCCCCACCCGGCCTACCAGGCCCAGCAGCGCTTCTCTGACAACACACCCTACACAGACGGCAACAGCTCCAACGCCGGCTCCATCTCCTGCCTCTACCAAGGCTACCAGGTAGGCCTGATGCTCTCAGATGCAGCGGCGACTCAGATTACTTGAATGAAAGTTTAACATTGTGCTGGAGTGATCTAACTGTTGTGTGTCCACAGCAGGGGATGATGCAACACTCCCAGTTTGGGGAGGGGCAGCAGCGAGAGCTCCAGCACCAGGGCGAGGGGCTCCCGTCAGGGGCACCTGGCCCTGACAGGCTCCCCGGCGGGGGCCCGGAGTCGGTGGACGCGATCTACAGAGCTGTGGTGGACGCTGCCAGTAAGGGCATGCACGTTACCATCACGACCACGGTGAGCGGGACGACACAGGCGAGTCCGGTGCCCGCCCTCAGTGCCATGAGTGCCTTCACCGCCTCCATAGGGGAGCCTGTCAACCTCCCTCAGGCAGTCAGTGCAGTCCTGCACGGGCACCAGGAAGGGGAGGCCTTAGCCCAGCAGCCCAGACCCAGACAGCTGAGGCCGGGGCGGAGTCAGAAGAATATGGATCCGGGGAAGCGCACGCCTGACGGCCCTGAGGTCTGTGACTACTTTCGCTCCCCTGGCCGTGGGACTCCGAGGGGGCAGTGGGACGGGGAGACGCAGCACGGCGGAGGCTTTGACACTCAAAGCAACAACTCCTGGGGTGGGGAGGAGTTTATGGAGTGCTCCACCCAGGTGAGGAGTAGTCCCTGTATGGAGCGACCTGCTAGCCTGGCCCCCGCCCCCCCCTGCCCCACTGAGGGCTCCAGTGACCACAGGCTGGTGATGGCCCATGACAAGTCCTATCTGGACGACGGCTACCGCTTCAACATCTGCAGCCGGACACCCAGCAATTACAAGGAGCGTCTGGAGCAGACAGTCGAACGCTGCGCTCACATCAACGGCGCCACGCCCCATTTCAGTACGCGGTGTTACGGAGACGTCCTAGGTCCCCCGAGGCAGGAGCTGACGGGGGACGACCAGTCACCCGGCTCCTCCACCAGCCTGGAGGGACCTCTGGCCACAGCCAAAGACTACAGCCACTACAACGGGCATTTCAACGGCATGGCGCCCAGCCCCTCGGACACAAAGAGCCTGAGCAGCGAGGAGGACCTGCGGCAGCCCGACTCGCCGTCCTCAGAGCTACTTCACTACAGATCCAGGACCTTCAACATGGGAGAGTTGGTCTGGGGCCAGCTGAAGGGCTTCCCGCCCTGGCCCGCCAAGCTGGCCGGGGAAGAACAAGTGCACAGTGCTGCTATGCAGCTGAGGGAGCAGGCCAAGGTGAGAGAACCAGGCCTTCACCACCTGTCAGTGTTTCTACCTGCCAAGCTGAACTTTCTAACAGGAAAAGGCTGCAGAATAGAGATGAAGCCAACATACAGTCCAGACCAGACTGCAGTGTTCCCTCAAAGCCACGCTGAGACAACTTTAGCTTTCATGATATATCTGCAGATCTTTAGAATAATCCTAATCCCTGTGTGTGTGTGTGTGTGTGTGTGTGTGTGTGTGTGTGTGTGTGTGTGTGTGTGTGTGTGTGTGTGTGTGTGTGTGTGTGTGTGTGTGTGTGTGTGTGTGTGTGTGTGTGTGTGTGTGTGTGTGTGTGTGTGTGTGTGTGTGTGTGTGTGTGTGTGTGTGTGTGTGTGTGTGTGTGTGTGTGTGTGTGTGTGTCTGGTGAATCACTTCTCTAAATCACTCTTTTTACTGGAACAGAAGGGAACAAAAAAAGCCGACTCTTGAGAAGTCGGGGCAGGAAAGGAGTCGTATTTGTCCGTCGGCCATAGAGGCAGATGGATCCCAGAATGCTTCAAGCAGATCCATCCTCTCACCTGCCAAATCTGAATTTCAAAATAGAAGAAGAGCTCTTAATGACGGCTGGTGGACGAGATGAAACTCTTAAAGCACAGATCCAAATTGCCTGCCACCTCTCTTGTGTGTGTGTGTGTGTGGTGGTTGGTTGATGTCTCCTCCCTCTCCTGAGCGCCTCTGTTCACACTCACATGTATATTTCTGTCCCCATCCAGGTAGAGCCAGACAAGCTCAAAACACTAACTCACGACTTGGAGGCACTTGACAGAGCTGCCAAGAGAAACCTGAAGTAAGTCCGCCCACCCAGACACACACGCTGCTGTCGGCTCCTCCGGTCCGTGTGCCTCTCTTCTTCTCCCCCTGTCGTTGAACATATCTGCCAGCTTCAGGATTACTTTTATGAAAACATTCTCTGAAGTCGTGGCGTGCCGAGCGTTTTGTTTTCTAGCCAAAGAGCCGGAAAAAGAAAAGAGAATGAGCCGCTGTGCTGCGTTGGCATGGAAGCTGTGGGTGTGTGTCACATGGTGCAAACACAACGTTTCCCATTAAACTCTGATTCTGTCTAACTTTATCGCTACGGTTACTTCAGGAATGAATAAATTATAACCGCGTTTAATCGTGAATCGGTGGCTTTAACAGACGAAAGGTAACAGAGGTCAGAGTTGACCCCTGACCCCTGACGTCTGTCATCTGGGCTCAAGTGGCAGAAATTCTAACTGTGAATGTTGTAAATGTCCAACAGGCCGGGGAAACTGAATAATCATTTGGAAGCTGCTATCCACGAGGCCATGAGTGAGCTGGATAAAATGTCGGGCACAGTGAGTATCAACACCTCCGCTGTAATCTGCTTCCTCTCTCCTCCCTCCTCCCTCCTCCCTCTCTACCTGCTCCCCCCCCTCCCCCTCCCCCTCCCTACCATCCCCAGCAGAGAGCGAGAAATCGTTTTATCTCTGGCAAAGCGTCCCTTTGTCCTCAGCACAATATTCTCTGTCTGCCCTCAGATCCCGTCGAGGGATCGTCAGGTGAAGCTCCCCAAGCCTAAGAGGAGGAAGATCTCCAGATAACATTGAATGTGTCGGCCCAAGAACGTCCTCAAAGCCTTTCGGAGACTTGGTCCGTTCAGCCTTGATGCGATCTGAGCTCTCTAACAGGTGCTACACATGGACTTAAAGTGGTACATTGTTTGTTCCATGACATGAACTTGACTTAATGACTGAACACAGAAGGTGCTGGGAACTCCAATCACCAATACAGTTTGAACTGTAAAAACATAGAAACGTAGAGGGAAAACGTCAAAACGGTTGCAATTTGTCTACAGCTCACTGAATTAACTATTTTTTTCTAGTATAAGATAGTAAAACCAACAAAAAAAAAAAGCTACAAGCATTTACCTTACATATTTAAGAAAAATAGACAGTCCAAATATTTCTGATACATTTTCAATATGTATATAGATAATCCTGAAATTTCATGCTATTAAGAATTGTATGTAAATATTGTACAATGTCATGTACAAGCGTACCTAATGCACATTTTATCTTTTATTGTACAAAACAAAGCAGAAGAAGTGTACCAATGTCTTGGTTTCTATTCAGAAGTGCGGCTGCATCCGGCCGCATGCATAGGATAAATAATACAGCCTAAAGCTTTTATATGATGGACTGTGTGATGAGTTTGGGGGGGGGGGTTGTGTAAGGGAGCGGCGGTGGAACAGGCGTGAGGATGTGAGTTCTCTCCATTGTGAGTCACCTCACACCAGTTAAGTGTTCATTTTTATCGGCATAAAAGAAATCACAGAATGAACTTTACCAGCAGAAAGTGTTCAATGTTCCCCCTAAAGCAGGCTGGGAAGAAAAGAGCGACCGCCTGGCCCCCGCGCTGGTACGTCTTCATCAGCCAATCATGTCAGGCCGGCTGATGATCTCTGGGGTTTACCCATCACAAGAACAATGTTGGTTACTTGCCTTTTTGATTTTTTTGTTTTAAAGGAGAAATCCACCCATTTCACCGACGTTTGTTGCTTTCCACGAGTTTATCTCCCCACTTTCCATCACTTTGTCTCCTCTTCTTTACTTCAGTCAAGACAAGCAGAGCTGAAAACACAACACTCCTCTCTTCCATAAACTGAAAATGCCAAAAAATGTACAGATTCCTGCGTCTGTGATGCAGCACTTTGGTGCGTTTGGCTTTATGAGGGCATTTCATGTACAATGTATGATTAATAGACCATCAGTTTTAAAAAAAAATGATTGTTGGTGGTCCTCCTTTGTGAACTCCACCTGTGAGTGTAGAATCTGATCTCCCTGCTTCTTATCCGCTCATTAAACAGGAAATGAAGAACTTGATCAATTAAACCTTTTCTCCTATCAGCTGAGAATAACTTCATGGGACAAAGTGTTTTGGCCAGTTATGCACAGGAAGAGGTTGAGCCTGAAATGGAAGCTTGGTGTCTGTTTTTGGTGTTTTTGGGTGGATTTCTCCTTCATTTTTCCCAGAGTCCCAGGCTGCGTCCATGAGGAAGCTCGTTTTGTTGTGATTATGTTGTGCTCGTTTGTACAGTGATTTATTTTTTTCTCCCTCCCCATTACTGTAGTCATTTGTTGCCACGGCGATAGCTTTAGGTAGAGTAACCAACCTCAGAGGCAAAGTCTAGATTGTGATAAGGAACACTAACTCGGTTTTCAAGAGAGGTGAAAGCATTTCTCGCAATTAGGGGCCTTATGTTTCCTTTGGTTTTTCTTTGTTTGACTTATTGTTGTAAATTATTTATGTACAGTACTCCATATTTATTTAAGCTTTACAAATATGCTAGATGGCAATAATACTACCAAGAGTTGAGAACTCAAGCCTTATATGTGTATATGTATGTTTTTGTTCTTTTTTTTTTTTATAGATCATGTATTCAGTCCGTTACAAGCGTCACCCATCAACCTTTATTTAAGACATGAGAGTTACACAAAACATTTTTACAGTGAAACTATCGACTTTTTTGTTACGTCTGCCTCCTGGACCACACTATTTATGAATATGCATGTCTGAAAAAGTAACAAAATGCAGTTTTAACACTACTAGCTATCGAAAGTTCAAAGCCGAAAGAGGAGAAAAAGGTCCGCAAACCAACCGCGACTGGCAGTATTGGAAAATTCCGGATCAAGGTCAACGTCGCAAGCTGCTCGCCCAGATCAAAACCCCTACAACCAGAACTTGAAATCACTACAGAAAGGTCAAAGTGCAATACCAAACTGGCGGCGATCAACGCGGGGAAACACTGCATCCTCTCTCTGGACACTTCAAGATCCGTGGAATGTTGGACTGCGACTCTTCGACAGTTTGACATCTTTCCTCCGTGTACGTGTGCACACACCGTTAAATGAAGTGTACTGTCATTTCCTATGTAATCTCTCTCACACTGCGTAAAAATTTCCAAACTCTTTCTCGTCACGTGCACTATGAAACCAAGGATGTGTTTGGTAAAGGGGTTCGGTTGTCGCTCCGGATCTGGCGCTTTCCAGCAGCGAATGGCCTCATGCGTTTGGGGAAGTGTCGCACAGATTTGGAGCGATTTCTCCCCGACGATAAGCCCGGTTCAAAACGTCCCACCAATTTGTTTGTTTTGTTTGTTTTTGTTCCGTTTCTTTTGATGTGCACACCCTTGGAGAACCTCAGTGGAGTCGTTACTGTAATCCACAAAACATCTGAGCTCTTTCGGTAAAGTTCATTCTGCCTCCCCTCCTACCCCCGGTTTCTTTTTTCGTGTGTGTGTGTGTGTGCAATGACATGCAGGACCCAGTCTCCTGTTGGGAACCCCCATGTGTTCATGGATCTGTTCTGTCAGCTTCATGTTATTTGTGGTCAAGAGTTGAACACATTTAGTTTGAGATAGTGTGTGTTTGTGTGTGTGCGGCCTGTCTTCTTTGCCCCTCCCCCCACCTGTGACTGTGTGTGTGCTGAGGTGTGAGTATGATTGGGTTTTTTTTTTTTTATCTCCATTTTCTCCCTCTTCTCTTGCTGAGTCTCAGTTCCCCTCTTCCTCTCCCATCCTTTGGTCATCAGTATTGTATTTTTCAACTTGTAATTGAGTATATATTTTCTCAAAAATATATACTTTACAAAAATAGACTTGCGTGAAGTATGATGTGCACTTGATTGCTCTTCTGTTCTTTTTTTTCTTTTTTTTTGCATTAATGTGGGCTAGGGATAGTTTGTCAGTCCATTATTTTGAAATTGTTTGGACTTTTTTTTTAATGGTTTGATGTAAGCAGCATTTTTTTGTAAATATTGTGAAACATTACAGGTCATGCAGTGATGTAACATTTGAACAATGTTGCACAGATGTTTAAGATATTAAAAACATGGTCACTCTTACTTGAATAACCTGGCGTGTAACGTGTTTTTATCTCCCCGTTTCCTGTTTACCTATCGGCTTCACATTATTTAGCAGATAGTTATAATATGTTACTCACCAATCACTCCAAACCAGTGTTTCTTATGGAACACTGCCCTGTAGTGGCCAAGGAGTAGAATGAAGATACTCTGCTGCTTTATGATCAAAGTCGGCATAAACACACACAGATCAATAGAGGCATATTTACTTACTGCACAAACTAATAAATGACTTGATGGATGACTGATAAGGCAATACCTAATATTAATCATTCAAAACATCTCAAATATACAGCATTTAGGCTTAACTTCCCCCAAACTACCATGGTCTGCGGTGCTGTTACCATTTTAGACTGATAACACAGCAGAATGTTATAGGGTTAATACCCCTATCTGAAATATGCCATCAAACATCTGCCGTTCCTATGGGTGCTGCACATCCTTTAAAAACATTTGAACACAAACAAATGAAGGCATTTTCAATGTTTCACAGGTGTTTAGGTTAAATTGTAATTTTACAATAAATCGGAATCTCGTTGAATCATTCACTTTTTACATAAAAAAAATAAAATGGTGAGTGTAGTGTGTGATCAGTGTGTGATCAGTGTGTGCTGGCACCATGTGAGTGAGGAAACATGGCAGGAGGTCACTGTGAAGACGAAATTTCACAAATGCAGACAAACAACAATAGACGTTAGACATTTTCTTCACCTCTTTTCTGATTTTCTTGTTCTTTCGTACTTTTCTTTCTTCACCTCTTCTCCTTTTTCTATTATATCGTTCATTTTCTTCACCTTATTTTCTTGTTTTTCTATTCTGTCGTTCTCTTTCTTCACCTCTTTATGAGAATATATATAAGTATATAAGAATAACAATGCGTCTCATTACCAATAAACACGCAGCAGCAGCACTAAGTACCAACGCAGCGCAGACTCTCATGTTGATTTTGCAGCATATTTAAGGCCAAATGTGGGCGTGTCCCTGTCCGTGTGTGCACGCGCGCGCGTCTGATCCGGCGCGTGCTGGTGTCGCTGGTGCTGATGCAGGCCGCGGGGGCGCGCCGCGGCACCGTGCAACGCGCGCGCTTCATCACCAGACCGGACTATGCGGTTGTTTGTGCGCATCCGTGCCGGGCTCTCATCCTGCTCACCGGCCAGCAAGTCCCCACTCCGCCGCCTCCGTTAACACACACGCATTCACGCGCGCACGCACGCACGCACACGTCCCACCCCGTGTGTGCAGGATCCATCCCGCGGTGCAGACGCAGAGCTTGCAGTTCATTCGGTTCGGCCATGGCTCAGCCAAGGAAACCCGGACACCCTCGGTTCGGATGAAGGACGCGTTGCGCAGATAAAGCGGCAGCCACGCAAACTTTCCACGCGAACACACCCGCGCCTCAACCTTTGGGAAACGCAGCAGGAGAAGAGTTCGAGTCCCAGATATGATTTAGTTTGGTGATTTCAACCAAGAACTGAGCGCGCGGTTTGACGGGACGTCTGGAAAAACCAAACCGAGGCCTAGCCAGAAGCCCCCGAACCTCACTTTGGGCCTCTAAACAGACACATCCCCGGCTGTTTCCCGTTTGTCGGTGCGCACAGGGGCGCAGCAGCCATGGCGGACGCAGCGGAGTGCGGGGTCAGGGTGATGTGCCGCTTCAGGCCCCTGAACGAGGCCGAGATCAACAGAGGGGACAAGTACATCCCCAAATTCAAAGATGACGACACCGTGGTCATAACGGCAAGTGTTTGTGTGTGTGTGTGTGTGTGTGTGTGTGTGTGCTGTGTGTGCATGTGATGCTAAATACAAACACTGCAGAGGCGTGCAGGCCCAGTGCGCATGAAGCCTGTATATGCACACACACACACTGATCCACTCATGTACACACACAGAGGGACATTAGGAGGAGTGTGTATTCATCTTGTTCCAGGTTTTGCTGTCTGTTGCCTGCAGTAAAATATCAGTTCATGTAAACAACAGATCAAAAACGTTTCGTCCAAATGTTCAAGATTCCTAGAGAAAAAAAGGCAAAATATTGATTTAAAGATGCTCAGGCTTCTTTAAATGAGGCGCCAAAGTACAACTGTAATAAGGAAATACAAACAATAATGAATATGAAACACAAAGTTGTACTAAACACAACTAATGTTTACATTTTTATTTTGAATATTAGATTTATGTCTCTGCTAAGAAATGAGGCAAGAAAGAAACTCAAACCAAGAGAGAAATGGAGGCTGCTGCCTTGCCAAAGGGGCCTTCAGCAGACTGCAGCACTGAGCTCCAGGCTCACTGACTCACTTATGTATTCCTGTGTTTCTGTGTATAAAAGTCCGACTCACATCAATTTGCAAGTCATCCAGGACTCTGAATGCTGACTGTGGCAGTGACACAGCACACACACATCCACTGGGTTTGGACCTCTGCAGCCAAAACAATGAGCTAAAGAGGCTCAGAGCCCCTTAAAGCTGCAGAGCTGGACCATCAGTTCATATCACAAAGATCCCATCATGCAGCCTCAGGGTTGGGTTTCAGGTGAACAAGTCCATGTCGTTAACAAGTGGCTGCAAATAAGCTACACAACATTCAACACAAGCTCAACCTGTCTGCGGGGAAGAAGAGGAAGGTGTGTTATGTTGTGTTTGTTGATTTCTCTAAAAAGGCAGTGATCTGAAGTGTCAGAGGTCAAAGGTCAAACACAGCTCTCACCATTAACAAATGTGCTGATTCAGGGGTGCAGAGCAGCTTAAGGAATATCATCTATCTATCCGTACGGCACACTCAGAGAGGAAACACACTCTTCTTCTTCTACCCACGTCGGCAGCACACAGGCCTGCATAATTCATGCTGTTGCATTATGGCCAAGAAACGCCGTTCGCTCAAGACGAACGGCGCGTCACCGCATCACACCATCAATCAAACCCGCAGAGAGGCGCTGGTCTGAGGCCGTACGCCGTGTTTATAGCGTGAGTCAGGGGTTTCTACGCCTTATTTTGGGTCCTGAAAGATGAGTTTGGGGCCTCGGAGGGAGGGGAGGGGGGAGAGAGAGAGAGAGAGAGAGAGAGTGTGCTTAGAGCTGCTGACAGGCCAGTTTAGAGCGAGGGAGGGAGGGAGGGAGGTGATGGATGGTCAGAATAGATGACCTGAATGCTATTGCAGCAATTTAACACTCAGGATTGACTAAAACGCTCTCATACCTCCACCAAGTCTGTACGCAGCTCCACGTTTGCTGGATCTGGATGTGAATCTGCATCAGAACACACGTCAGCTTTTCATTAATGCATGAATCAGTGGAATTCTCTGGGAGCTTTTAAGAAAATGAGCCCTCCTTGCTTTAACATGAGCCTGGAGGACGTTCAGCCCTTGAGTCCTAAATGTTTCCTGTTGTTGGTTGTGAACAGGGGAAGCCGTACATGTTCGACCGCGTCCTGCCGCCCAACACGTCGCAGGGCCAGGTGTACGATCAGTGCGCCAAACAGATCGTCAAAGGTACCAAGCTTCATCTTCCTCCCTGGGAAATGATCACACACTCTTATGTAACTGTCTGTAACTGATTAACTGAGACTCTTAATCTCACTTCATCATTGTCTTTGACTTTAACTACTAATGGAAACTATATAAATACTGAAACAGCATTAGTAGAAGTATTAGAATGACTCATGATGTTTTACATTTCCAGATGTGCTGGGCGGTTACAATGGAACCATCTTCGCTTACGGGCAGACGTCCTCCGGGAAAACACACACCATGGAGGTGAGCATCCATCCATCAACCACAGTCTGTCTATCAGCTGTCCAGACCTTTGTTTTGAAATTCCCTGCCGCTGGACATTTCAGTTTTAAGGAATAAAGCACAGATAAATGGTCGATGTTTCAGGAAATCAAATCTCAATGTTGGAGACTTTTTGACTTTGACTCTTTGCACAGAAATGGGAAAGGTTCCATTCCTGCACACAGCCTTTGAGCAAGACTCCAGTGCCCAGGTTTAGGAGGTTGTTTTGAAGAGAAATATGGAGATATTTAGTGTTATTTATAAACAAAGGCTCTTAATCAGCCTCCTTCTTCATCCTATAGCCTGAAGGTTTCATCCCCTGATCTGAGCTGGGAGCCCTGGATTAAAAAGCTTCTTCTCTCTTACTTAAGTCTTAAGTCCCTGATGTTTCCCCTTAGACAAGCCAAACCCCATGATGTACCCCCTTTATCGTCTTCAATCTTTGTTCAGGGGAAACTCCACAACCCTCAGTTGATGGGGATCATCCCTCGCATCTCCCACGACATCTTCGACCACATCTACTCCATGGACGAGAACCTGGAGTTCCACATCAAGGTCAACCCCCCCCCCCCCCCAAAAGAAACATGTTTATAAAAATGACTCACCTGGATTCTGATCATATTGTTGGAAGTGGAAAGTTTTAAGTTTGGCTTTTAGATTTCAAAATCTCTGTTGCATTCATTTGTGGCTTTTTGGTTTTCTGAGATCATAACACACAGATCTGTTTGGCTGCAGGTGTCTTATTTTGAAATCTACATGGATAAGATCAGAGACCTGCTGGACGGTGAGTCAGCTGATCAGGTCTTTGTACCTTTTAAGAGTTACTATACTGATTTATGAGTATTTATGCCCTTTGATGCTTTGTGTTCACTTCTTAATTGATATTTTGTTTAAAGCTTTTGTGAATTCAGTGTGATGAGATGTTGGTATTTTTGTTTTTGAAGTATCAAAGACCAACCTGTCTGTGCATGAAGACAAGAACAGAGTCCCATATGTGAAGGTATGTAGACACACACACTTTCATATCATCGCTGAGGAGCCACACAGGAGCCTGTAAAGCCTCCCTCTCTCTCTCTCTCTCTCTCTCTCTCTCTCTCTCTCTCTCTCTCTCAGGGTTGCACCGAGCGTTTCGTCTCCAGCCCAGAGGAGGTGATGGACGTCATCGACGAGGGCAAAGCCAATCGGCACGTAGCGGTGACGAGTACGTATCTCACCTCATCATGAGCTCAGACTCAAGTTCGACTTTTCTTTTTTACTACTCTTTGCTTTCTTTTCCCTCTCAGACATGAACGAGCACAGCAGCCGCAGCCACAGCATCTTCCTCATCAACATCAAGCAGGAAAACATGGAGACGGAGAAAAAGCTTTCAGGGAAACTTTACCTGGTTGATCTGGCCGGCAGCGAGAAGGTTTGGTCTGAACTGAGCGGACAGTGATGAAAGTGTTGTTAGCTTTACAGCACAAAACCCAAAGGGGGCGCTCTTCTTCTAAATCTCCTCTCTCTCTCTCTCTCTCTCTCTCTCTCTCTCTCTCTCTCTCTGTCTCTCTCTCTCTCTCTCTCTCTCTCTCTCTCTCTCTCTCTCTCTCTCTCTCTCTCTCTCTCTCTCTCTCTCTCTCTCTCTCTCTCTCTCTCTCTCTCTCTCTGTCTCTTCCCTGCTCAGGTGAGTAAAACAGGAGCAGAGGGAGCGGTGCTGGACGAGGCCAAGAACATCAACAAATCTCTCTCCGCGCTGGGAAACGTCATCTCAGCTCTGGCCGAAGCGACCGTGAGTACCCACAATGCAGCACTGCGTCCACGTATTGACCTCCAAAATGGTGACGTTGATGAAAAATCTATATCAGAAAGGGAATTTGTGTTTTGTTCCAGAAAACCCACGTTCCGTACCGGGACAGTAAGATGACCCGGATCCTGCAGGACTCTCTGGGCGGAAACTGCCGCACCACCATCATCATCTGCTGCTCGCCGTCCGTCTACAACGAGTGTGAGACCAAGTCCACGCTCATGTTTGGACAGAGGTAGGACACACACACACGCACCAGGACGGCTATCTACATGTTCTGTCCTGTCCTTTCAGAATAAGAGCATCTCCGAGGACTTTTACTGACTGGGTTCAATTCCCAGTTTAGGTCAATGAGTAGAGCAAAGCACCGACCGTCTGTTTGTGCAGAGAGGTGTTGTTCCTCTAATCTAATAGAGGCAAAGCAACAGTGTGTGTGTGTGTGTGTGTGTGTGTGTGTGTGTGTGTGTGTGTGTGTGTGTGTGTGTGAAGGTGAAAGCGTATTGGCTGACGTAAGCGTCCCCAGCCGAGCGAGCAGATGGCTCCACATTTCTCACAGTGCATCTGGTTTGGTGCCCGTTTGTGAAAGCTTTTCTTTTCAATTCTCTCCGTCCGCTCAGAGCCAAGACCATCAAGAACACGGTGTCACTCAACCTGGAGCTGACGGCCGAGGAGTGGAAGAAGAAATTCGAGAAGGAGAAAGAGAAGAACAAGAGTCTGAAAAACGTCATCCAGAGGCTGGAGGCTGAGCTGAACCGCTGGAGGAACGGTGAGGGACTATGGACACACACACACACACACACACACGCACACACACACACACACACACACAGGTCAGGTCTGCTTTAATGTCACTACAGCAGCGCTCCTCTCCTGAGACTGCACTGCTCTCCTTCACGCCTCATCCTTTCCCCCCCGTCACTGTTGCCTGGCAACCAGTGAAACCGCACCTCCCTCTCCCTCCCTCCATCGTCTCTCTCTCTCACTCCATACATCCCTGCTCCTCGTTTTACATCTTTCTCTCTCTCCCTCTACCCCTCCTCTCCCCTCTCTCACAAATGGGCAGGCACATCAGAACAGAAACACACACACACACACACACACACACACACGCACACGCACACGCACGCACACACGCTTTGTGCTGATGCAGTGTTTTGTGAAATGAGTCAGCGGCTGGCTCCATGCAGAATCGTTTACTGTGGGATGAACACAGCGTCACATCTTCACTCCTCCTCTTCCTCCTTTGCTGAAAAACGAAACAGACCCTGGACTGGAATGTCAATAATTACTGGAACATCGATTTGTTGTGGACGGAAGTTAAACGGACTCAACAGGCCGTGCTGTTAGAACAACACAGATGCCACAGGATGGGTAGATGGATCATGGATGGACGCGGGGGTCAAAGGTTAACGGGTGACTCTTGGTTGCAGGAGAGAACGTTCCTGAGGACGAGCAGCTGAGCGCTAAGGAGCAGAGGAGCGTGGAGCCGTGCGACAACACTCCCATCATCGACAACCTCCTGCCGGCCGGAGGAGGCGGCTTAGTGTCCAACGAGGAGAGGAGCAAGTATGAGGAGGACATCAGCAACCTCTACAAACAGCTGGATGACAAGGTGATCGCCACGGTGACGCCCTTCACCCAGGTCTTCTGCTGAGTCGTAGACAATCATTCTGAATGTACTGTATGTTCTTGGAATGTTTCAGGATGATGAGATCAACCAGCACAGTCAGCTGGCTGAGAAGATCAAGGAGCAGATGCTGGACCAGGAAGAGGTTTGCTCCTGGGCTTAACAATGTTTATGTGAGCGTGTGTGTGTGTGTTTGCGTTTGTTTACGTGTTTTCTGCCACGCCTCCCTCCCTTTCGCTCAGCTGATTGCGTCGACGCGGCGTGACTACGAGAAGATCCAGGAGGAGCTTTGCCGGCTGCAGACGGAGAACGAGCTGGCCAAGGAGGAGGTGAAGGAGGTGCTGCAGGCCCTGGAGGAGCTCGCCGTCAACTACGACCAGAAGAGCCAAGAGCTGGAGGAGCGCGAGCAGACCAACCTGCAGCTGGCCGAGGAGCTGCAGCACAAAACGGTAGGTGTGATGGATGGACAGGAAGAGGGGGGGAAGCAGTGGGATGTAATGGTGCCCTAACAGTGTGTGTGTGTGTGTGTGTGTGTGTGTGTGTCCAGGAGACGCTGTCGGCGCTGCAGAGGGAGCTGAGTCAGCTGCAGGAGCTGAACGGCTTGCAGAGGAAAAGAGCCACCGAGGTTCTCAACCTGCTGCTGCGGGACCTCAGCGACATCGGAAGCATCATCGGAACCAACGACTCCAAGACCGCAGGGGTGAGGACGGGCACACGCTCACCCCAGAGAGGATCATGGGTAATGTAGTATTGAGAGCCATTTGCCAGACTGACCTGACGTCTCCCCTCAGTCGGCGGAGGCGAAGGGGAACGGCTCAGCGGTGGAGGAGGAGTTCACCATGGCCCGACTCTACATCAGCAAGATGAAGTCTGAGGTCAAATCGCTGGTCAACCGCAGCAAGCAGCTGGAGAGCGCTCAGGCCGACGGCCACCGCAAGATCCAGGCCAATGAGAAGGAGCTGGCGTCCTGTCAGCTGCTCATCTCCCAGGTAACGGCACCAACGACGACAAATGGAAGTTAGTTCAGCCCCTGAAAGCTCTTATGTGGAGCTGAGGACATCTAGAGGTTACGGAGGGAATTACAAGTGATCTACAGATGTGAGATCTGGTTTTGTGGGTTTTTGATAAATGTGGTGCGGTGGTTATGTTGTTGTTGTTGTTGTTGTTGTTGCCGTGTGCAGCACCAGGCCAAGATCCGCTCCCTGACAGACTACATGCAGAACATGGAGCAGAAGAAGAGGCAGCTGGAGGAGAGCCAGGACGCTCTGAGCGAGGAGCTGACCAAACTGCAGGCTCAGGGTCAGTGACCTTCTGTACACGCAGACCAGAGCGTGACAGGATCGCCTCCATGTTTCTCACCTCCACATGATCTCATTCCTGTTCCCAGCAGCTGTCATCATGACCCACTTTCTGTTCATGTTCCGCTCTGCTTTCAGAGAAAAGGCACGACTTGGAGAAGGAGAAGGAGGACATCAGCAGGCTGGATGGAGACGAGGAGATCAAGGTGAAGAGGTGGAAGGGTTCAGAGCAGTCAATGGTGTGATTTAGATGAATTTAAGAGCCACATTTTATTTCCATATTACATTTCAGCTCACAACAATCAAACTTCTTGATTGATTGTGTTTGTGTTCTTATTTATTTATTTATTTTATTCAGATATCTTTATTTGACTCAACATTAACTTGACTGATGTTACTGGGAATTCTGCAAAAACTGTTATCTGTTTTTATAAATTAACTCTTGGATGTGTGTGTGTGTGTGTGTGTGTGTCCAGAGGATGCTGGAAGAGCAGCTGGAGAACCACAGGGAGGCTCATCAGAAGCAGCTCAGTCGCCTCCGAGATGAGATCGACGACAAGCAGAGGATGCTGGACGAGCTCACTGAGTGAGACACACACACACACACACACACACACACACACACACACACACACACACACACACACACACACACACACACACACACACACGTGCAAACACACACATGCAGGCACACACGGCTGGACACACGCACACAGACACACACTCAAGAACACACACCCATCATTTATGACATTGCCTCATGAAAACACTTTTGAACCAAAACGAGCCACAGTGTGTGTGTGGTCATATTAGTCATATTTACTCCACCTGATACATTTCCATCAAAGTCTGGTGTCTCTGTCAGTCTGAACCAGGGTCTGCTGCTGGAACAGGAGAGGCTCATGTCAGACTATGACAAAGTGAAAGCCGAGGAACAGGAGAAAGACGGAAAGCTGCAGAACCTAATGTAGGTACAAACTGTGTGAGTGTTACTGATCTGGACGGACATGAGAGAAGCTTCATAAGGTGACCGCACTGTGCTTTTGTTCAGGCTGCTGAATGAGCAGAGGGAGCAGGCCCGAGATGACCTGAAGGGCCTGGAGGAGACTGTCGTGAGTCTGGGCTCATATTTCTCCATCAAATATGCAATGAATCAACGCTGTTGTCAATTTGTAACCAGTCTAGTCTTTGCTTCACTCAGGCAAAGGAGCTGCAGACTCTGCACAACCTGCGCAAACTCTTCATCCAGGACCTGACCACACGGGTGAAGAAGGTACGTGGCCCTCACCATATCAGACGTGTTTGTGGTGTTTTTTATGAGAGGTGCAGGTTTTCACACAGCTCTGTCCCTCTGCTTAGAGCGCCGAGTTGGACTGCGAGGAAGGAGTCGGCAGCGTGGCGCAGAAACAGAAGATCTCTTTCCTGGAGAATAATTTGGAACAGCTCACCAAAGTCCACAAGCAGGTACACGGACATTTACATAAACTCATTCAGCAAGTTATGTAGTTCACAAACCAATGGAGTGGAGTTTTAGAATGAACCAAGTATCAATCTTCAAAAATGTTGTTATTCCTGTGCAGCTGGTTCGAGATAACGCAGACCTTCGCTGCGAGCTGCCCAAACTGGAGAAACGCCTCCGGGCCACCGCAGAGCGGGTCAAGGCCCTGGAGAACGCACTGAAGGAGGCCAAGGAGAACACCATGAGGGAGCGCAAGCGCTACCAGCAGGATGTGGACCGCATCAAAGAGGCCGTCCGCGCCAAGAACATGGCCAGGAGGGGGCACTCTGCACAGATCGGTGAGATTTTAGACCTTTTAAAAACTTTATTATATTGTTGTATTTTTTCAACTTTAGTTCAAATGTATTTAATTTCATTTAATTTCATTTGAAATTCAAACACAACATCCCCATCGCACCCCGATTCACTGGTGCAAGTTTGGAGCAATTTGGACCAAATTCCAATTTGTTTAAAAGCCCATATCTTGGACAGAGTAGAAGAAGAGGCATGAGTTTGGAGAAAATTTAAATTTTGGTAAAATTTTCGAAAAAGGTAAGGGGGGACCCTTATCACATTTGACATTTTTTGGATGGCCCATATCTTGGCCTAGGAAACCCACAAAAAGCCTGAAGTTCATAGACAACATCCCTGTGGCATCAGGATCCATTGGTGCAAGTTTGGAGCAATTTGGACCATTTTGACCAAATTCCAATTCTTTTAAAAGCCCATATCTTGGACACAGAAGAAGCTAGAGAGTTAAAATTCCACACACAGCCTCTGGGGGACACGAGGGTCCATTGGCATGAGTTTGAAGAAAATTTAAATTTTGGTCAAATTTTCGAAAAAGGTAAAGGGGGGGACCCTTATCAAGTTTGCCTCAAGACATTTACTCTAACTGGACCTCTTTACATTTTAGTTGCATAGCCCTGTTTTAGATGTTAGAAAAGCTGAAGAATTCAACATTAATGATGTCTTTCATTTTATTTTAAAGCGAAACCCATCCGCCCGGGCCACCACCCGCTGTCATCCCCCATCTGCAGCTCCATCAGGGCGGGAGGCGTCTACGCCCACAGCAACTAGAACCAGACGAGCAGCGCCACCTCCTGCTGTGAGTGAAAACTGATCAACAATGGGAAAAATCAAATGTTGTGATTTTTAAACTTTTAACATAACTTTGTGTTTCTTTCTGCAGAAAAACTCAAAGTCACCATCAGCGATGCACCGCCACCTATAATGTGTAATACTTCAATGTAAGCATCTTTCATTTGCACATCTGAAGCCTCATTTATAAAACTACCAGCCTGTTGCGTTAATAGTCCCACAATTCCTCCCATATTCCCCTTTAAGTAGCCCCAGAAGAGCCCCCGAACCGCAGTTTGGCCAGCACTGCTGCATAATGTAGCACTAGAGAATGATTCTTTTGTGCAGCAGAGTCATTTATTGTCCATATGTGGTCAGCGTTTAAAAAAGAAAAAACACAAATAGAGTTTTTTTTCATGACTGAGGCCTTGAGTTTCTCTGGTAAGGATTGAAGGATTGTGAATGTGGAGCGGTGAGAGTCAAACTGTGCACCTCTGCTGGTTTGTTGTTGCCGCGTTTATGATTTGCACATTTCTATAAGCGTACCACTGTATGTTGTGTATTGCTTTCCCGTGCTTGGAGGGACACAGAATGCATGAACATTATTCACGCCTGTAACAAGCAGATCTGTGTATTTCAAACCAGCATATGTTCAATGTCTCGTTTTTCGGATGGACTCCCATGCCAGTTAAAGCTGAAAGCTGAAATCTGCAATCTTAGCTTTGTCACAGTGTTGAAATGTGTCAGCTGTGTTATTTGTACCATCAAACCCACGAGTTCAGGCACTTTGACCTCCTGCAGAAAAGAATAACTTCACATGGTTCAGGATTTCCCCCCAAATTGTCTCTGATGCTGTTATGCCACTCAGATTAAAAAAAAATCACTCATCTTGAACAATTTTGTCCAGAATTGAGTCGTAAAATTTCAGTTTATGGATTGGTCTGTTTAATAAAAACTCCAAATAAGTCAGATTTATACATTTAAAACTATTTTTAAGGCTCAATCTGACACTCGGCAGTAAGAATATGGGAGCAAATGTGTTTTCTATCTTTAATGTCGATTCTGGACAATTTCAGGTTGTTGCAATGCTTTGTGCTCAGGCTGTGAATCTCCTGATCAACCAATCAGAGAGATGGGGGCGGAGAATGGAGCGACAGTACGACCTGTATTTAATCACAATGACCCCCTCTGATTGGCTGAAAATCCAGACTTGTTTGACAGACGAGCTGTTTTGACACGTGTGCGATCCTGAATCCCCCGCAGCGACGCACATCCTCCCAATAATGAATTCTGCAAAGGTCAAGGGTCAATTAGACGTACGTGCTGCTTTCCTCCGCATGTTTCTGAATGTAAATAGTTTTCAATCTCGGTGAATATCTTCTGTTAAAGCAGCCTGATACGTTACGTTGATGAGCGGAGGTGCTGCACGGGGAAACTTTTTAGGCAACAGAATCCACAGAGAGTAGCTTTAGTATTGCCGCCTTCTGGACATGGAAGTTGCCCTTAAAATTGCCAAAAAGCATTGCTGCTCACTCTGCTTTCCCCCCGATACCTCCCCTAAATGTTTTCGCTGTAAATGAGCTTCTGGTCGTGGACTTGATGAATGTGCGTGCATGGAGTGGAGCTGGTTTGAAGGCATGGCTCAGGGAGGCAACGCTGTGCCACACTGGGGAGAATCATGTACATTTTAAGACTGTAAAAGCATTTTTTGTAAACAAACTACACACTAACCCCGCCCTCGCTCCTCCTGCCTGTGTCATAATTACTGCGAATATGAATTTAATCAATGCGATGAAAGCTAATAAAGATGTATCTATTTAACTTTAACCCTGTGTGATTTTTGTTGAAATGAAGAGGCGCACGGTGCCGATGCGTCGTCATGATATAGTCTTTAATGCCTATACACATATATTTCCCTCTGTAACATTGCACATTATCGTCGTCAGTTTTGGACAGAACAGACAGATGGGCGTGTTTTGGTCAGGTCACGAGTAAATTAATAAAAAAATCATAAATAATAGAAAAATCTTGTTCACACGTTGTCACATATAAAGTTCTACATATTGAATACAACAATGTAACAGGACAGTTAAACCGTTTTTATCTGTACAAATAGATTTTCACGTTTTTCACATATTTCACACACTTCATGATATACTGCACTTTTGGCCGACATACAGAGAAGCAAAGGGTTAACGGACGTAAACCCCCCCCCCCCCCCCTCCCCCAGGCTCTCTGAGTCTTTAAAGGTTCCCGGGAGTGAGGATGATCATCTCTTCTGCGGTCCTGGATCAAAACACATTGAAGAGTAATTGTTTAAGAGTGACTTCTGCCTGTTTGGACCTTGGTTCTGTCCAGGTTCTGTTTGCTCCCATCAGTAAGTCACACAGTGCTCTTCTCACAACGCATACAGGCTTCAATCAATTCCAACAAATACTGTTAAACGGTGTTTGACTCAGGCGTGGCTCTTTTTGACAGCATCCTCAGCTTTGTTCAATTCCTTTTATCTTGCATTCAACATGATGCTGGCGGACAATATTTATGTTACAAAGCCAACACACTGCACACTTTTACAGCAGAGGAAAAGAAATTCTGTTGACGTTAACACTCTGGTAAACAACAAAGTCTGGGCTGAGTTTTCCACAAATGCATCTTTTGACTAAGTATCACCTGGACTTGGAACAGAAACAAAGTTAAAAACCCTTGTTGCTCAATGAACAAACTTTTTGGCATTGCCGCTGATTCAAATTCCCCCATTTTGATCGGTTTGAAGGATTGCTAGCACTGATGATCCCACTGAGAATCAACAATCCCAATGGGATGTTCATGTTGCTCCCTGTCTACCGGATGTTTCCTCCCGCTTCAGCCTGAGTCTGCGGTGTTTCCACCTTTATGTTTTGGCCTAGAACTTTTTTCAAAGTGGAATCAAAGTGGTCTTATCTGTCTATCAAAGGGTGTGTGTGTGTGTGTGTGGGAAACCCAGCCGAGGTCTTTCAGTACAGTTTCGTTACAGATGCACACACATTCACATGCATTCCCAACCTGCTCACACACAACCATACAAGCGCACCCACGTCCACTCTGAACACACAAACACCTCACGGAAACGTCAAAGTTCAACAACCGCCGTGTCCGTTTCTGTCCTCTACACCCAGGAGTCGGGGGAGCCGGTGAACTTGTTGGCCCTGTTGGAAGGCCTCCGCGTGGTGGAGTAGAAATCCACATAGTTGGTGTTGGTTTTGAATTGGAAAGCCTGGCTGGCGTAGCCGTCGGGGGAGGTCGGGTTCAGGTGGACCGGTTCGTCATCATAGTGCTCCTCTGGGTATCCTTGAGGGGACGACAGGTACATTCTGTAGCTGTTGTAGTTCTTCCTGTCAGGCTCGTCGTAGAATGGTTCCGTGTGCTAGAGGAGCAAAAATGTACCGGTTTAGAACTGGGGAGTAAGGAAACCATGGAGACCTGCTGCAGTGGAGATCAGCCATCAGTAAATATGGACAAAATGATTCATGTAGTAAGAATAAAGTCGACTTTTCAGGAGCACACTAATGTAACTCTCTGACCTGAACACATTACTGTTGATCTTTTGAACACAGACAGGGCAAAAACACAAAGGTTGAGAAACCCTATCACAGATTGTTCAGAAATTAGATTAACTGCTCCTTTATTTATTTCCTGGTTCTTTTTCTCACCTGAGACCTTCTCAGATCGTCTCCTGACTGGGAGGAATAAGTCCCGATGAAATACGGGGTTTTCTTCTCAGACCCTGAAGTGAAACCCAGCCATGCAGAGAGAAGATGAGAGGTTACAGTTTGTTTGGAAGCAGGCAGGATAAAGTCTTTAACATCAAACTGTGCGGTGGTCTGACCTGTGTACTGCCGTTTGTGTAAACTGTTGTCTCCGTAATACGTTTCCAGTTGCATAGATGACTGCGCCCTCTGGTAGTTTGAGCTGTGTCGTCTTATCCCCAGCATGGCCGGCGAGGAAGTTGCGCTGCCACCTGGCGACAACAGCATCAGAAAGACATCTTTAGGATCTGTGCCGTACGTACATGACGCCCATCGCAGGTTGAGACCGGATCTCTCACCTGATTGGATGACGGGGGACATCTGCAGTGGACTGGTGGGCAAGGTGGGCTGGGATCTGTACCGGTCTCGCTCCAGCGTGGACACAGGAGTGACGAAGTGGGTGTAGTTCCACCCGTCCTGTGGAGACAAAGCATCAGAATGACTCTTCGGGCGGTGGGGTTAAGACATCATTACCAATGCTGGTGTCTTCTGTGTATCCTGGTGTGTGTGTGTGTGTGTGTGTTGGTGCTGACCTGCTTGTAGAGGCTCCTCAGCTCTCTGTACTGCCACAGTGTGTTCAACACCTGAGCCGCTGCCTTCACAACCTTCATGGAGTACCTGCAGGGTTCACACACATTTATGACTTCATCCACTTTCCACAAAACTTCCAACTTCCAAACCTTAAATAACATCTATGACACACAGACATCATGGGTGGGCTCAGCTGTTCCGTACCCTTTCCCTCGTCCTTTGCTGATGTCCACCAGCTTCTCGATGCCGCCGCTGTCAGCCAGGGCTTTGGCGTTCTCCATGTTGCGGCTGGTGACCTCGTGCAGCGTGCAGCAGACGGACGCCACAGTGTCGTCTGAAAGCACCGACGGACTGCTGCCGGGCAGTCGGTTCACCAGATCCCGCATGGCGTACTTTCCTGCACATCACACACAACACAGGCTTCTTTTAGAACCTAGGTCACCAACAGGCCGACCGCTGTTTTGCTTCAAGAAATGTTGTCTAACTGAACCTGTTTTAGAACCTTAGCACATAAAGATATCTATTTATAAAGATCCTAATGCTTGAATTGCAATATAACTGTTGACCACCAAGAGGCAATATTGTCTTCTGTCTAAACTGTGTCTAATAGAAATGAATGCACAGGCAGCACACTGTGACGTCATGGTTACATCAGCTGTGAAGCTTTGTTCAGCGTGGCTTATTTGCGAGCTCGTCACTTGCACACACACCTATCAGCTCCTTGTTGCGGCTGTCCAGTGCCATGTTGCGCAGAGCCGTGGCCACGGAGCAGACCACGCGATCGTTGTCCATCCTGAGCAGCTCCACCAGGATAGGCAGACCTTTCTCTTTACGCACCGCTGCTCGGATGTAGGCCGAGAACTGAGAAGACACACCACACACCTGCACAGGGCTCAAACGTTTACAAACTGCCATGTTTAACAAGGATCTTTGATTCATTTCTACTTATTTCTCTGCTTATTCTACTTCATGCAATCAAACTTTCCAGACAGGAGTAATTGGAGCAGTTGGACCAACTACAACATTGTTTCAGACAAATTGGTCTCCAGATCCTGCGTCATATGGCGTCTAGCTGCCTAAAGCTAAACTACATAATGTCCTCCGTCCAAAAACACACTTTCCCTTCTGTTCAGCACAAAGTCAGTGCCAGAAAAAAAGACTGAACATCGCTCACATATGAGAAACAAGGGTCGCTAATGCAGCAAAGAATACAAGCTGGCAAAAACAGGAGGCTAAGATATAAAAAGCTGAAAATTAAAATTATGGAGGCGGAAATACTAAACACAGAAAACAAACACATGTTCAAGGGTTAAAAGTTGATTCATTCTGAGTCATTACCTTCCAGTTACCGGCGGAGAGGTTTTGCAGAGACCCAGCGGCGCCCTCCAGTGTGGCCGGGTTGGAGCTTTCGGCCAGCAGGTTGAGGTACGGCTTCACCACCATCGGGTGCCACAGCAGCTCTGCACCCCTCAGGTGCTGGGAGAAGCCCGGGATCGGCCCGATGCCGTCCCACTGGGCACACACACACACACACACACACACACACACACACACACACACACACACACACACACACACACACACACAGACAGAGTATGTGAGCAGGTGTGAGCGCGGTGAGTGTTTTGACCTTCACATGGTTTGGTCCTGTAGGTCAGATGGTGTCCAGGTGAGCACTGCTCCATTTCAACTCTGACGACACCAAACGACAACCAGAAACAGAAAACACGCAGGTCTTTCCCCGACACTGTTCCAGTTTTGTTTAGCGTGAATTTAAATAAACTAAATAATAGGTATAACTTCCTACAATGGCCACTAGATTTGTATGAGCTCCGTAAAACAGCACCACTATGAGGTGAGATGTTTTGAGTTGTGTTGTGCCTGGTGCTCCAGCTGGATGTCCAGAGGAAATGCTCAAGAGGTCAGGCTGTGTTCAGCAACAAGCCTGGTCACGCCCCCTGGTGGGCAATGGCTGCAACAAACTCTCACTCTTTAACTTTATGAAGAAAGGCTTGATTTAAGTCTGAAAGTATTCATCTTCAGACAGTAAAGTAACTTCACCGACGCTACTCATATATTTTGCTCAGCCTCACAAAATCATTTGGATAGGAACAACCAAGATCTGACCCTGAAATCTGCCCAGGTGTCAAATTGGTCTCAGCTTGAAATTTAAACCCGATTAAAACTAACGATAAAACTCAGAGCTCAGTGGGATTGAAAAGCTATGAAGGATTTTAAAAATTAATGTTTAAATTAGGGCCTGGGGTTTTCTCCTCGTTTAAGTTTTCTTTAATCATTAAAGAAAACTAATTGAATACTTTATTGCCACTTCAAATAGTAAATGATGTTGGGAAATGTCAGAGACTCCTTCAGGCTGTGGTTTGCACCTTGTCATCCGGCCACCCGCTCCTCTTCCTGCCACGCCTCCTCTTGCCCCAGCAGAGGTAGTCCAGCTCCTTGGCCGGGGAGGAGAAGCCCAGCAGGGTGTCCAGCTCCTGGTTGCCGAGGAGACGTGACGACGGCATCTCCACCTCCAGCCGGTACGAGAGGTTCCTCAGGGTGCACACGCTGTTCTCCACAATCTGAAGGAGGAGGACATGTCAAGCAGTGAGCCACAGCATGATCATCTGACCTGATGGTGGCCCTCGACTCAGCACAAACAATAGGGATCATCCTCTAAGGACCATGAGTATCTGCTGATCTGCTCATTTTATGACCGTACAGCCATCAGGTATCTTCAGACACTTTGGCCTGCAGGTGAAGCTAAAGGAAAGCTCATGCTGTGTCCAAAATGTAAAGGATCATCCTCTGGGGAGAAGACATATGCTGAGTAAATGTAAGGCCCATTAGATGTTGATATTGCTTAAGTAAAGATGGAGATGTTAGCCTCATGGCCTGCACCAAAACCCTTATGGTGCAGGCCATGATTATGATCCCTGTCCTCTCGGGATCATAATCATCCACACAGTATTTAACATAAACGTGCTCAGGTACTTCAAGCTGTGTGTGTCTGTGTGTATGCACTACCTTGCTGTCATAGTCAGATGTGCTGACGCAGGCTTTGAGGACGTGCAGCAGAGAGTCGACCAGGCCTTCACAGCAACGCAGCTGACTCCTCGCCTCCTCCCCCGCCGAGCTCAGGTTCCTGTCACATACACACACGCACACACACACATTCAATTTCAGACTGAGGGGTGCAATGCAAGGGTTCCCCCACACGGTGGCTTCAAACCTGCCCGGATACAGAAAAGAAGCCAGTTCAATCCTCCAATAGGAACCTTCAGCAGCTGCTAATGGGAAGCGATGCTGAGCAGACTGCACAGCAGCACAGCCATCAACACACACACACGCACACACACACACACACACACCGCTGTCAGTGTCAACGCAGAGAAACACTGGAAGCTTCTGTGTTGGGATGTGATGGGATTACACACACACACACACACTCAAAGTGGCCCTATAGGACACACATGTACATCTCCATTCTCAGAGGTGTTTCATGCTCTTATACAGGATTTATGGGCATTAAGTCTCTGATCATTTACAGTCTTTCCTGCAATTTAAACGGTGTTGGATGATCTGGAATAAAGGGATCTTCCATTACTGAAGCATTCATCAATCTGAGGCCTAATCCAGAGTTTTGGCTTGGAGTAAACATACAGTACAGTCGTCACTTTGCCTTTGTTTGCCTTTTGTACCCCAGTGTGGACAAACGCATGCTTGAGACTCTGCCATTACATTAAATCTCCATTACGGAGCCTCTGGTTGATGGATTACGCAATGGCGATTATGTGCTGGGGTTTAACAAAATCATTTAGACCAAAACAAAACAGACAAACAGCGGCGCGGAGGAGCAATAAATCGAGGACGCATCCTTGCATTTCAAAACCAGAATCGATTAAACGATCTAACGGCGCGCTCTATTTTCATTAAGAGATGATTTATGTGTGTGTGTGTGTGTGTGTGTGTATTTCTGAGTTTGAGAATCAACCTCAGAGGTGCGTCTGATTGGCGGCTCACCTCAGACATCCGGTGGTGTTGCGTAGCAGCAGTGACGACTGGAACTTGACCTTGTGGTTGTCGCGGTGCGGGATGCTGCTCCAGCCCGAGTGCGGGATGATGACGGTGTTGGTCAGCGTGCTCAGGGCGTCGCGGATGATGGTCATCTTCACCGCGTCGCAGGAGGAGAGGTTCCACAGGACGCCTGAGGGCGCGGGGAGCAAGCAAAGAGGGGGACATCAGGGTTTAGGCTTTCAGGTGAAACGCATGAAAACATCAGAAGAAGAAGAAGAAGAAGAGGAAGAAGAAATCCCATTTTGGTTGAAGCCTCCAAAAATGCAGCACACATATTTTTAGCAGGAGTGTAAACACAGCAGGGTGCCAGCATCAATCCACCCATTGAGCCGCGAGCCAATAGAACCTCACCACAAACTGTTTAGCAGAGTGAAGACAAATAAGCTTCAGAGCGAACACTTTGAAGGGAATCTGAGCCGTGCAGCGTCTTCATATATGTCGGTATTAAACTCTGTGTGTGTGTGTGTGTGTGTGTGTTTCCAAATCGCATTATCTTAGCATCTGTCCTGAGGGCTGCGCCGAGATCTGCTCTGTCAACACAGCGAGTCGAGTGTTTAAGCTGCTGCCGCTCTCACCTCCCACAGAACAGCCGCCGAGCTGATTAATACACTGTCAGCCAGCCAGCCAGCCGGTCTGACGCCCAGGCAGCCAGTCAACCAGCGGAGTGGACACACACACACACACACACACAGACGTACCGGTGACCAGCTCCCGGACTTCGTTGTCGGTGGTCTTCCTGAGGAGGCGCAGTAGTGCAGGCACGCCGCCGCAGTTCCTCAGCGCCACCTTGTTGTTGTCGGTGGCTTTGCTGTACACCAGGTTCCTCAGGGCCCCGCAGGCGCTCTTCTGCACCTCGGCCATCTTGTGGTCCAGCAGGTCCACCAGGTGCTGGATGCCTCCCAGGTGGCACACCTGTCAGGCCAGGGACCAATCACAGAGACGCACTGATTTAAAACCATCATGGCGGTCGGTTGATTCATTTAATACACATTTTTAAGATAAAACAAGCAAGTCCTGAATTATTTATGGTGGCAGCGATTTCTGGAATAGAGCAGCAGACGTTCACAATTTTTCCGGTTCTGCGTTCAAAAGCCTTGAACGAAAAAATCATTGGTTTCTAGCAAAACGAGCGGGCGCCACTCCAGACTTTCACAAAAGACTCATTAGAAACTCATCAGCGAACAAACCGAACGGCGCTAACGTGCGAAGGAAGAGCCGCCATTGTGTTGGGAGTTATTTACTGGAAAGGAAGCAGAGCAGAGAGAAAGAGAGGGACAGAGAGAGAGAGAGAGAGAGAGAGAGAGAGAGAGAGAGAGAGGGAGAGAGAGAGAGAGAGAGGGACAGAGAGAGAGAGAGAGAGAGAGAGAGAGAGAGAGAGAGAGAGATTGCAGCACCGCACATTTGGCAGAACATTTCTTAAAGTTTTATTGGAACAGATGGCGCTTTAGCTCAAAGTTTCCCTTCCAAACCGTCTAAGCTGAGCAGAGACGCCCGGTGAATTAACGGCGGTGAGCGATCCTCAAAATCAGCCGTCTCCAACCCACTCCACTGTCCCGTTACTCAGGGTCCCGGGTAACCAGCAGCTCACCTACAGGCCGGAGCCCCAGCTGGACCCGGGCCGGACCGGGCCGGAGACCAGCTGCTCAGAATAGTCAAACATCTCACCTCCACTTTGACCCTGTTGTCGCCGTAACACAGGTGCTGGAGGTAGGCGGCGGCGTTGGCCTGCACGGACGGGAAGTGATGCTGCAGCATGTGGATGACCTCTGGCAGCTCGGGGTCACGCCAAGCAAACTCCCTGAGGGGGGAAACCAACAAATACATCAGCAGGGGGTCATCTCCATCTGATTATGTGTGCGTGTGTGTGTGTGTGTGTGTGTGTACCTGGGGTCTTTGTGAATGCTCTCGATGGATGGGGTGCGAGTGGTCACCTGATCCACCAATCCAGAGTGCCTGTGGGAGAACACGGGCTCACCTGGAACCCCGTACGAGTCTGCGTACAGAGCGGCGGTGCTCAGCCCGTAGCTGCTTCTTTGGTATGGCAGCGTGCCGCAATGGCTTGTGGTCCGAGGGAGGGTCCCCATACCTGAGGCAGATTGAAGGATTTAGTGGCATTACGCGGCGTCTGGTTTGTGTTTACCAGTGTTGGAGCCAAAGCCGTACCTGTGTTTGTCCTGTAGAGGGAGCCCTGGGCGTCGTGGGTGGGGCTGTGGAACAGGGGGCTGTGGAAGGAGCGCTCGTCGAAAACGGGCGTCATATGGCAGTCGGGGGACAGCGCCGCCCTCAGCTCCGGGTCCAGCTGGGCCGAGTGGCCGGCGTAGGAGCTGTGGAGCCCTGCAGGGACCCACAGTGAGCCGCAGTTAGGATTCATACGCTTTTGGCGGCGCAGCAGCAGTTAGGTTTGGCGCGGCCGCAGGCATCGGAATCAAAAAGTCAAACAAGCAGCCGGCAGGTTTGCATCCCTTAATCTCAGATGAGTTCAGAGAGCACTTCACTTATGAAGGAGGCTTAAGGGCAACGAGGGGGCCCAGTGTGAGAGGATCACACTCGCAGCTCCGCCACATAAATTGCACTTGCAGAAGAAGAGACGGAGGAGCGATCTGCTCTCGTCTCTTTTCACGGCCTGTTTGGCGAAACAACTCCAATCCTCTCTCATCTCCAGCGCTGCGGGAGAGCAAGTTAATCTAATTTGGTGGATCTGGAACACATCCAGTGCGTTTACATGCAGTCTAGAGAGGTTTGCCATCACTTGCCAGCTTCCGTTTGACTTTGAACGCACCGCGACTGATCCCTGCTGCCATTTACGGATCATTAATCAATCCCACAAAACAGAGATCAGTCCTCTGCTTAGATCTCTGTTTTGTTTGGGTGTGTAAGCTGCCGGCGCTACAGATCAGTAATCACCTCATCTGTCGTACGTCTATCAAACTCTTACTGTTGCTCATCTCTGTGGTGTAATCTGAGATTACCGTGGATCTGCAGGATGTGAATATGGATTTAGGTGACGTATGAGGCCACTTAGGACGGGAATCGCTCATGGAGTGAATAGGACACGTTCTATTCAGTTCACTGCTTCCTCTACACACACACACACACACACACACACACACCAATCCTACCATCTTCACTTCACAAACACACTTAAACACGTGCTCAAACATGTAAACGTGCACTGGTGATGGCAGAAAGCCTCACAGCACCGTCAGCTGATTGTCTCCGTGGGGGCTTTGAGCACAAACGTCCCTATGTGGGTCAGCAGTGGGAGCAGCTAGCTTAGCCCAGGGACAAAGGCCACCGATCTGTGTCACCGCAGCATCAGCGCCGCTTCTCCAACTTCCTGCTTGTGATAGATGTGACGTTTTAAGTCTTCACAGCCACAAGACTCCAACGCAGACGTTTCAAGTCCGGCGCTGATGTAACCACGTCAACCAGGCGTACAGCAGAGCTCCACCATGCCGGGGTTTCAGATATCAGTGGGATCAGATAACGATATCATGTAACATATAGAACAGAGGCAGCTAGCAGCCACCGCAGGCCGTTTATGTGTGGATATCTGATTTTACAGCACGGTTTCCTGGTTCAAACGTGCAGATCCAAGCAGATCAAGACTGTTTCTGCCCCTGCTGCCCCCCCTGCTGCCCCCCCGCCTCACCAATCCCCCTGAAATAAGCCGGAGATGACGAGGAAGCAGCTGCGGCCGACCTGTCAGGCTGATTTAACGCTCTTTAGCTGCAGACTGTTTGAATGCAACCTTTACATACAGGTAGGTCTGTAGGAAACACACACACACACACACACACACTGGGTTTTGGTGGAGGAGGGGGAGATTGCCTCAGAAGCCTGATCCAGATTGTGGCCTGGTGGGATTTGACCTGGCAGCCTTCCAGGGCTCAGATTGACGTTTCTACCGCCGCTATGTTAGCGATTCAAGAGATGAGAGGCGAGAGGGAAAAGACAGACGGAGAGTTTTACGCATAAGAAGTCTTTGTTTTGATAATAATCCAAAGCATTTATTCAGTAAAAATACAATTTCTGCACAGAGGGACACAGATTAGATTAGACTCTCACTTTAATATCACTGTAAATGTTTGATTTGCTTTATATTTGTGATGATGAACAGACAGGAAGCGTTGAGTTGTGTCTGTGTTCTCTGATCCTGACTCGCCTGTGACGGAGGCTTTGACACTTTCATCTGAATTGTCGCAAAACACATTTCTGTGCTCCTGAGCCACTGTTTGGTATTTAACGAGCCGGACCCCCATTAACCCCTCGGTGTAACCCTTAGTGGACTAACAGCCGCCTCTTAACTGCACCAGGCTCACTTCCTGCTCATTAAGTGGAGTTGGAACGTCAGCTGCTGTTTCATTCAGGCTCTGTCTCTGCTCATTATCTGGATGCAGTAACCCAGAGTCCAGGTAATCATGGGACAGCGGGTGCGTGTGATTGGACAGACTCACCTATAAGGCTGTCAGGGCGGGGCAGGGCGCTCCTCTGGTACAGCCCGTACGGATCAGCGCCGTAAGCCAGCGGCTGGCTCTGCCTGGGCAGGGTGGAGCCGTAGTGCTGCGGCACCGCCGTCATCCCAGAGCGGAGGGGCGACCCCGTCAAGCCCCTCCCCTCGATCAGGGAGAGGGTGGAGCCGAGACGCACGCCGCCTCCTCCGATTCCGCCGCCACCCAGGGGTTGCGTGCCGGGACGCGAGCCATCCGTCGGGGAGGAAGGCGACGGGCAAGACGGCGGCATGGAAGTGCCGGGGAAGATGGCGGCCAGGGGTTTGGGCTCGGAGAGGATGGGCGAGTCGTAGGTGCTGCCCTGGGAGGTCCGCAGGGACATGCGAGAGGGCGAGACGGTGCCGGCCGTGCCGCCGCCCGGGGACTGACTCCTGGAGGGGAGGGAGCACATCCTCCTCAGCACGCGGCTGGAGGCCTGAGGGGGAGGAGTTTACATTCAGTAACATTTAATGAAACTCTAAATCCTTATATGCTGCATGTCGGTGTGATGATCGAGCAGAAAGCATGGAGTTCTTTAAACTACATGCAGGTTTGTGTGGCCTTCAGATAAGCCAAGAATCTGTTACCACGGTGACAAGCATCAATGCCAGGTGTAGCCTATAGCATAAAAAGTCGTTAGCAGATCGTATAGACGCGTTCTCCACTGAAAAAACGGCTTTTTCCTGAATTCCCGGACTTTTCCAGGACGTTTCAGACCACCGTGCTTCATCACGTCTACCACCGGCATCTTCCTCATCTTCTGTCATCTGTCCGAATATTTGGACCTTTGACTAAATTGTAAATTCATCACATTTGGAGCTCTGGGATTAGAAGCTCTTAAGTGAAGCTGTGACGGAATAATTCACCTCACATTTCCCTCCTTATTAACCCTCGACTGGCTGTGGCTCTGCAGCAGCGCCTTAATCCAACGCAGCCTCGGTGGCTCAGTGGAACATTAAGAACCGAGGCACGTGTGCACTGTCAGGCGGGGGGAGAGGAAGAGGAGAGGAGGGGGAGAATAAATCAGGAGAACATTCTAATGCACTGGCTTTTATCTGTCAATTCAGCTTTTACTGTCGCACAAAAAGCCCTCCATTATTTTAGACGGAGATGAAACGAGCCGACAGCGTTCAGAGTTTGAACAGTTTTAAGGTGAGATGGTTCATATTCTTCATCCGTACCTGACCTCTGTTCGTGCAGAGGAAACGTTTGATTGGCAGCGAGAAAATATGGACACGCGGCGGCGGCAGGTGAGGGAGGTGTGAAACTGTCCCTGCCCCAGGATGAGAGCGCGCCTACGTTCCTCCGCTTAGCCAACCAGATGAGACGCGTGGAGAAATCTCGTCAAGCGCAAGAACGATATCCTCCAACCGTCCATATCCATAGGTTCATCCTCTGGGGAGCACGCTTGTTGTTTCGTCCATGTCAAGCTTTTGATATGTGCAGTGAACACTCACGGTCCTCAGAGGATGAACCCCAGGTCCATTTTCAGGTCCAACCTACCTGTCCCGAGGCTTGACCCTCGGCCCGGGGGCTCCTGGACAGCGAGGCCCGGGGCTCCGAGCGCACCACGTTCTGGCCGCTGTAGAAGCTGTCCTGGTAGCCGCTGTCCGAGTACGAGGTCATCTGAGCCGAGTGACCTCCTGAGCCTGAGGAGGAGAACGGACACGCGTGTTAAAAAAAAAAGCCCGGGCACGTGAGCGCCGCTGAGGCTTCACACTCCTCTCACTTTGCCTTCAACTTGTTCAGAGGCTAAGTGAATGTAAATATATACGTGTGGATATCTGCATAAAGCCCTCATGTCTTATCTGGAGCGCTGCCTGTGCTCTACACTGGCCTACTTTCTGCTGTAGGATGAGGAAGAGGAAGAGGAGGCATGTGAGGGATATTTTTAAACCCTCAAACTGAACATAAATCAGAGCGAAGATTCCACACGGCTAACTCAGAATTCCTGGATGGTTTCCACCAAACCGTGATTAACTTTAAACCCGGATTGTAATTCGACAAAGCGTCTGATGGTTTCGGCCCACGAGTTTCTACTTAACAGACCCTCACTGTCATGCAGGGAGACGCGGTCGGGTTCAGGCGGGAAGAGGCCGTCCTCCATCTCCAGGTGACGACCGGAGCGACCAGACGCCTCCATGGCTCCGCCCTGTGACTCTCCACCTGCTGGAGCATCTGCTGGGTAAGACGCATGCGGGCTGTGAGTGACAGATCGATGCCACAGCAAGAAGGAACTCTGTGAAACTGTGCTGATGATGATGATGATGATCTGAGTGATGCTTCATTAAAGGAATCGTACCCGCAGATCTCCACGCAAACGACTTCTCCGAGGAGCTTCGGCGGGAGAGAGGAGGAAGAGGAGCAGACAGGGGAGACAGGTAAATCAAATCAGCGGTGCGGTCTAACACTTTCATCATTTAATCATTGCAGGAAGGAGGCGCGGAACGTGTGGAGGACAGGTGTCAATGCAGACGTGAAAGAGAAAAAGAAGGCACTTCAGAATCTACCTGCTGCTGTCCCCGCCTGGCGACTCGGCTCCCAGCATGCACCTCTCCAGCTGGCTGGCCACGATCTGCCGCTCCTCCTCCAGCTCGCGAGTCAGCCGCTCGAACTGGAGCTCCTACAGACACACACACATCCACAGCTGAACAGAGCTGCACACACTAGATCTTTGCTTCGGTTCAATCAAACCTTCATTTCTATTATTCTGTGTGCATAATGTGGCCGCAGAAGAGTTGGAACGCATCTGAACGAAGGCATTTGCATATATGTATGTAGCACAGACAGGGGGGACCTGAGGCTCCGGTTTGCCTCGTTCCCCTCTCCCTGACCCCCGAGTGGCGCTCTGGGCTTTCACGCTGGTTTACCGTGGGATCTGATTGATGATCCCTCTGAATAACGCTTCCCTCATCAAAGTGCAGCTGTTTATTACCGGGGGGGGGGAAGCGGAGAGCAAAGCCGCGTAAGCACAACTGAAGGGGAGCGGGAGCGGCGGCGAGGGGCTGCTGAGGTGTAAACGAGGGTCCCGCTCCACTTGAGCCGCTCTACAAACCAAATGCCAAGTGGCTTCATATCCAGACTGCATATCAACCAGGCAATTTGTGTCTTGTGTTTACTTAATGAGGAAGAATGAATCGTTTGGACCAGGAAAGGAAAACCAGGAGCAGATTTCAGATCCACTTCACACAGGTGGATCGGGCTTCATGGCTGTGTTCCTCCCTGAGATGCTTCAAAAGGGCAAACTCAAGAGTGTGTGCTTGTTTGATCAGGAGTGTGTTGGAGTGAAGATGGTGAGAAGTACATTGTGTTATATAAGTGTAGGTGTGTGTAGTGTAGGTGCCGCTGGAACGGATTCAACAGCTCCACTGAACAGCCTAATGATGCAATTAAGGCGGCGAGCGTCTCCACCTCCGTGTCCCCGTGTCTGGAACACGCCGGCTTGTTGTTATTTATGATGGAAGAAGTCGAGCCACAAATTACCAACTGTGAACGCGTCATCCAAGTCTAACTCCTAGAACGGATCCACTCACAACGTCAACAACGCCACTTCAGATGAGATACAGCACGACTTTTGAAGAATAAGCCCCGCCCACTCAACTTGTAGGCGATTGCAGCAAAAACAGCGAGGAATATCAGAAAAACTTTGGCTTCTTAATAATGCAAAGAATCTCCTGTCTGTCTTCTTCTGTCTGTGTGACAAAGTAATGACATCACAAACCCCCTCGGGAAGGAAATGGACGCTCACAGCTTCACGGACGCATGAGTGGGAGTTTGAATGCTAATCAGACGCCGCTTGTCACCCGTCCTCTGGTGCGTTCGCCATCTTGTTGACAGCTGCAAAAGCCGCATTTCCTACACGGCGTCTTTACCTCGGCGCTGACTGTGAGCGGCGCTCGCAATCCCCTCACATCTATCAAAGAGGAGAGCGCTCACGTCCCTTTGCAGAAAGCTGTTTCGTATGTGGGTCAGCGGCGGCGTGGGCCAATGGCGCCTCGACAGACTTACGTAGCAGATGGCGCGGGAGGATTTGTTTAGTCGACTCATGGTGTTGGTTGTTTGATCGCGTGTCTGATCCGGAGAGGAAGACGAGCGGATTTCAGAGGAGGGATAAATTCACGGGAAGCGTTCTGCGTGACAAGACGGCTTGATACGTTAGAGACAGGCGGCGGTATGTAACGCTTTACCTCAGGCTGGCGAGGAAGACACTTTAACGATCCCCTGGAGGAAACGGCGAGCACACCCATCATTTTCCACTGCCGGCCAGTGTTGATTTTTCGGCGGCAATTATCCGGAGTTAATTGAGGAATTGATCGTTCGCTCGCCGCCAAAACTGCGTCCCGCCGTTTAAAGCAGCTGTGTAGGTTCTTCATCATGCCGCCGTCTTATCCAGCTTACAGAAAAGGAGGATTTCTCACTGCGTCTGACATTTTTCTCCAGTGTAATCCAGCTCAGTTTGATCTAAACAGCTGAGAGATAAGAGAATTCCTTCAGTTGGAGTCGATCTGCACCCTTGGTTGACCTCTTAGAGGCGTACGCTGGGATACAGTGGAGCAAAATTTTGCCGCTCGATCTGGAAATGAGACAAAAATCACCTGACAACACATCGTTCTGGCCCCGGAGTATCGCTGACACGAGGATGTAAGGATGTAGTTATAAGTTTAGTCATAGATTATTGTGTTAAACGCTGATTAAAAGGGAGGCGCGGAGATAAACAGCAACAAAATGCAATCACGTACAGGCAGGATGTGCAGATTAGTCACGCGTGGAGGTGAGATAAACCTCCTGAGGGGCTCGTGAAGACGTCTCATCTCCAAACAACAACAGCAGAAGATCCAAATTAGACAACAAACAATGACATCAAGCATCCAGAGGGAATTATGTTTGGGAAAATGGGAAAGCAGAGGGTGAAGGGAGGCGTGATGCAGCGGGGCGGGAGATGTGGCGGGACAGGGGCGAGGACGAGGACGAGGACGGGGGACAACACTCAGCCCCCTGTTCCAGCCTGGCCCTTGTTACGGCAGAGCCCCCCCAGGGACAAAGAAGAAGAAGAAGAAGAAGAAGCACACTGGTGTCCTGTCGTGTCACTTCACCCCTGCGTGTCTGACGCCAGGCCAGGCGGTGCCAGGCGGCGTCTCGTCATACCAGCTGGGGGATTCGCCACGGTCTTATTGTCACAAAGTGTTCTCTCTCTCTCTCTCTCTCTCTCTCTGTCTCTCTCTCTCTCTCTCTCTCTCTCTCTCTCTGTCTCTCTCTCTTTCTCTCTCCCTCTCTCTCTCTGTCTCTCTCTCTCTCTCTCTCTCTCTCTCTCTCTCTCTCTCTCTCTCTCTCTCTTATCCTGTGGGCACCGAGCCTCTGCAGCCGCCTTGTTCTCGCCTCGCCGCATGCCAGGCGTGTCAAATCGTGGCCCGGGTTTATCTAGACAGCATCTGAGATGTCCGTGAATCGCTCGACCCTTAGTCCCTCGCTCCCTCGCTCCCTCGTTCTACTCTCTGTCCTAAAGGGAGAAGCCACACTTTCAACACTTCCTGGTCTACATTTCTAGGCCCCTCTCTCTTCCTCTCTTCCGTCGCTGCCATTCAAGTTGAAGAGGGAAGTAAATCCATGGATGATAAAAGCAGAGACGCCTTTCCTACGCCCACAGCGAGCTCGGCGGGGGCCAGAATGCGATGCATCTGCTGCTCTCTCCACCTACACTCCTAACCTACCAATGAATCCAAATCCCTCTCAGTCTCTTTGCGAGCCAAGATGTCTGCTTTTCCACGGGAGGCAACAAGTAGGAGATCGGCGAGGGACACCTATGAGATATCTTACAGACCGAGGCGGAAGCTCAGGGCGGCACGTTTAGGTCAGCCAAGGAGTAAATAACTCCAAGGCGTGCAGTAGAAGCAGAAACCAGGCAGACGGCAACAACAAACCCAAGAAATCGCAATGTAAAGCAGATCAAGAAGCTGTGCAGATGTCAAACAGAGGCGGGCGGCGACATCACTGGGTTTGAGTTGGGTTTTAAGCCTGCTGATTCAGATTGTGAGACCCCCTGCGGCTCATCCAGGGAAGGGGAGGGGGGGGGGGGGGGGGGGGGGGGTGCTGGAGGATGTCAATCAACCACATAGAAATCAGCCATTTGGTAAATTCACTTTCCGACGACAAAATTGCCAAAATGAACACAAGCGAGGAGAGAGAGCTGTTTTTGGTTTATCAAAGCTCGCTCTCTCCCCCTCTCCCTCTCTCTCTCTCTCCCCCTCTCCCTCTCTCTCTCTCTCCCTCTCCCTCTCCTTCCCTCTCTCCTTCGTCCTGGGAATGCTTTTTCTGCTGAGCGTGCGTGTTCTTGTTCAGTAGCAGCAGCAGCAGCACCGCCGTGCGTCACCGTCGCTCAGTTGGAGACGCTGCTCAACTTTTGCAGTCTAGATCCCCCCCACCCCTGTCTCCACCACCCATGATGGAGTAGAAACGTGCCCCCCCCCTCACACACACACACACACACCCCTCACACACACAACAACACGTGCAAAAATGTCATAACAAAACCATCTGTTGAGGGAATTAATCGCTTCCCTACAGGAATTAACAAATCAACATTTGCTTGCCATATTCCAGCAAAATTGGAGGAGCGCTTGTTATTTTGGAGGTTTTCTCCGCTCTAACGCGTGGGTTTCGCCTTATCAGCTCACATTTCTGCAGCTTTAGAGCTCGATGGGGCGGAAATACATCAGGATTTGATTGCAGGAGACGAGACGCTGCCTTCACTTTCATTTTGGTGCAAGCTACTTAACCTGCAATTAATCAATGTCACAGTGTTTGCTGGAGAGATGAGGAAAGCATAACTGTGCACTCGCTTCTGTAGGCTGCCACGTTCTTAAGCTCTGCCCCCTCCTCCCCTCTTGCGTCTATCACCTCCCCGACTTCCATTGGCTAAATGAGGGCAAAGTGAAAAGAGACCAAGGCCCAAACTCCTAACGAGTCCTTTGCTAGCACCTAGCACCTTTTCATTTGACATGTGTGTGTAGAAACTGCAGGTCCTCCTCCAGCTGCAGCAGCAAAGGTTCCTACATTTCCTCCCGCCAGTACAGATGAAGGGACTCGAGCGTATCAGCGGGGCAGCTGCACGACACGGCGGCTCGGGTTTGAAGCGGCGCCATAAACTGCAGGCCGTCAGATGTTCCTCATCCCGGATTCAGATAGAGTATCAAACCCTGCGTATCGATAAAGGCGGCATCAATCACTCCTGCGGCACCGAACGCTTTCATCAGGCGAGAGGCGGACGGCTTAATGCAGCATAAAATGGGTTTAGCGTGAAATTTGCCCTTTGTGTAAAAGCAACAAATACATTCACAGCACGCCGCTCCTGCAGGAAAAAAGATGTAGCGGGAACGAATTTGGTCGTTCCGGTGGATTTGAGGCCTTCAGTGAGCCGCAGGGCCGACAGACGGATCAAACCCAGGTCCACCTTTCTCTCAAACTTTGCCAAGGTGACTCCGCCGCCTGTATACGTCAATTAGCAGCACAGAAACTTCATAGATTCTTCTTTTGTTGGACGGCGCCAGACTCTTTTAAATAGCGCTGTGCCTGAATTCACAGTGCGAACACACACACGCACACACACACCAGAGGGGGGGGATTTAGAACGTGGCCACCATCCAGGCCGTAATTAAAGCAGAGCAGGCGGGGAGCAGGGAACAGACTCCCGAGAGAAGAGGAGAGGAGAGAGGAAGAATGAAAGTATCAGCATCAGGGAGAGAAAGACGAGGCAGAGACGCGCCGCAGCCAGACGCGAGTATCCGCGTCACCTAGGTGATCGATCAGCACGAGTGTGTGGAGGAACATTAAATTAAGTCACGCAGGTGTGTAAACGTGACATCTTTCATCTGAGGACAAAAGCTGCAAAGACGGGGAGATTAGAGGACACGTCAGACTGAGTGTGACACAAATGGACCGTTTCTACAACCTGGGAGTCGACTGCTCCCCTGCAAAGAGAGGCTTTCTTTGGGTTTGCTTGTTTACGATTCATCCAGGAAACCTCTGCCTCATCTCCCATGCAGGGACGGAGATTATGAATTCACCTACAGTCCAGATATCCCTAAACATCAAAACAACAAATATGACGACGGCAGATAAGAGTGGAGAGGCTGGAGGTGTGAGGAGATGAGTGAATGAGAGAGTGTGTGTGTGTGTGTGTGTGTGTGTGTGTGTGTGTGTGTGTGTGTGTGTGTGAGAGAGAGTGTGTGTGTGTGTGTGTGTGTGAGAGTGTGTTGACTGCCCCCAAACTTCCTACCTGCTCTTTGACGGACGCCAGGAGCGTGGTGGTGGTGGTGGCGGCCCTGCAGCCGCCGTTGTCCGCCTGAAGGCCGTGACCGCTGGGCCCCTCTCTGACCGCCATGGGCCCATCCCCCTCCACGTCTCCCCCCACCTCCATCTTCACCTCCTCTTCCTCCTCCTCCTCCTCACTCCTGGTCCAGAGCCGGCCGGGCTGCTGAGGCGCCCTCACTGACCCTGCAAGGGAAAGACTACAAGCCGGTCAGGATGTGAACAAACCTGCTGTCACACTCCTGCTGGTGCTGGCGGCCCAGTTTACGGAGGCGGTGTTGTCTTTTGTCATCGCTAAAACGTTCCTGCAGGGAGCGAGTGATGAACACACACTGAGCTTATACACACTGGTGTTGTTGTGTAAAGGGTCTCTAATATTCCCTCAGGGACAAATATGGTGCCTGTGCTGCTCACTACACGACATTTATTGTGACCTTTACTGTTCCTATAATATTCCTGTAACATCCCTATGGAGACTTAGAGAGTGATGGAGGCGTTTAAGCTCCTACACTACAGCATCGCTACATTCCTACAGTGACACAGGATGAGGCTCAATAAGGCTTCATCATCTCCTCTTCTATCATTTCACAACACTTCCCTTTCAAATGTACAACACCATGCACTAGTTTTACCTTACGGGTTGCAGATGTGCATTACGCATCTGCAGGTGCACGCATGCACGCTGCACGCCAGGCTTTTACCAGCGGCTCACGTCCATATTTGTCATATTCTATCATATGTTGCGCCTTCATCTCCGCGGATCAGTCATGACGCGCAGCCGCTTATGTCAAAGCCCCGCACATCGATCACTCAGCGGCCAAGGACGGAGGTCACACCGACTCACCGGCGCGGACACCGAGCCTCCCTTCCCTCTCTAGCCCGCCCGCCTGCTGCACAAGAGCCGAGCGGAGCCTAGTCGAGCCCGGACGCTCCGCCACCGCCGCTGCCAGCGCGACTCACCGGCCAGATGTTGCCGTTCAGACGCAGGCCACAGCTGGGCTCGATCCGTCCGGTTACGCGTCCATCCTCCTCCCGCACACGGCCGCGGCAGCTACATTGTCCACGCGCGGGCACGACAGGCAAACAAAACAAACCACCGAGCAGTCCGCGCACGTCTGCACACACACACTCTCTCCGTGCAGCGCTGTGCGTGTGTTGTTGCGTGGTTCTAACGCGTTCGTCCACCCGTAGCGTCCGCGCGGCAACCAGCAAAACCCGCCCACCAACCCGCCCAGCCGCTGCTGCCGATCAGCGGCGTGACGTCACCATGCGGCTATGGATTATTTTCCAATCGCCGGGATCGATAGGAAAGGGGGGGGGGGGGGGGGGGGGCACCGCTGCAGAAGAAGAAGCAGAGCAGGAAGACATGCAGCTTGCAGCGCGGAAAACAGCTGGAGGGGAACGATGCAGCCTGCAGTGAGAGAGAGAGAGAGAGAGAGAGAGAGAGAGAGAGAGAGAGAGAGAGAGAGAGTGTGTGTGTGTGTGTGTGTGTGTGTGTGTGTGTGTGTGTGTGTGTGTGTGTGTGTGTGTGTGTGTGTGTGTGCGCGTGTGCGTGTGTGTGAGATCATTGCTTCATTGAGATGCGACTCCAAAATTCCATTTTCACAACAAAACTTTTAAGTTTAGGCAACTGAAAAAATGGTAGTTGTCATGTTTAAAGTGTTATAAGTTTATGGGGATCTCTAACAATTTGAATATGACATTTCATCTTATTCTGCAAAGCCTACCGCAGGGACTTCTGGTTGTTTTAAAGGGTTAAATAAATTCAAATACATGCCCGGACGAAATCAAACTTTTCAATAAAAAGCTGCAGAAAACCCAATAATTCCAGTTGTAATCGAAGTGCAGATGGGATTTGATCAGAGTGGACGTCAGTTGTACTAAGTACAACTACTTTGTTATCGTTGTGTTTGTCTGTGAGAGACAATATTGGGACATTATGAGCCATCAAGCAGGTGTCGTGTTTCTGAGCCGCTGTAGCAAAGGAAATGGATCTGAGTGTGCGGACAGAAAAGCTCCGACCTGCCAAACAAACCAGAGGGTGGGATTGATGACGTTGAGGCACAAAGCTGAACTTGCTTATCATTTTATGCTTATCAGGTAAAACATGCTAATCCTAATAAAGTCCTTTTCTCTAGATTGATCAGAGCACCGGCACCAGCCTGAGCCTCCACGTGTTCACCGTGTGCCTCCACCTAAAACCCTGTAAGTCCAGAATGACTGGAACCTGCAACAGAATGGTGCATTCAGGTGCTGGAAAAACTATCTACCTGGCCTGATGTTGGCTCGTGAAGGCGCTCAGTGTTGCTTATACCCATATAACTTTGAATTTAAAAATGACATTAACTTGAATTCCCCCTGCACCAAATAAGTTGAGAAACCAAGCACACACAGACACACACACACACAGAGTGTACATGCACATGCCCATTTATTTCAGTGATAATTCAAGTCTGTGTGCAGCCATCGGAGCCTTACATGGAGCGATGTCAGGTGGATCTCTCCTCACGTTAAACACTTGAGGGGTCGTCGGTTTGAACGCTGCCTCCTTCCATCTCCTGTTGCACATTTGCATCTACGACAAACGAGCAGGAGCCGAGCTCGTAAACGCAAATGCGCCCCTGGCCGACGGAGAAGCGTGAATGGCGGCGAGAGTAACGAGGCGTCAGGGAGGGAGACTAACAGCGAGCCCACTCACACTACAGCCGTGTGCAGGCTGGAACACTGCGGTGAGCAAACAAGATCAGATGATTCCAAACAAACTATAGTAAACAGATGAGTGTCTAAGTCTGGGACATGAGTCGCTTCAGATCAGGTAGCGTGGGCAGAGAGGTTGCTTCATTCTCTCCCAATCTGGAACAAACAAATCAAAACTCGTCGCTGACAGTTATCGCCAAGTTAACTCTCCTCCTGCTGGGTCTGGTTTCATTGCACCTCAGTGGATCGTTGCCGTCGCTTCGGTCTTTAAGCCAAATTGACTCCTTGACACAATAAATCATCGCTCGGGTTTTAGCGGGACGCAGTAAGCGACTCTCGCGGCTTTCAGGGCCGAGCCTTCAGGCCGGATGTCAGGTGGGGGGGGGAGAGATCCATTACGTTTGAGAGGCGCGCTGACGGACATTCAATCACGTGTTGTCAAAACACACCTGTCAGGCGGCGGAGGAGGAGGACACGGGTTGGCCCGGACAAGCGTGCGACCTTGAGAGGTGTGGAGATAAAAACACAGTGAGGCAGCGAACACAGCAGGTTTAGCGTCTGTGAGGAGGCGAGAGCCGGGATCTGAGCTATTATTACGATCCAGAAGGAGAAAGGCAATCGACTCCTCTTCACTGTGTTTAACCTCAAAACAGGGCGCGGAGTTGCATGATGACGTGCGGCAATAAGCGTCGCCACGGTAACAGACTCTGAGCGGGCCTGAGGTGAGCGCGGACTGTGGCAGTGACGTCATCCTGTGCAAAGACAAACCGCTCGGTTGGCACGTTTACAGTGTAGCGTTAGTGTTTAAGGGTGTTAATACTTCAAAGATAAAGCCTAATACTATAAAAGGAGTAGCATTACTTCACTGGGCGTCGACTTTATTTGACTTCACGCATTTTTCCTCTGACGTAGTGAAAAGATGAACTCTGGCTCTGGACGATGAGCGGATGGTTTGGACTTTAGTCAGGACGTGTTTAAAGGAGACCAGCGTCTGTGGCCATCGCTTGGACTGCAGCTTCGACAACTTGGAATGCAAAACAAATAAGAAATACTTTGGGGGTAAATACGTCTGGACGTTTGGCCCTGCAGCTGAAGCGCACACACACATCTCTAACTTCCCCTCAGAGAGCAGAAGCCTCCGATTTACACAATTAATACGTCACCGTAACCACGATTCATTAACTACTAACACTTGTAAACGTAACAAACTCGATTTTCATACAACCAGAGTGGGAAACTAACAGCAGCCCAGTCTAGAGGGGTTGTAGCTTGTGGCTGTTTGGTGTGTTTCTAGGGTTACCAGGCGATATTTGGGGGGGGGGGTTTCTACAAAAAATCGTACCAGTTGGTGAAATCGCTCTTTTGTTCTCTCTGGGTTTTTGCCATCGGCCTCGGTGGCGTCTGGTCCCTAAAGGTTAGTTTCCCGCCCTACTTCTAATTCGTCTTTCAAATCGAGAACGACACAGAAAACAAAACCCCCCCAAAAAAAAAGGAAAATACAGCAAAAGCACCAACACATCTACTCAACGCCATCCATGTGGAGTTAATGCAAATAAATAAAAAAAATGACAGTACCGCTGCATAAACATGAGTACAAAACCTAACAGTCAGTGGATGTACAATTAACACCAGTGAATCCCAGAGGAAGCCGCGTGAAGCCCCTCCCCCCCCTCGGCCCTGCGCGCCTACTCCAGGTCGTCCACGTCCTCCGTTGCGACCGTGCTGGTCTGTTCCGAGGTCACGCCTGCAATCAAACGACACAAAAGGTCACAATCTGGAGAGTCGAGGGTTAAAAGCACACAGTGGTTACTCTGAAGACGCTCCGTAAAGGGATGACGGCCTTAATGTGGACGGGAGTTTCATTTAATGTTACTGACATTTAAATGACAACGATGTGCTGGGGACAAAGAGTACAGTCTGGAAAAATACAGATTCCTAAAGCGTTGGAATCATTTCTCTAAATCATTCCTGCGCCCTGAGTCTTACTTGAAGAGTCGTCGTCATTGACCTTCTTCTTGTCTTTGTCCAGGTAACCGTAGCTCAGCAGCTTGGACATGCTCGCCTGTGGAGCCGTCTTATCGTAAGACCTGCGGTGGACGGAGAGGAAGTTAGACGTCAAACACACCAAAGGTCAGAGACGGAGCGACTGCGTTAAGCTCAGGTTTACTCACATTCTCTTGTATTTGCCGCCTAGGGACAGGTTCTCCAGTTCGTTGGCAGGGCCATCAGGGGACAACTGTGGGTCACCAAAGATACACAGATTCAGGTTTGGGTCCTCAGAAAAACAACGGGTTTAATAACAACCAACAGAGTCATGTGACTGCTGAGCTGCAGCTATGAGCGAGTGAAAACACGGGATGATGAACTGAGATTAAAGCTACAAATGAAACAAAAGAAGCAGGATGAAGATGAAGGTTAGTCATGCAATGCAAAAGGGTTGAAGAAACTGGAAATGGACAAACAAGCGGCACAGCAACAGAGCCGACACCGCTCACACCGGACCGGGTCTCAGATTCACACCGCGTTTCAAATTTCCCCTCCAACTAAACTCAGCGGGCCCCGTCGGTGTGTCGAGCAGTTTCCTTTCTATTCGCCGGTTAGTCATTGGGCGGGAGTGTGTGTGTGTGTTTTGACGCGTATGTACTGTTGGCTGTAGCTGTTGGAAAATGAGCAGCGATGCCGTTTTCATCCTTGAGGTGAGAAGTTAGACGGATGAGCTCATCACAGAAGCTTCAGTCTAGGCTCAGTGAGAGGAAGCAGCTCCAGTTATTAGCAGAAATAAAACTGGATGTTGACGATAAGATAAAGAATGAAGTCTGTGTGAAAGGACTCTCAGCTCTCTGCTCTGTGTCGGCCCGGCACCAACACTCACTTCTCAGGCTCGGCTCGGCTCGGCTCGGGTTCTTAAACCACCGAGTCGGGCTTGGATCCAAAATTCCAGGGCGGGCTCCAACATTGCTTTTTTTTTTTGTGAGTGGTTTCAAAGCGTGGCCCAGCACTTACCTGCCGCGTTCAACCACCGTTACCACAGCACGAGAACAGAGCCAAAGCACAGACACAAACTGAAAACACATGACGTCTACACAGCCCCTACATGTGACGATGGATCAAACTCAGGTGAAATTAAAGGTGATGATTAAATAAAAAAATGTTTGGATGGAAGACACAGACGTGGTGCCGTGTTTGCTGTATCCAAATTTAATCTATTCACCTTCTCTTTACCATGGGAAACTCTATCAGTCTCTCTTTCCCAGGACGAACCGTTATCAGTGCCAAACGGTGCGGCCAGAGGCTGCCTGGCCATCGTCTGGCCGTCGGGAGAGGACGCATTGCTGCTGCTGTGAAAGCACAAAACCACTGTGACACACACCACCACAAGTAACCACCGGCCCGCCTCACACACGCCGGAAACGTCTGGCTGCAGGTCAGGTCAGTCTCAATGTAAAACACTGATGATGTCAGAAGAAGACGGCTCTGTTAACGGTCCATGTTAGCTACAGGATGACTCGGGCGTCTCTGTGTTCTGTTATTGTGTTTCCACCCTGACATCACCTCAACATGCTTAAATGCCTCATTATGCAGATCAGAACTGGGTTGTTACCTCTTGGATCCGTCTTCTCCAAAGAAGCTGGAGGGGCTGTAGGATGGCTTAGGTTTATCTTCAGCATCCACATCATGGCTCAACAGCCCTGCATGGGGAGAGAACGTTTAAAATAAAACACACACACATCTACTCATAAAGAGGGGAGAGAAAAGCATCAAATCAAACTCATTTACTTAAATCAGGAGGAAATCTGCAGTCAAATTAAGCTTGAACCTTTATGTCCGCCCTGTTTGGCGAGTTTGACGTAGTCCGAGTCCGTGGCAAAGATCCCGACTCTGCGTCCGCTGATCCTCTCCACCGGAGCGCTTTCGTCCACGCTCTGGGACAGACCGGGGATCTGAGAGGTCGGCCCGGTCACACCAGTGGGCGCTGCGCCGGTCTTTATGCCTGCCACGACAAACACACAGTCACCATCAGCAAGCAAAGGAGCTCTTCTTCTTCTTCTTCCCAACATGGAATGCCTCAGCACAGAGCCTGACTAAGCCCTTTCCACGAGATGCTATAAAAATCCCATTCAGGCAACAGCAGCAGCAGCAGAGCGTTATGAAGGGCTGAAGTGTTCCAGTCTCTCTCTCAAGCACTGATATCTGCATGTGGATGTCATAAGATGGCGTTAGTCTCATATTTCAGACAGACAGACTTACCGCCGGGCTTGGTCCTTCGATGGTTGGGAACAACAGCACTCATTTCAGCTTTCAGACTGGTTTCAATCTATCAAGCGACATAGAGAAGAAGATTACAGAGCGATCTGAGGGCGCCAACACATGATGACTTTACAGAAGAGAAGTTTCCCATCAGCATAAAGAAATCAGAAAAGGACTGAAGTCTGTTTTTGTGCCGAAGCCTGATCTCTGCAATCTGCTGTGTGTGTGTGTGTGTGTGTACAAGTCTTTGAGTTGTTGCCAAGGTTCCGAGCCCATATTGCACCAGGAAACGCAAGGATGGGCATAAATGTGTGAAGAGACAAAGTATTTAGAGCTGAATTGTGAAACCATTTCTTGAGCAGTTGCAACTTCTCCTCTATTATCAATATTAATTAGAGATGTGATCGATTGAGCTTAAAGCAGCGAGTCGACAGCGGCGCATTGGGTTGCCAGGTTGGAGGATGATTTCTCCATATGGACTCAGTGTTCCATGACTCGCATTTTTAATCTACAAACACTTCCGCCTTCAGGAAATGTGTAGATAATGACACTTAATTACCCATTAATCAGCGCGTGCCTTCTAGGTGCACGCGCGGACCCAAAAAAAATGCTATTTTAAGCTAACAAACGTTTCGAACATTAAAAAATCAAAGTAGCCCGCTGATAGGATGCGAGGCGTCAAACTGCAAGTGGACTTTAATCGCCTCGTCTTGTCGGCGTCTGTGCTCAAGCGAATCATCAAATATGGAAGAAGATAGAAGCGCTTTTCCATCTTTAACATGCGTCTTCTTAATTAGCCGCGGTGCCGTTAGCTAACAAAGCCTTGGTCATTTTGTTAGCCGCCTAGCTAACCTGCCCCATCAGTTCTCCGCCGCTAACCTTCTTCACGCAGCGACGACGCGACTTTTCAATTAATAAACGTGTTACATGCACATGATAGCCATATTCCTTTCAGGATTTGTTTGATTTGTTGTGCTGGAATAAAAAGTTAAGACGCACCGCTTACTGCTAGCCTCTTCTTATTCTGCTGGGATGGGTGCAAGAACTTCCCGTAGCGCTCCTGCTAATTTCCGGTGTGCGAGCCAAAGATCGTGTATGGTCAAGAGGAGTCACCCAAGATTCAACCATGAGAAACATCACAATCAGCTTTAGAAAGGAATTTTACGTCAAACCGTTTACGTTATAAACAGTCAATTTCATTTTCAAATGTAATGCTAAATTACCAATAAAGACAGGGAATATTGGGATACATGTGGTTGTTTGTGAAATTTACTGAATAATACAAATTTATTAAGAATACATTTTAATACCTATTTTAAAAGTGCGTAATAACATCTTGACCTCAATCAAATACCATTCTTCTTTGCATGAAGGTTCCAGATACAGGATAGATAGATAGATAGATAGATAGATAGATAGATAGATAGATAGATAGATAGATAGATAGATAGATAGATAGATAGATAGATAGATAGATAGATAGATAGATAGATAGATAGATAGATAGATAGATAGATAGATGGATAGCAAGTGAATAATGACATGATCCTGATCCTGGGGCAGAAACTTTTATTCTCAATCTAGCAATACATTAATGTCTGATCTATTCTGAATAACAAAAAAAATGTAAGACTTTTTCGCTTTAGTGGTTTAATAATTAGGCCTTACATTGACAATTTGATCTGTAAGGTGGTCATTGAGTCTAAAATATAAATCCAAGCCCTTTATAAAGTCTTTCATCATTCACGAACAGGTCTGTTCTAGACTAGAGCTGATGGGGTGAGCTACTATAAACTAAAGGAAAAATCAGTTAAACAGTGTTCATCAGAACAAACATCTTTATTAGGTTAACAGATTTAGAATGTATTTAATGGAGAGAATGAGAGAAGAGAGTTGGTTATATTAATTAGTTATATTAGCGAGAATATATTGATTGGTATCTTTGAAGCTCTAAAATAGCTCTCAGAACTGGTTCATTTGATGCATTTTTGGAATGAAGGCTGCAGCTTGTACATAAGAACAGCAGCCTAATCAGTGCATGCAGATACGTCCTAAAGTGGCTTATTTGAAAGGAGCACATACATGATGGACATCAAATGGGCTCTGTGATGATTTTAGATGAGCTCTTCTTCTGCTGCTGGGTGATGGGGGTCCTTGCTGCAGTCAGGACAGATGATGTCATCTCTGCATGTCAGGAAGCCGCGGCCCACCAGAGACACGGTGCACTTTTTGCAGTTGAAGCAGTTGTTGTGCCACTGGCGCTGCTTGAACGCAATGTACTTGCTGCCTCCAAGACCTGAGACAAAGGCCCCACAGAAGAGCCAATGAGGAAATATACAAGGGGAACAAAGCAGGCGGCATCTTAACGGTCTCCTGATGTCTGAAATGTAATTATCCTGTAACCCATGTAATTGGATACACAGGATTCATGTTGAAGCATATGATCAGGCCATGCTTGTGTTTAAGCTGTCATTTAAAGTCTTTTTTTTACTCCTGTCGGCTCCTCCCAAATCACTTTACTGTCTCTGAAGCAGGTAGTGTGATTCTGTGAGGACCCTCCCCCTATATAAGTTTAAAGACTATCATTTGCAAAAGCAGTTAGAGGGTTAGAACTTTACCGCTGATCGGAGAGGTGCAGTAGGAACACTTCTTGGCAAACAGGTTGCAGAAGCAGGCAAGGCAGTAGGCAAAGTCATCCCTGGAGGTGAACCGCTGGCCGGCCAGCTGCTGCTTGCACCCGGTGCAAACGAAGCAGTCCTTGTGCCAGGGCTGGTCATGGTAGTTCACTCCTCTGGTGGTGATTGGCTGAGAGATATGAGGCAAAACACATACACCGATGCAACTCTACATTTGGACGACGTGACTATATAGTCCAATATCTCCATCTTAAGCTGCATGTTTGGTTATTTGACTTGGAATTCAATTTACTAGACTGTCCTCATCAACCACATGACCCACTTTATTAGGTTAGAGATCCTGATGTTTCTAATGTACAGAACTTGCTCTCTCTCTCATACAGAGAAGTATTTCAGTACATCATCTTGTCTCCAATTTGACCCGAGGTGGTGGAAGAAGCACATAAAGATAAGCAAAAGCAATTCAGGCAAAGATTTACGATTGACTCTGAAATGAAATCATCCATCAGAGCCTCTTTACATCTTTACATGGCCCAGGGTGAATGTAAATGTTGCTCTGTGTTGCTGCTGCTGCGGTTGTTCACCTTGTTGCACTGGACACACTGCAGAGCAAAGAGATTCTCGTAGCACGACATGCAGTAGTTTTTGGCATCTTTCTGCACGAAGTTCCTGGTGCCAATGGGCTGCTGGCAACTGTTGCAGGTGAAGCAGTTCTCGTGCCAACTGTTGCCCTTGTGCTCCATCTTTTTGGAGCCTTTGCGGCGGGTGGAGGAGAGAGAGAGAGAGAGAGAGAGAGAGAGGGAGGAGAGGGAGAGACAGACAACAGTCATTTGTCATTATTCTGAAAGCTGCCGACATCACCCGGCTTGTCTTTCACTCCCTACCTGGCATGATGGGCTTGGTGCAGGCGTGGCACTTGGAGGAGTACTCGTCGCAGTAGCACTCGGTGCACATCAGGACGTCATCCTTGGCGGTGAAGGGCCAGTCCACCAGAGATTTGCTGCATTTGGTGCAGAGGAAGCAGTCGCTGTGCCAGTGGCGCTCCTTGTAAGACAGATCCTGAGGAGAAGCAAAGAGGAGAATGGTGCCCAGCGAGTTCAAATGAAATCAGTCTAAAAGGTTGTTACCAAAAATAGGTTGAGATATGACATCAGCAGTGACATTTTCCCTGGACCAACACATTTCCTTACCTTGCTGGTGCAGCTGATGGACTTCTGGCAAACCTCACAGGTGTGGGAGAAGAGCTCCTCGTAGCACTTAATGCAGTGTGGGTTCTCTTCCCGCAGGATGAACTTCTGCCCAAACAGCGACTCCTTACACTGCATGCAGTCGTATTTTTCTCCCATGGTTGCTCAAAGCTTCCCTGTATATGGGAGGATATGAACAGATTCATTCTAGATATTGGTGTGTGTGAGAGCGGAGACACCATGCTAGGATTGCGGTGTTTGGGAGTCTTGCACTACATCACCTGATGATACTTGGAATCACATGTTTTAAATCAGTTACATCAGGGTTTTACAACTGAATCCTGCCTCTTTTTCTAGGAACTTAACTGAGAGCCACATCCAACAAATTAAGGGAAGGAATTTTAGAGTAAATTCCTTTGACTTTGTTATTCAGCATGGTGTGACCTTTCTAAACAGTTCATCCACTTAGAAAGGATTCAACGTGAATAAAGAAAATGAGCATCCTGCTGGATTGGCCAGAATAAAGTGAAAGAAGAAGAACAAGAAGAAGATGGAGACAGAAGACAGTAGAAATGAAGGAAGAAAAGACAAACATCGGCCTGTTAGAGCACCAATAAACCTTCTGTCCATTACACCCATGTCATCTCTCTTATATGACAATCAATCCTATTCTAAAACAAAATACATGATTTTACTTAAACACCCCAGATTCTCCCCTGAGAACACAGCAGAATTAAAATAGAGATAACAGCAGAAATTCAAAGAGGAACGCCCAAATGAAACAGATCTACCTGTGCAGGTTGCAGGCTGAGGTTGCAGGTTCAGTCGCCTCCTCGCAGATTGAAATCAGTGGTGTCCGTCCGGCGCTTTAGACAGTATATATATGCAACGCCTGATTAAGTTGGAGCAGAATGTGACCAGCGAAGGGGCAGGACAGTGGTGTGACAGAAGTGGGCCGGTCGGTTATATTCAGACGGCTTTTAGATGTCACACAGAATCATATGATGTCATACAGAGGGTTTGTGACAGATTTGAAAAGGATGAAAACTGAATAATTGAAGATAAATACTTTTCCATGAATTTGGTGTTTATATTGTGTGACAAACACGTGGATCTTACACACTTCTTAATCTGGTTCTGGCAGCCCGGGGAGGGGGATTTCTTATAGCTGGTAAACAGAGAACAGGAAGGTTCAATCAGCTGGAGATATAACCACAGAGATTAAAATTGAATGAGTGGAATAAAGCTTCAGACAGAACCTGATAGCCACTGGTTTGTTATTAAATATGTAAACATTCTTCTTGGCACGTGGCGTCAAACATGAATATGTTAAACAAATCTATGGTGACTAACAGTACACAATAACATTACATCATAATTAATCTTGTGTGACAGTGGGACGTCAGAGTGCTGAATATGGATAAAATGGTTGAATGAAATATTTGTTTATTCTTCATAGTTGCCCACAGCGGATCAAATTATCTAATTTTCTCAGTGAATTGATGTGCTTTTGCTTCTGTTTATGGCTTTGAATTATAGAACCATTGTGACAACGATAAAAAAATTTACAATAATAAGGCAGGAATTCAAGCCGAGGGCCCGAATATGACAAACAAGGCTCCAGTCTGTTTATTTACCCCATATGAAAGCTCCTAAATGACATAATTGAATTGTAGGTTCCCTTGTGATGCATAAACAATAACGATAACAAAGCCACTTTGGTCATCTGTTTATGCAGCTGATCGACAATCACATCACAGCAGAGATTTGCATAACATCTGCATAATGCATAATCAATGTGGTTTTCTTTCTGTGTCCATGAACGTCTCAGCCACATGTCAGTCCTCTCCACTGTGAATCGACCTGACGTGTGGGCCTAAAGTCACACATGTGCTGTTCCCACCATTGCCACCATTTATCCGGGCTAATGGTGTAAGCTTTGAACAGTGTGACTTGGCAGAAATCTGACAGATTGAGAAACCACTGACGCACACAAAACTCCACCACTCTCCTTTCAATTCTTAATGTAACACACAGTATTTCTACAGATCTTAACACAAATCAAACACTTAATGTGTCGTGTGGAGAAGTCTGTAAACTCCCTCAGCCTATTTGGTCGACCAATTTGATTAAACCAGACGGGAGGAAATGTCCTCCGCTGGCTTAATCAAGTCAGTGAGCGCTGTGCTTACAGTCAACAACCACAGACTCCTGAAAGAACCGGCCAAGGATTTGTTAATTAAGATAAAAAGCTCTTATGTCGGGATACACTCCATAAATCCAATATGAATTTGAAGTGTTCTCATAGGGACATTTCAAAAAGATTCACCACATCTGGGCTCGATCCCTGCAATAGCTACACTGTGTACTTTCACTTTTAGGTCTGGAATCGCAGTTAAATGTGTTTACTTCTTGACTTTTATGGAACTAGCACAGCTCCTTAATAGTATTCATTAGTACAGACATTTAATTGGCAGTTAGTACAAAACGTTCTCAGTCACTGGTATTAGAGTGACTGAGTTTTCGTAGTAGAGTTTTCGTCTGCCTTCCTGGAACGCTCATAGGCAGGAGGAGGAGATCATGTGGTAGGAGGATCTGGGTTATTGAACACGCTCCTCTGATCAGATGTCACATTAGATTAGATTGCATTTGCTTCGTTATAAAATTTGATTATATTATATTTTGCGGCCAGTCAACAAGGACTCTTTCTAAAGCCCTAATATGGTGGAATGTCAAAACACGTTGAAAAGAATTTCAGTATGACGCCGAGGTCACATTCCATTACGTTTCCCAGGTATCACAATGGATTTTCTGATTTGTTTTCCATGATTTTGCTTGTCTTCATTCATATTTCATCCAGTATGATTAAATTTGCTGCAGTTTGGAAGATTCACTAGATTGTATTGCTTTCGGAAGTTGGGATCGCATTAGGAATTATAATGGAAAAATCAATGTGTCCTGTTTTCAATTATTACATTATGCTGATAAAGACATGTTAATGTTTGATCCCCTTATTCAGAATCATCTGTTGACAGAAAAAATCTTGGCTGCAATTCATGTGAGAGTTATTGACATTAGATTGATGAATGAATCATGTGAAAATGCTCAGACGTCGGCTCTGATGACGCCTGTTCTCTTTAAATGGATTAAATAAAGAAATTAATCTTTCATCACTGCTGCTGTATCTCTGTTGTATGCCAGCACTTTTCTTGTCGCAGCTGTATGAGATCTGAAAGAACGTTGTTTGTAAAATGACAGTTGACCCTCTGTAGATTAGGCCTAACCAGCCTAACCCAGTTTCCCCAGCTAAATCGGGTCTTGAAGGCCCAAACCAGAACAAAGCAGGTGTTGTGGTATGTCCTGATTCTCCCTGTAGCCTCAAAGTCTACCAGGACCAGGAGGAGCCAGACGATGTGATTTACAGTGACTTTCTCTCAAGCAAACACAATTTCAACGAGGAGAATGCAGAAGTCATTTGATAGAATTATGAAACAATTGGGAAAATATTTCACATATCCACGCGAAATGAGTAAAACAACTGGAGGAGCCGTAAAATCAACCAAATAAATAAGTTTTGTGACTTCACGGTGAGGAATTTATTTTGACAAACGGTGACCGGAAATGTAATTGCTTATTTCGGGCGCATGGTTTTATTTTGAAAGATATAGTCAGAAGTGTTCCAGATCAGCGAGTCTACCTTGAAGAAAATTAATTTGACGTCTGTACCCGGAAAAAATAGTTAACAATGGGTTTGCGTTTCAACAAGGAAGTGGACATGTTATTATTCTCAAATAAGAATTATATAACAACAATATAAAAACATGAACAAAATCGGAAGCACGAAGGAAAACTAAACTGAAAGACATGGAGGAGAACGGAGGGAACCCGGACTGGATGTCTCATCTGCCGGAGAAGCTGCTGGATGTTCCGCTGTGGAACTTAGCCATTCCTGGTAAAACTTGATTTAAAATGGTTTCACCGTGTCGGAACCGAATCATTTACACAATTACTCAGTTGTTTACGTTCATCGTTCAATGTGTTTTACTGTTTTTCAATAAGAATTACTGCAACTTTGTTTCGGTTTCAACGACCATTGTTATTTTCAAAATCATGCTAATCTTCTAATTTCGCGTACATAACGACTGTATAATACATGTGTTTAATATTTATACTGTATATATGTATTAGCAAGTCCTGGTCCAATATTAATGTTTGACTAAAAACATGATGAATCAGCTGACTGAGCTCATTTAGTGACGTCCATGTGTCTGTCCCTCACCCTGCTGCAGGAAGTCATGACAGCATGTCTTTCTGCCTGGACGAATCCTCTCCTGTGCTGCATTCGGAGCCCACCTTCATCAAAGTGTTGGACAGGCTGTTTCCCTGCTGCACACGGCCCTGCGTGTACCGCTGGGCCACCACACAGGTAAAGACACACACACACACACACACACTCAGGAGATGTGTCCTTTCGTGGACTGAACATGTGTGTGTGTGTGTGTGTGTGTGTGTGTGTGTGTGTGTGTAGCAGTGTGTCCTCAGTGATCAGTGCAATCTCGGTGTTCGTTACTTGGACCTGAGGATTGCCCTGAAGCCAGGCGTAGACCGCAGACTCTTCTTTGCTCACGGCATCTACACTCTAATGACCGTCAAGGTATCGCCATGAAAATACTCCCATCCGGAAATCCAGAAATACTGTTGTCATGGGAACTCAGTACAGCCAATTGCAGGCCTGGATAACATTTAATTAAGAAAAATAATAGACATAACTGTGTGTGTGTGTGTGGGCAGGAAGCTCTGATTCAACTGGCTGTATGGTTGGAGGATCATCCTAAAGAGGTGGTAATCGTTTCCTGCTCACATTTCGACTCGCTGACAGACAGAGATCACAGTGAGCTTGTGGATTACATCATCACCCTGTTTGGAAAGAAACTCTGCTCTCCACAGGTAAACAGATGGAGTGTGTGTGTGTGAGAGAGAGAGAGAGAGAGAAAGCGAGAGAGAGAGAGAGAGAGAGAGAGAGGGGGCGGGGGGGGTCTTCTTTCTTGAATGAAATGTGTTTGCATGTGTGTGCAGGACTCTCCCACCCTTCGTTCCTGTTGGTCCAAAGGTCAGCAGGTCATTGCGTCCTATGATAAGGATCAGGTGGTGTCGCAGCACCCACAGCTCTGGTCAGGCATACCCTACTGGTAAACACACATCACACACACTTTCCTTCAGACCAGAATAATTCATGTTAGCAGATGTTTGGCTGATGTCACAGTTGGTGTTTCTCTGTCTCCAGGTACGCCGACAGCACAGACCCCAGGAAGGTGATCTCTTACCTGGAGGAACAGAAGAGCGGAGGGAGGCCAGGTTGGTTGACTTCCATCACTCTTCTCCAGCTGGTCATCTTGTCCCTGTCATGCTTTTATACCGCATTTCTCTCTCCCCCAGCTGGATTTTTCGTCAGCGGTCTGAATCTGACGGAAGACGTCCGCTACGTCCTCCACCATCCCTTCCAGAACATGAGGAAGATGACAACGGCGGCTCTGTCATTGCTGCTGGGCTGGGCGAGCGAGCAGCAGCCGGGTCCGGAGGTGGGCGGGGTCAACATCATCTGCTGTGACTTTGTGGCCGCCAGTCAGTTCTGCTCACTTGTGATTGGCCTAAACTATAAACTCCTGTTGGCAGGCAGGGCGCAGTAGAGCTTTGGTTGGCCCGGCGTCCTTTCTGCTACCTGTGGCATCTGTCTCTCTCGTATGCTGTTGGCTGTTACCATAGCAACTGGTCTGTAAGGGATGGAGCTAGATTGACCTTCAGTTCAGAGAAAGACTTCCTGTAAATAAGATGCATATATATGATGTATATTGTTTATTTTTGTATTCTTATCTAGTCGTCTTTCTTTACTTTACGCCAATTTATACTTTTCTACTGACGGGTTTACTCATGGATGAATTTATTAATAAAAACTATACTTTTTTCAATGTATCAGATCTTTTCTATACAGTATATAGTTACACATAGTTAGGCTGTGGTGTTGTGAGCCAGAAGACTCTAAATCCTGCCTTGCACAAGGGCCCTGCGGTGCTAGTTTTAAATGGAGGGCAACCTGGACTCGATCAATAAAAACTGCTCACCAGGAGCTTAAGTTTTCCACACAGGTTTATTCAGTAAGATGCAACATTTCAGACTGTTGTCCCAATAAGGATGAAAACAGATTATCATCTGTAAGAGTTAATACAAGTCTTACTGCATTTGGCTCTGCAAGTACACAGGAATGTCATTCACTCGACTTTAGGCAGAAAATGATGAATAACGCTGAAGTTTGACTCCAGTGATCACCTCCCCTCTCATGGAAATGCCAGTAGCCTAGCTGCAGTGCATTTTCAATACAAATGTACTGGAATAAAAAATAATAATAATAAAAAAGTAATGCTTCTTAACAGTGCATAGACAAACACATGGCTGAATCCTTTCCAGAAGTCTGTACAAAAGTGTAATTGGTTTGCTTTCCAGGTTCACATACTGTATACCAGGTGGACACTGATCTGCTGTTGTGAGACAGTTGCGGCACTCTGAGAACATTCACATCACGTAGGAAAGAAAGGCTGATTTGTGATCAATAAATATCCATTTGTACTGCTAACAACATGTTGCCTCTGACAGTAGCACACTGAAAAGGCTTTGACTCAAGTTTGTTGGTCACAGGTGATGTTGCTGCAAAAGGAAAGACGCTAAACAACCATTTCATATACAAATACTCGTTGATGCTGATGATGAACGCACCACTTTGAGGACGATTGTCGGGGAACAACAGCCCAAAGTCCAGAATTTGCTTTCATGTTAACCTGACATAACAATTTCACATCAAGTTTCCTCTCCAGCACACACAGTTATTAAAGTTAAAGAGGTAAGAGATGAGAAACTGTTCTTGACTCATTGTTAACAGTAAGTTAATGGTGTTAGAGTTGCAGCCATACTATGAAAAATTTGACAATTACATAATTTTTTATATTCAAACAAGACATCTTACTGCACATCACAATTTTCTCAAAGTCTGTCCTGATAAATTTCCTAATCTCACAAACTTCCCAGCCAATCTGCAGTACACCATACTTCCTCTATCAGTATTGATGCAATACAGCTCATGGCCACCTGTGGCAGCACTGAGCACACTGCTGCTGTGTAAAAATCCGGTTTATTGGTAATTGGTTTTAGGTTTTACATGTGTTAAACGTATTATCATGATTTTACCCAAAAAACAAAGCAAAGTCACAAAAAACTCAGAGAAAGGAACCCGTCTGCTTGAGCTATTCTTTGGATCTCCAAAATGGCTGCCAGAGGGTGTGTTACATCACCTGAGCACAAGAGACTACTTAGGTTTGACAACTTGGATAATTCTGTATAGCACCATATAGGAGGGACTATCAAACATAAAGTAATTATTCATTAGAAAATAATTCTATTTACAAAGCACCATATGGTTAAATGTGAGTGTTTGTGTGTGTGTGTCCATGCAACAACAAGACGGCATGTTTCTTGAGGCTGTCCCAGTGTGTGTGTGTGTGTGTGTGTGTGTGTGTGTGTGTGTGAGTCTATCTTTTGAAGTGGCTGGCATAGGTGTTTTCGATGCACAGCACGATGAAGGAGCTGGAGCAGCTGCTGGAGCTCTGCTGGAGGAGGCCGCCGCTGTGTAGAGGCGACGCCATGCCGGTCAGTGCTCGCTCGCCCACGCGCCACGTCTCACAGTAGCTGTCGACCTGACGATGCCCTTCGCCGGTTGAACCGTGCCAAACGTTCTTCTCTGGCCTGAGATAACAGAGGACAGATTCTTAGACACCAAATCAGCACGGCGGCATGAGAATTGTTATCCCGTTTAGGGATGAAAGTTCCGGCTCACCATGTGCTGTCATTGAGGACGTCCTTGCCGTCAAAGGAGTAGATTTTCCCACCTTCCTTCATTCGGCTATCACTGAAGATGCCGTCCCAGCTGTTGAACAGAACCTCATCCTGAGCGGAGAAATGAGAAGACGTTTGTAATGATTTAAAGGAGCTTGAAAGGGTTCAACATAAACAGATTCCTTTCCTTCCTACCCTACAATTTGGGAAGAGGCACCTAATACCCAATTACCTTCAGGTTGACTATAGGCATGTGGTCCCTGTCAGCTTTGCGGACAATGCTGCGGAGATCCTGAAGCCTAGAGGACAGGAAGGCCCGGAATGTCCCTTTCATCCCGATGGCTTGGGCTTGGGTGAAGCACTTGAAATCTGCCCCCCGGATGCCCCCCATTGAACCTGTCTGAGGGCTGTTGAGGGCTATCAGGTGGAGCTGTGGGAGAGCGGCAACATCAGTCATGAGTATTTGTGTACAAGAATTTTACCTAGTGTGACCAAATATCACATATGCCATTGATTTTCTTACAGCTGCACCGGCAGTGTGATGGTGGACTGGCAACTCTGGCTCAGGGGGCCGTGGTCTTCGCTGAGGGGTGACTGGGTAGCGACCGTCTGGATAGACTGGACGCTCCTGGGCCGGATGGTGTGGGTGCCTGCCATCGGGGTGGTTTACCCGGTCAGAGAAACTTGGGTACCTGGGGTCGGTCGGTGCCGGATAATGTGGATCAGGTTGAGAGGGGTTGCGTGAGTCAGGGTGCGTAGGGTATCGGGGATCAGGTTGAGAGGGACTGTGTGAGTCAGGGTGCGTAGGGTATTGGGGATCAGGTTCAGAGGGACGGTGTGAGTCAGGGTGTGTAGGGTATCGGTGATCAGGTTCAGAGGGGTTGCGTGAGTCAGGGTGCGTAGGGTATCGGGCATCAGGTTCAGAGGGGTTGCGTGAGTCAGGGTGTGAAGGATCTCGGGGATCAGGTTGAGAGGGATGGTGTGAGTCAGGGTGCGTAGGGTATCGGGCATCAGGTTCAGAGGGATGGTGTGAGTCAGGGTGCGTAGGGTATCGGGCATCAGGTTCAGAGGGGTGGTGTGAGTCAGGGTGCGTAGGGTATCGGGGATCAGGTTCAGAGGGGTGGTGTGAGTCAGGGTGCGTAGGGTATCGGGGATCAGGTTCAGAGGGGTGGTGTGAGTCAGGGTGCGTAGGGTATCGGGGATCAGGCTCAGAGGGATGGTGTGAGTCAGGGTGCGTAGGGTATCGGGGATCAGGTTCAGAGGGGCGGTGCGAGTCAGGGTGCGTAGGGTATCGGGGATCAGGCTCAGAGGGGTGGTGTGAGTCAGGGTGCGTAGGGTATCGGGCATCAGGCTCAGAGGGATGGTGTGAGTCAGGGTGCGTAGGGTATTGGGGTTCAGGCTGCGACGGATACCTGGGGTCTGTGTGCGTGGGGTGATGTGGTTCAGGTTGAGGGGGTTGCTCAGGCTCGGGGTAAGTTGGTTGTTGGCCCTCGTGTCGTCTGCGAGAGTCGTCTGTGGAGGCGCCCGTGTTGGAGTGGTGATCAGGGGAATAGTGGACGACTGGTGGAGGCTCCACAGCTGCAACCTCATTTCCCTAAAAAATTGACAAATGGTATTTATTTGAATGACGGAATTTATTATGAGAAAAAAAAAGTCCCCTCAATGGTTTTACGTGTAACAAAGGCTCACCTCCTCAGCGGGCAGTGCGATGTAGCTCCCCAGCTAAAAGAAATGAAAGATAGGAACATCATTAATATAAAACAGGAATATAGGAAGTGTTAAAAGTATTTATATTCTGATACTGTTGCTGTTTTTTGTAATAAATGCTTAATACCTGAATTTGGCGAACTCCATCTCGAACCCGTAAGTAGAGGTCTGTTTGGTCTATGATGTAGACCAGAGAGCCCTCTGGCTGCCTTCGAGCTGTGGCTGTCATGGTATCATAGGACCTCAACACTGTCACCTACACACACACACACGCACACACACACACACACACACACACACACACACACACACACACACACACACAAACAGCCATTTCCTTTCATTTTACTGTGCTAAAATACAATTTTAGGGTGATTTTTAAGAGTTGAACTCACCCCAGACGACTGTCCAGGTAGTCCAGGAACTCCAGGTGGTCCTGGTGGTCCAGGAATACTGATAGCTGTCAATCAAAGGGTCACATGTTAATTGAGATCAAATGAGATCCAACACAGACACAATCTTAAGTTAGTCTGTTTGAATATAACTCACAATGTGTGCCCCTGTAAGGCCCTGGTAGGGCTGGTCCTGGAGGTCCAGGTTGCCCTGGTTGTCCAGGTCGGCCATCATAGCCTCTTCCTGGGGGACCAGGTGGCCCCTGGGGGCCTGGTGGGCCAACAATGGCGTCACCTTTAGGGCCCTGGAGGGACAAGGACAGAAATGTATGAATTATATATCACTTTAACCAATCATCATCACCAATGCACTGACATTCATAACTGATTGGAATTTAGATTTATGAATCAGAATAAACCAAACTTAAGTTATTATATTAAGCATGTTCTCCACAGTGCAATCTTACTGGAGGTCCTGACTGTCCTCCACTCCCTCCATAGCGGGGGTCATAATATCCTCCACCTGCCTCTCCTTTGTCTCCTTTGAAGCCAGCTTCTCCTCTCAGCTCATTCTGGATAGATTAAAAAAATGGAAGCAACATCAAGCAACATGTGCTAAAACAGTTTTCAATTTCAAGAGAAGAAATGCATCATGTAATCTGTGCCATGCTGACACCTACCTTGAAAGCATGAATGTCAAAGGTTGAGGTGAGACCTGCAACAAAAATCAAATGATAAAAACACTATATTTTATATTTCTTTTTCTCTCCATGCATTGGCGGTAGAGGAAGATGTATACCTGGTATCCCAGGTATGCCTGGTGGTCCCCGATCCCCTTTTTCTCCCTTATAGTCTGTAAGAAAGAGGAACAGCAGCAACTTATTAGCCTAAATACTACAGCAGTTACACCTTGAATATTTTATTTTAAAAGCAAAGACAGAATATGTATTTAACATACCGGGATGATACCTGGAAACATCATCATATCCCTGAAATAGAAGACGAAGAGGATCAGGGAAGTGTCTCATTGTCTGTGTGTGTTTGTATTTTGGTCGAAACAGGATAAATAGCTAATAGGCATTAAACACAATGGTAGTTTATGACTCACTCTGAATCTGTCGAGGGGACTAGCCGATCCGGGGGGTCCAGGGGGCCCCGGTGGCCCCGGAAGACCCTGAAACACACAGATTATTGTGCTCAGAGAATGGAGAGACGATGAAGAAAATGGGATGTGAAACAGAATTTCTGGCCCTGTTACTCACTGGGTGTCCATATCCACCTCCACTAACTGAGTCTCCTTTCTCTCCTCTGGCACCGTTCAGCCCCGGCCGACCCTTCAAATGAAACACAAAACAGTCACAAGCTGTAATAACCTCATTTTTAATTTATCAATAACTTCAACAAACAATTGCCTGTCACAATTGTTATTGATGTTAGTGTCCGAGGATTTATCGACTGGGTCATTTCTGCAGATTTGTAGTTCTACAGCCTTGTTTTATTAATAGCTTTTTCTATGAACATGTTTGCCACTCACTGGTCTGCCTGGAAGACCGATCTCTCCCTTCTGACCAGAAGGACCGAGCTGACCCTGGAAAAAAGGTCACATAGGTATTTTATAGTAAATATATGATGCTACATTGTGTAATAGGAATGCTAAATCAACAAAAGTAGACAAGAACATGGTACATACAGGAGGTCCCACAGGGCCCGGGGGTCCGCTCTCCCCCTGGAAAACAGAAACACATTCTGAACTTTAGCTCTCATTTACTGTACAACCACTGCAGCACGAGTGTAGGATGAACTGCAATCCGGGGAATTAGCAGTGTATCCCAAAAGAAAGTGAAGCACAGCTTTATTTACCGTCTGTCCTGACAGGCCACCCAGGTACATGGGTCTTCCATCGGAACCCAAGATGATACCAGGCTCTCCTTTCGCTCCCTGAGCAAAACATCCAGCACAAATGATCAATAAACATGAATGATTGAAAGCAGAGTGGATGTCAAGCATGATCTTTGCCTTCAAGTATAGAATGACTCCCGCATGTATGTGAAATTCACAAAAAGGTGTGTTATTACCTTTTCTGCATATCCTGGAACACCGTGGTCGCCTTTATCTCCCTTTGGCCCCATCGGTCCCTAGAATGTGAAAACATAATCCATCACATCTCCTTCCAGGTTCTAGTTTTAACTTAAATTTTCCAAAGTGTTTCTGATGATACATACCGGGAATCCGGCTCGACCCGGAATAGTATTTGTTCCCTGAAGAAGAGAGTAATTAGGCGTGAAACAAGGAAAATTATTCTGTGTGCTTATGGTTAAATCGGTTAGGGGACCATACGGTGCGTTCACTTACCTCGAACCCTTCGCTCCAATATAGGTCGTTATACTACAGCAAGACAAAGTTAGGCCAGTTAGTATGGAGGTGAATTAACAATCAAGCAAGGCGGTGGCTGTTAGTGAATATGAGTACTCAACACTACGTACATCAATGAGTGCTTTAGTGAATGAGTCATTCAGTAACAAAGTTTAGTTGCAGGCTACTGTGTGGGTGTTATTGTCAAAGGTTGAGGGAAAAAAGCTTCATTTCTTTTTCTCACATCTCTTGATCCCTTGTGGATGGTCTCTCCTGGAGGTCCGGGAGGTCCCGGAGGTCCAGGTGGTCCTCCTTCTCGGCCTGGCAGACCCTTCATCCCAAATGGACAAAAAAATAATGTAATCAACAAATCAAAACATGATGATATATGTATAGTTAATGTATGTTCAGTGTAATCCAACATACTGGCAGGTTTGAACATTATAAAAGAGAGCACATTGACCAAGATGTATACTTTTTACTTCTGAGATACATATATTGTAGATAGTGAACTGTAAATGATCATGATAATGTGTTTTACAAATAATGCATATAATAATTGCCATATACAGCATATTGCTGATGAATATAGCTCACCTGTTCTCCTTTCATCCCACCGTCTCCTTTTTCACCCTAAAAACACGACATGAGCAGTTCTTAGTGTCATAAAAGCAAACAGGTGATTGATTGAAATAGAGTCCTGTGGTGCATTAGGGCTATACATTGTACAACCACAGTTGGGTTCAGCCAGCTTCCTACCGCTTGTCCTGGGAATCCATCCAGACCTGGGAACCCTGGTGGTCCTCTTACTCCCTCCGGTCCTTTGTCTCCATGGGTGCCTGGGAAACCTGGCTTTCCCTACAAATCACAAATACAACATTAAGCTCAATGGCAGAGAGAAACATATGATGATAATGATGGATCCTCTGTACTTACTGGCAGGCCTGCAATACCAGGTGGACCCTGGAACGCAGAACACAGGACAACATGAGGCAGTGCACTGACACAAGGACACAAATTTGATCCGTGGTTGTATGGGTACCTGTGGTCCTGGTGGGCCGGCTGAGCCACTGGTCACTACATAATCCTCCTGGTCACCCTGTGAAATGAGGAGAAGACAGTTAGTCAAAGGAAACATCCAACAGATCAGCAACTGACCATCCAGGCATTTAACAGAGCAATCCTCGAACAAACCAAACTGTGATGTGACACAAAGATGAGACCTCCATAAACCAATAACCTGTACTTACATGACCAATGCGGTACGGTGGCCCTGGTGGCCCAGGAGGCCCTGCAGGTCCAACGGGTCCCATTGGACCAGGAAGCCCTGCTAGCCCAGACTGTCCTGCCTGACCTGCCTGACCTGGGTCACCCTGCGAACCCTGTAGAAAAAAAGGGAAACTGTGGGTGCACTGTGTCCTCATATGGAAGTGTCATGATATTATTGTCATATGTATGTCTAACCAGGTGTTAATGTGTTAGAAAAATATCTTGATTGCATCAGGAGGAAGACAATGGAAAGTGGGTAACAAGAGACATGCAGAGTGAGAAGTTGAGTTAGGTTAAGTCATCTCTTTGATTGATTGATGATTTAACCACCACTGATCAAAAAAGAAGAAGAAGAAGAGAGAGCCTTAAAGGAGGAAGAAGGAATCACCAAAGCAGAGACCCAGTACCTGCGACCCATTACACACTGGAGATGAGGTTGGAGTAAAGTATGAGAGGAGGCCATTGAAAAAGCTGGAGCCTTGTGAATCTTGCTGGAGGAAAGCAAACATGAAGGAGACGATGTATCTGAATGCACCAGCCACATATGACATGTTTGTTTCATTGCAGGAAACAAACTTTGATTCGTATCAAAGATAATTTACAGCTGTGAGTTCAATTAAGGCGAAAACTCACAAGAGAAATGACTCACCTTTTCTCCAGACCCTCCCGGAAGTCCAAGCTCACCACAGTCACCCTGGAGGAAGACAGAAACATGACAAAAACACATAGAGACACATTTCACATGCATATTATCTTTGGCAAAATGATGCAGAAAAATCATAATTTCACAGATGAAATATCCGTCTACATCAATGTGGTGTGTTCTTACCTTCTGTCCACTGGGTCCAGTTTGACCTGGTAGTCCGGGAGAACCTGGAAGTCCCTACAACAGCAGGCAGGATATACAATATTTGAACAATGACGAACAACAGCATCATGCTCCAAATTATCACAGTTCATGATACTCACTGGGCGACCAGGAGCACCATCTAGTCCAGGTGGTCCAGGGGGTCCGTAGGCGACGGGACCCCCAGGTCCCATAGCCACTGAAGTACCAGGGATGCCAGGAGGTCCTGGAGGTCCTGGAAGTCCTGGGAGACCCTGGATGACAATATACAAATTTGACTTGTCCGAAAAGGATTTAATCGTAGGTTTTTTTACTCTACTTGAATAAAACGGACATACATTTTCTAAAATATTTTAACATACCCGTATTTTGTCCAAATCTGAGAACCCTGAGCCCTCCATGTCAACAAATGTCTGCAGAAACAGAAGTAATTAACAAAAGACCATCCTGAAAAATGAGTTCTTAGAGAAAAGCATGTCTGATGTGTGGACGTACTGGGCGGTCACCAGTGCCAGGTCCAGGAGGCCCAGGAAGACCTGGGGGGCCACGGGGACCTGGTTGACCCTCACCAAGATCACCCTTGAAAGATCCAGAGATACAACGTTATGATTCTGAACAAATAGGTATGATGTCAGTTCAATATATGACTCATCCATCCATCACCACTCTGTGCTGTACCTTCTGTCCTCTGGCACCAGGGTTTCCTGCCGTTCCTGCTACACCTTGTGGCCCAGCAGGACCCTGAAAACAGGAGTAAAAAGATTGTCACAAATCCACCATTAAATACATCCATGACTAATTTTGTAAATAAAAAACTAAGAATCTTACGGTTTTTCCATCCTCTCCTGGATCACCCTGAGGAAATCATTGCAAACATTGATATCTGAAAAACATGGAATAATGTGGAATTTGGGATTGAACAGTAAATCTATGATACTCACAGGCTCCCCATCCACTCCTGGGGGTCCTGCGGGCCCATCCAACCCTGGTGGTCCCATTGGTCCCTTGGCTCCAGATACCTTCTGCACAACAGAGCCATCTCCGAGTTTGACCACCTCGGCTGCAGGTCCTGTAGAACCAGGGGGCCCAGGAGGCCCTGCAGGCCCACGGTCCCCTTTGATGCCGGGGTAGCCAAATCCTGAACTACCCTGGTGATGGAGAAGAAGTTTGGAAGAAACTATAAACCTTAAATCTGGATTGAGCATGAGCGATGAGCACACAGCAAAGGATGAAACTGAAATCATGCTGAAGTACCTTTGTGCCTTTTTCACCCTGAAAAAGGAAAAAAAGTCAAATTATTGATCATATTTCAGTTATGTTACTCAGTGTCACATTCATGCACACAGACACAGGGTGATACTTTACCTTCTGTCCATGTTCTCCAGCTCGAGAAGAGCCACCAGAGGCAGAGGCAGAGGCAGAGGCAGAGCCTGAATCTCCCTTAGGCCCTGTGGGACCTTGATCTCCCCTGGAGCCTTTCTCTCCTGTGTCACCTTTAGCACCGCTGGGCCCTGAAGGAAAGACACACATCACATTTAGGGAGCAATGTTTAATATCATATCATGCACATGCAGCAGGAAATGCAAAGTGACTCTTACACCACCTAGTGGAGGCAACAGGCATTGTATTGTCAGTGCTGTAGTGTTACAATCTGATCTGTAGAGGGTGCTGCTGAGTCACAGATCACCATTCCCCCTCAGGATCCTCTAGTTATGGATACTTCTCTGCACACTTACATCATTCAAATGTCACAAACCTTGTCTCAAACTAACAAACTAAATAAAAAAGCTGCACAATTCACAAAGTACAGTTGTATTTGTTGAATTGGAACGATGAGATGCCAAGCAACCCACCACCGACAAGCCCACAGGCCACAGGTCCACGTCCCAGACAAATCCACAGCTTGATCAAAACGCTCATCCTATGCAGCGATAGGATGGCCGCACTCCTTTTACCCCACAAACCTACCCACCTCTAGGGCCTGGGGATCCAGGCAGGCTGACGTCCACCGAAGGCCGGTGATGCCTGACATCTAAAGTCAACACATGTACAACACAGACACGACTTTACCCGCTGCTCAACGGCTGTGTGAGTGCTGATGGTGCCATGCTGATGTCTGACTGAACTATCCACATGAGGGAGCTAGAGAGCTTCTCCAACCAAACTCTCCACACTTTCAGGCCCAGACAAGTGCCGTTATGTGCATACTTCTTCCACTTTGGCAGCTCCTCCTGGATGATTAAACTTCCACTACACGTTTCCATAGCGTGTTATTACCACGACGACAGTGTTGGCAGTCATGCAGTGCACAAACACAAACATAAAGCAACATCACTAATGGCGGCGGAGCGCTCCTGTTACCTCCTTCTGTCAGCCTGGTTGTGTGTGAGGACGTCAGCGGGGGCTCGGGCACTGGCCGGAGGGATGCAGGGGTGGTCTGCGTTAGGGGGAGACAGAATGGTTCAGAACACGCCGAGCCACCATCAGCTCCATTTTCCCACTAGCACCATCAATTCCCAAAAGTTAATGTCCCGTATCGGATTTGAACCCAGGCTGCAAGTCTGATGCTATCATTCTAATATGTCATAGAACAGCCGCTGTGTTTTGCTGATAGTAAACATCTGTGTGTTCATGCCATGAAATCACAAGGATTAAGCGTTTCCCAATTTCAATTTTCTTGGCTCACATCTGGCACGTATCAGATAAGCGTTGCAAAAAAAAATGACAAATGTAAAGGGAAGTATTTTACGGCTTTTTCAGTTTGGACAGCAAAAGGGAAATAAAGCAGATGTATGTGCTGAAATGTCACCGACCTTCACTCTGTGACCGCTTTGCCTGGATTCCGCTTCACCACTGCCAAAATCACCAGAGGCCTGAGAGAGAGAGAGAGAGAGAGAGAGAGAGAGAGAGAGAGAGAGAGAGAGAGAGTTTGCAAAAGCACTATTTTCACCTTAAAACCCAAAACGCCTAATCTGATCATCTCATACGCCCCCTAGTGGTAAAGGAGGGAACAGGGCAAAGTTACATTATGAAATAAATGGAGGCAAAACCTGGTTTCTCGTGCCGTCTACATCTTGTTAAAGTTTCTGGAAAAATCATCAAGTGTTGAGAGCAGATTACACTCAAATATCACATCGCACAAATACTCACAGCATCAGAGTCGTCCTCGTCGTCACAGAGGCGCTCGGCTGCCCGAGGGTTTCCCACCACTCTCAGATCTGCAATCGCACCCTGTAAGCACGCACACAGACACACAACACACACACACACAACACACACAGAGGAATGAATGTAGGCTCTTACGCTGCACTAAAACTCAAACGGTTCATTTGTGCTCGCTCGTCTGTTTGCAATCAGTCATGACACGCGTTTCCTCTCAATCCTCCCAAGGCCAAGAAAGTATGAAAGCCTCAGAGGGATGAGTCAGGCAGAGCAGAACGTTGTGTCAGCTGCCTTTGCCACTCTGTCTCGGGACAACGCTCGGAATCCTCTGCTTCTCAAACGCCAAACTGCTCGCTTAGAGTCCATGTGGACTTAACGATGCTGACCAGCGAGACCAGTTTTTGTCTTATTTTGGCAACATTGGCCTCTCAACATAACTCACATCCATTCCTTCTCCTTTCGCCTGTGTTTCCACTTCAAAGGCCGTGTGACCATCACATGTTGTCCCCTGGGTCAAGGTCAAAGGTGAGCAAGGTCAAGTGATAGATTTACAAGGATGGGCGGGGTTAAGTCTGCCCTTCCTGTTGCCAGTGACCCACACACAGGCATCACACATCAACACACACACACACACCTGCTGGTTGAGCACAGAGTGTGATTCTGACTTGTTGTGCCCCTCGGGTGACATTTGGATGAGGATTTCTTTCATTTTAAAGTCTGACCAAGGAAACATGTCTTCAGCACTTGAGGGTTTTCTCTGACCCTTAAGTTCTTCATTCCAAAGTAGACTATGCGTCCATATGTGTCCATTGCTGTGTCACATATAGCGTCATGGGGGATGGAGCGTATCCCAGCATGCATTAGGTGAGAGGCAGGACGTTATTCATGAACAGATTTATGATTATATTGAGTTGTATTACCTCATACTTATCAGCATCAGCGCCTCCTGCCTGTCCCACAAAGATCCCCGCTGCTGCGTCGAGGTCCATGGGGTCTGGAGAACGTTCGAACTTCACCACCTGAGGCTCAGAATCGCAGCCTTGGTAGAAGGTCACCTGGTCCTCGAAGATGGACATCGAGAACCGAGTCCAGCTCTCCACCAGGCTCGGCACTTCGAAGCTGGCCGCCTCGTACGAAGCCTCGGAATCGGGCTCGGTGTAGAAGAACTGCACCCGTTGTCGGCCCGACTGCACGGCGCTGAGCTTGACGCCGACGTACATGAGCTTCTGCGGTCCGTCCGTGATGGAGAAGAGGACGGAGGCGGCGGGAGTGGACGGTTTGATGTGGAAGAGGAGGGAGAAGTGGCGGTAGAAAGGGTTGGGGATGTGGGCCAGAGCGGGCTGGCCTGATACCGCCGCCGGGGTGAAGACGTAGGCTAGGCCCCCGCCCGGCCCGGAGATTGTAGGGATCTCATCTGGAGGGGGGTCTCCTATCAGCTGCAGCAGAGAGACACTGGCCTCCTCTGCAGAGACAAAGAGACAGAAGTTCATATGCAGAAAATGAAAGACGTGTAAGAGCCATGCTGCCTTCAGGTTCCGTCGTAAACACTGTAAATATCAATTACAAATACTTGTGAGTCTTACTTCAGGCAGAGACCGTTCACTGTATTTTACTGATGAGGCAATCAGGCAAAACACACATTGATGTATACAGAGTTTACGAGGTGCACTTGAAGGCAGCACAAGTTCCAAGGCCAGACATGAAGCAAAGAAATGATCAGCAAGTTCTTTAGAAGGTTCACTCACAAGTTGTTTCATTTCTGATTTCTTATTCTTATTATTCATTCAAGTGAATCTAGATACTAAAGGTATGTTGGGTAAATAAACACTGAAACCTCATTCATTCTATAGTTATTGCTACAATCAATAGGTGCAACTTCCAGATGCAGACAAATACTGCAACTAAGGACAATCAATACAACCCAAAGATAGAGAGGAAGAAATGTCAATACATCTCTAATGTGTAATGTTTTAATGAGGTGAAAAGTAGTAAGTCTTGTTTGGCTTTGGCAGAGGTATAAGTGCTTTAAATGAATGATGTTCACTCAGTAATCCAGCCGTGATGAAGTGCATCTGAGCCTGACGTGCTGCAACAACAAACCTTTAACCTCAGTGACCCTTAAGATCAAAAACAGCAAAACCACAGAAGTCAAATCCCCAAACTGCTCTGGCCGCGTTCAAACACCGATGAGCCAAATGTGAATGATCCACAAATGTTGAGGTTTTTAACACTATCTGTCAAAGGATGTGAGTCAAAATACTGGGGGGAAAACTGCTGATAATTCAGTTCCCATAGACTGAAATAGCCTGGAGGAGAACCCATGAGAGCCAGAGTCCAATTCACATGAAGCAGGATCACCAGGGAGTAAACTCTCTGAGCCGGGAGGCAATCAGCAGCCATCTCCTGAGGGTGGCCTGTCACGTCTGATTCATGGGAGAAGATTTCCAGAGGGGCCAATCTGTGCATTAAGAGGCCACAGAGCTCAGCGTTCCTAAAGCCTCACATATACAGCGAGTCCTGTCAGAGAGGAAGAGGAAGCTGTAAGTCACCAAGAAGAGAGAAGTCAAACAGGGACGAAAATCACCTCCACTGTCCATCAGCTACAGCTGGGTCAGAGGAGATACACTCCACGGGAATCCCTTTATCCACCATCATAACTTTATACCTGACAGAGCCGTGATGAAGAGGAAGGTCACGTCGCGCTGTCAAGGTTATTTATGTGATTACAAGGCTCGTAAACGTGTGTTTGCCCAACGCAGAACATTCTTCAACACATCTGCAGCAGACAGCTCAGAGTCCACAAGAGATAATCCTGAACATATGTTTTCTCACACACACACACAAACACACACACACACACACACACACACACACACACACACACACACACACACACACACACACACACACACTCCTATGAGAATGGGGAGTGTTATGTTGTGTCGCCTGGCACAGCAGCTACAGCTCAGCATGGACCCCGTGGGATTTGATCCAATTGGAACTGGAGACGGGCACGTCGGGTGGTCAGCTTCCCACTGACCACACCTGCTGTTGCTTAATCTGCAGCCGCACAGCTGCTGCAGCTGTTGCACCGGCACAAAGTACCTCACAGCTGTAGTTGAGTAAAAGTAGAGATATTACTTTGATACATGTCAGCGTTTTCCATACAAGAAGCAGGAATGTATTCAATCTTACTCTGACTTCATTATCAAAAGGACTAATTGGACGTTAAATATACAAATCATTCCAATTGAAAAAAAGCACCACATGATGATTTTCTTGACCATTTATGCAGGCAGAACTGACTGAAAACTTCTTTTTTCATTCAAGTCATGTTGTATACTCTCACCCTCATCACACACTGTAACAGGATCCTCCAGTTCAAACCAGTTCTATAAGCCTTTACACTCCAGGGTTGCATCCTCTTTCTTGGCCTGGAGGCACGGAGAAAGCAATTCTGAACGCTCTTAGGCCAGACGCTCCCATCAGACCTCAGCCAAAGTCAATGATCAGCTGTTTCCTTTGCTCTGGTTGTTTTCCAAAGCGCAGATGGAAGCTGATAACAACATACAAATATGGGAATCTGCTTCCGAAACCATCATCTTGTTAACCCAGATGTCAGTTTGTGGCCTCCCGCCCTGCTTCCTGACGCCATTTCTCCATGCTAACTATGGCCTCGGGCCCCTGAAGGTATCGGCAAATTAAAATGAGCTCATATGTTCTGTTAGCGGGTGTAGCTTCTTACAACACATATGAATGTAACACCATTTTAGAGGAGAAACAGAGAGAGAGAGAGACGGAACTGGAGACAGACTGACACAGACAGGCACACAGATGGACAGACGAGGCAGAGGAAGGAAATGCGTGTCAGATGTTCATGGGAAAGCGGACCATGAGGGACTCCAATAGGACGGAGCGTACAGATGGCATCCTTCCCTAAACCCTGAGATTGTTCCACATGCCAGTTAAAGCGTCTTCATGGACTCCTGCAGGGGTTTAGGGAGGGTTAGACGCCTCTCCAGGGCGTGAGAGAGACTGTTCAGCGACACATTACCTCCTGAACTTCCTGGGCCATCACACTGAACCAGTACCAGGACACAAAATGGTGCCATGTACTTATTTCTGACCTCTGGGTTCCACTAGTGTCAAACTGCATTGCAACATTACGATGTGAAGGTAAATTTGGCTTTTATTTTGAAATCAAAGAAAGGATCATATCAAGAGGAATTACATGAAAAACCAACATTCAACGCACTTAAAGTCTCAGTCTTCCATAACTACACAAAAGAACGCCTGACTTCCATTGTGTGAGATTCATATCAACAGTTCAAAGAGCCACTTCACATGTAAAGCACGCCTCATCTATCTATCCCCTCCCTGCTGAAAGCTTCAATCCTTATTTGGTAACCTGGGAGCTGCAACAATCGGCATTAACGTCTGATGCTGGAACAAAGCGCAGCACTCGTCTGTGTTTGCCTCAGAAACCCTCAAACAAGTAAGACGATGTGTTTAGCTCCTAAATCCCAAATGCCAGACATATTCATTCTGTGACTCCAAACACTTCTGTCACACACACTAGTGACCCCGACTGCCAATTAAGCCTGACAAGTTCAACGATTAACCAACCCGGCTGAGGTTTAACCCCTCCAGGGACAGAGCCAACTGGACTGGGCGATGCTGAGACGAGGGGACGCATCGGTTAACGCTTCAGAACAGAGGAGACGCAGCTGTGACGCGTTACCGCCTCCCTGTGTTCTCCGCCGAGCCCTTTAATCCGTGTTTGACTGAGCCAAGAGCTGAGAACCAATTAAAGTTGACTGATGGGGGATCGGACGAGAGAAAGAGACCGTGTGTGTGTGTGTGTGTGTGTGGGTGGGTGGGTGTGTGTGTGTGGCAGTGAGGCTGTATAGACACCACCTCAATCCTTGGATCAAATTATTGCCACTGCACGGAGACAATTGTGAGTTTTAGGACATTTGTGAGAGAGACACAGATTTGTCCATTGTGTGTCCTATTGCTTCCACTTGTCTGGTTATTGAACAGAAGTAAAGACTTTATTTAGCACATCTATGAATGACCGTTCATTTACAGGGTTAATTGTCAGACGGCGACTGATATAAATGTGACAAATATCTCAAACCGCAGCTTTAAATACTGATAAACCCATGCGGCGTTTGAGGAACGCTGACCTAACCCGGGTAATTCCCCTCTCACATAAAAGCCTCTCTCACACTTTGTGGCTCTGAGCTCATCTTCATGCTGGTACGGACATGCAATTACCACCCATCATGTGTTTCTGCTGGCTGTTAAAGCCGCCTGCGTGCATGAGAGAGTGGGCGAACCGCCGCGACCCCCCGACCCTGGGCGGAGACTTCCAGCCGCCCTGTCTCGTCTCGGTCACAAAGCTTCCTTTTCAAATGAACCTCGACACTCCTGCGCCTTCTCCCAAAGCGGGGACACAATCGCCCGCACTCATGGCCTCGGACCGGACCGTGTTTCTCACCACAGCCCGTTATCACGAATACCATCCAACCTCCCCCGTCTCACTGTGAACTGCTCCCATTGTTTCCCTCCGTGTGCGAAAAATGCCAATGCCTCGAGAAATTCAAAGCCACTATCTGATCAGAGAGCAACAATGATAATAAAATAGTGGAGACAAGATGGTAAATAAATACATGAGTGTGGTGGAAGTGGGTGTGAGAGAAGCGTGACCCGGCTCTCCTCTACAGGACGTAAAACAGAGGTGTTGCCGGGTAAAATCCTTGCATCTGAGGCTCGTTTTCACTCAGTTGCCCCCTAACACACAGAGGTGATCCATATGAACCATATGTTTGCAGCCTAAATCATTCTGGATTTCACGCATGGAGGGGACGCCGTTGACGTCAGATGAGAAATCATTTCTCCATTCTCCAGCTTTCGCCTCCTTTTCCTCTTTTCTCTGCGGGTTAACAAATAGTCGGTGCAGGTGTTTCGGAATCTCACACCCAATAAAAGAACAGCGTCACAACAAGGTAGAATAACTTTCCACATCCTACGCTGCAAGTGTAATGAGAAAAAGCCTCCAGATGGAAAGACAATTTTGAGCTTTACACAGAAACTAACCAGTCAACATACAGTAAAACATTCTCACACACATCCCACATACATGTATCTATGACAGCAAAGAGCATTCCAGATTTTCACTTTGAGAGTGTGGTTTATGTTGGAGGTCAAAGGTTATCCAAACAACGACCCGACTTGGTAAAAGCAGCACATGGAAAATAACAAAAACCTTCTGCCACTGAAAGACGCCAACAGTTGCATTTCATACTCCTGTGGGAAACAAATGACATGATGAAGCTTGTTTCATGCTGCAGAGTTCATTCTGTCAGACCCCCCCAAACCCCACCCCCCCGCAGTGTTCCTGCCCCGATGAGTCGCCCATAGGCCACAATTTATGAAGCCACTAAAAGGCCTAACGAGGATTTCCTGCCTCAAAGGTTTTTACTGCGGGAACGGTTCCTCGTTCTGGAAAAAACCCTCGATCCAACGAGGGAAATCAAACAGAATCTACTTTAATGTCGAGCTAAACACACTTTGTGACAGTCCCAGCCATCTGCCAACAGCAGAACATATACATTTGGATTCTTAATGGGACGTTTGCACATGTCTGCAGTAAATTCCCACAAATCTTAAACCCTAAATCCATCACAAAAACTGGCCTGCAGACTCATTTATGATCGGGATTAAGCCCAGATCTACACCCAAACATACAGATTGTGACTTTATGTCTATCAGGTAAATAACAGTTTGAGCAAAGAACCTGTAAGTGACCATTGCTGATCTGTTACTCATCAAAACAAAAGCTTTTATTTTGTAGGTGCACGGTGCAATCAAGACAACAAAATGAGTGCGACATGCAGACTGCGGTGCGGTGAAGCGATCTGTGCCGTGTTCGCCATGCTCTCCCTCCACGTGTGCACGATCTGCAGCCACACACAGGAAGCGTTTAATAAAGGACCGTTCTGGTGCTTTTTGCATGTTTTTACCCATTCGCTACAAGTCACATGTTCATTACATCATCAGTGTGCAGGCTGCTTTTCTACCTTCCAGCCTGGTTTCACTTCAAGTTGGGCACGTTAGGAAAAAAACGACCTTCAGAGACTCGAAGCTCTCATCCATCACAGTTAATGACACGTTTGTTTGTCACTGCCCTGGATTCAGAAGTAAACACAGCACATGTGACTCATTTATATGATCCCTAAGCGACTGCTTACTTTGACTCAAGGGTCAAAAATGTTGGCTGGGCTTGTGGGTGAATGAAATGTGGAATTTTGCTCGAATTTTTGAAGAATTTTCCGTGGAGACTAGACTTTGACTTGTGATGCATGCTGATGTTTGTACTTGGACAGTAATTTAAGTAAACAAATACTTAAATAACTTTAGAATCAATGTCTTCAGCTCTTTGGTTGTGAGGGATGAATTCAACTATTCCTTCATCTCACTCTGACTCCAGAGTGCATTGAGATGGATGGTCAATGGTCAGCGGTGATGTAAAGAATGTGTTCTTTGTAGCTAATTGGTCTAAAACATGCAAAAAATGTGAAGAAATCACGCAATGGTGGAAGAAATCCAGAACGGCAGCGTGCAGCGTAGCTTGGGAAAGTGCGTAAACATCAATTGCGGAAAGCGGGCGTGGCATCGGATTGAAAATGTATCAGCAGACAGGATACATTCTAACCCGCCGGAGTTACCTTTCCACTTACTAAGTGACACGCATGGAGGACCCCCAGGCGTCTGCGCTCTCTCAGGGAGGAGGCGGCACTGCAGGGGGAGGCGCCCGTTTTTCAACGACGCCCAGCAGCGATCGCGCAGCTCGTGGCAGAAGCTGCGGCAGGGCAGGTAAGAGCGCGCTGTGATGGTGGTGGTCTGGATGAGCGTGGCGCCGGCGCCGGGGGCGGGGCACCTGGGCGCCAGCAGGAGGCAGAGGAACCACTCTGCGGCTTGGTGACACCCGGCCTTTGAGAGCCACGCCCACTCACGTACGACCGCCTCCACCTCCTCCACCGTCGTGTGGTTGAAAAAGTTGGGCAGCGTGAAAAACTTTGACCGGTTGCTCGAGCAAATGGGCCAATCAGACGGCACGGGGAGACAAGAGGGGGGGGTGGACACGGGATTCAAGACACCCACAGCGGTTTGGCTGGCATTACCCACAATCCCCGTCAAATTAGTGGGCAGCACTTTTCCACTTTCAAGCTCTGGTTCTACGGTGACGTCTAACATTTCAACTCTCCCTGGCTTAGATCCAGACACAGATTCTGTGCCTGACCCAGACCCTGACTCAGCCCTGGATCCTGACCCTGACCCTGACCCCCTGTCCCCTGCACCGATCCCAGAGCCCTCCTCATCCTCCACCCGCATCCCTTTCAACCCGCCCGCATTACCCGTCTTGTTAGGGTTAGCGCTCTCCACCTTCTCACTCTGGCTGTCGTTAGTAGTCCCGGGGGTCGTGGTCTCGTCCCAGGTCTTAACAAACTTACGGATTCCGTCGGCCACGTTGAGGATTTCTGCACCGACCCCGGATAAGTTGTCCTCCTCATCTTCCTGCTTCTTTGTGCCGTCAGGTGTCCGGGTGCTTCCGAGCGCTGCGGTCGTAGCTGGCGTTACCGCCGTCTGGGCTTTGGTCGGTTCTGGATCCTTATTCCAAAACCAGGCCTCCAAGCTCCCGGTGCAGAGAACCAGGACAAGCAACCAAGTCCAGATCCTCAACATGATGCTTGCACCCCAGATGTGTCAGCGTGAACAGACCTGAGCCGTGCTCCAGAGGCGCCCTGACCGTTTCCAAAGCTCCACCTGTTCACCAGCAAGGGTCAGCAGCTAAATCCAAGCTGTTCCAAGGGCCATTGAGCAAGAACTGAATGACAGCAGGCGCATAAAAACTCCCTGACCCTCCCTCTGTGTGTTCAGTCCATCCAGTGTGACTGCTGCAAGCCCGAGTCAGGAAACACACACACATACACACACACACACACGGAGGGAGACCCCAGTGTGGAGGCAGGCTGGCCATTCCGAAGATGGAAGCCATTGGCCAGTCAGAGCTGCTCCTTCACACACAACGACTCCTCCTCCTCCGTCAGCAGAGGTGGAAAGGAACAAAGTAACATTTACTCAAGTACACATTTGAGGTATTTCTATTTTCTGCCGCCTGCTTTTGCTTCACACTCCATTGGTCTGACAGCTGGAGATAGATTCTCCTTTGTAGAGATGAATTCATGAAACGTTGGTGAGGTAGAAACCTTGTATCTCAGCCTGTTTGGCCCAAAGGCATAATGACTTTTGGGTATTTGGGAGTTCAGAAAGGTTAAAAGGTCACAGATGTTCCCATAGATATAAATATGGCTCATATAGATTTTTCACCCATGACCAATCTCCTAAATCTCCACAAAAAATGGAAATCCTGGACCTTAACACCAAACCAACAGAGTTCTCCAGTATCTTTGTGTTGCTTTGACTCAAATCAAAGAAGAGGAGAGGATGAGAGTGTGCAGGACGCAGCGGTGAGAGAGGAAGAACACACTGCAGGCATATTTGGCTGTTAACACCGATAGAGACGGGAGGAAACGGCCAAATCTTCAATCTTCCCCGTTAGTCTTTACGGAGAGGTCAGCGAGGTTTATCAGTCTGATTTATTACTCTGGAGAGAAAACACTGAACACACTGATGTGACAGAATACACAGCTGAAGCACAACAACAAGGAGCGAACAGCTGATCTGTGCAGCAGTCTGAAAGCTTCAACAGCATTTCCCAATGAGTAATATTGAAATCTTACTCAATAACAAGAAAAACAGAGAGGACAGACGGAAGGAAGCAAGGAAGGAAGGGAGGAAGGTGTTGGCTCGTTTCCTCTCACAAAGAACCACAGAGAACCAACAAAGGGAGAAAACTCAGAGAATTCCCTGCTTCTTTCTCCTGTATCTTGTGTCTCTTTGTGATATTTGGCGTTTGTGTTATGAGTTGGTGAAGGGCAACAGCGGACACGGATATGGATGAATGGAACGCAGCAGCTGAGAGAGTGTCCGGGGGTGTGGGGGGATGTGTGCGTAAGTGACTGCTTCGCTCTCTTAAGCTCCGCTGCTCTCCAGAGACAAAACCACTCCATTGCCTCATCTGAGAAAATCCTCGGAAGACCTATCATCTCCAGGTTCTCACAGATTGGGGATACGGAGAGGACCCCCGAGTTCCCCCTGGTCCCAGGCCTCCTCCTCTTCCTCCTCCTCCTCCTCATGGCCCTGAGTGCCCCCATCGTCCAGCTACCCTCCTCATCTGCCAAGCTCAGGACGTCCAGCTGTTCCACATTCCAGCACACAGCACCTCCTACGCCCCGAACGCCGAGGCTTGGGAGCCGCCGCATCTCCCATCGCTCCTGCATCTCCGCCGCCCCGTTTGCCGTCAGCGCGCACACTCGCCGCTTCCTGTTGGACACTGAGGAGGGATTGAATGAAAAGAAGGGCTGTTTCTGCGTTCTCAGGAGCGTGTTGAAGCAGCTGCCGGCACCATTAAGGGTTTGGCTCAAAGGTCAGATCTGCCACATGAAGCCATCCTCATGAAGCCAAACTAAGATGAATGATTCACACATCTACTGTCTCCACGCTCTTAAGTTTCATCCAGAAACACTGAGCCACCGCTCTCCCTCGCTGCAGCATCACTGTGTACACTGAATGAAACATATTGGAATCTCCCGTCTCTTTAAAAGCAACATCCCAGACGGCCCGCTCTGTTCTCTCCCTCACTCTCCAGCTGCATCAGGCCTGAGCTGGTAACACCCACAGACTCAGCAGCAAATGTGCAACAAGTAAAGTTGTGTAAACCTCTGGAGTCTCAACTTTACTGTAATTACAAAAGTTAATTATGGAGAATGTGTTCAGGGAAAAACTAGACTTCCTGTTTCGCAATGGTTCTTTCTTTCTTTCTTCCTGTGTTTCTTTCTTTCTGTCTTTCTTCCATTCTTGTGCCACAGTGCTTTCGTTTCTCTAAACATCTCGTTGATCGCAAACAAAACTGCACTTTCCCGGTGAAACTAAATAATTTGTTATTCTTGTTCATAATATTGTTCGGCCCTGAACGTCACTTTATCAAAGTAAGTGCCTCGTTAAGTCTTAAGTCATACGTGTGCCTCCTCCCCGTGACTCTTCATCAGTATCAGCTGTCAGCGGCGCTGACCTGTACGGGCCACGGGCAGGGTAAGTAAACACAACACGGCATCACGGTTCACTGACTCCCTGAATGTGATGTTTACAGACACCTGGTACTTTCCATTTCACTTATTATGCACACATACAGACATACGTACGCACCTACAGACATTCCAAAGGGAGTTGATCATGCACTACACACACACAAACACACACACACACACACACACACACACACACACACACAGACAATACTCTAAAGAAGTGTTGCTGAGATTTATCAGTATTTCCAAGTTTGCGAAGAGGAAAGACTACAAAAGGAGGGAAATATGAATACATGGAAGGAAGGAAGATGAAGAAAAGGAAGAAGACAGTTTAGACTCCACAAAGCAGAGTGTGTGTTTTATGATTAGAGAACTCACAGCAGAGTGTGTGAACTGTGCAACGCCCCCATGGGAAACAAGCACGGCGAGCAAGAAACACGATATGCCAATAAAACACACAGAGACAATTAAGCTGTTCTGTCTGCTGGGCCGTGAAACTTTTCGCACACACACATACACAAGAACACACACAAGCACGCACGCACGCATGCACGCACGCACGCACGCACGCACGCACGCACGCACACACTATCTCAGATCTTGTCATAAATGTGATAAGAGATGGAAGATGAAAAGACGACTGAGGGTATCTTTGATGTTTTTGTACTGTAAGTGTGTAAAGCTTCAATGAGGACAGAGTGTGTGTGTGTGTGTGTGTGAGAGAGCGAGAGAGAGAGAGAGAGCAAGAGAGAGAGATGATGGAGTGATTAGAGGATGAGAGAAGAAGAGACATGGAAGTACAGTGTGTTGAGGATAAAAGGATCCAGTTTGAACCCGTGTGTGTTCTATGCGTTATTGTCTCTCTACTGCAGTTCAATCACAGCCTTCTGGTATCTACTGGTGACAGGTATGAACTTCCTGCCTCAGCACTCTTCCTCCTCCTCTTCCTCCTTTTCCTTGCAGTAACATGGTTGAGGAAGATACAACACATACAAATGATTAAATAAAGTGATGTGTCATGAACAAAATACTCAAAACTGCTGCCCAATAAAGTCAGCACACACACACACACACGCACACACAGGAGGTCATACAGCTGTAGGGGAATCTGGTTACCATGGTGATTACTTCAGGATAGGGAGATTCAAATCCTCCAATAGTAATTAAACACAGCTGCAACTAACACACACACACACACACACACACACACACACACACACACCCCTCCATCTCAGTCAAGCAATAAGCCGAACTGGAACTGGCTGATTAGAGATGGATGCAGTACCTACTTTACCCAGCAGATGGCAGCAGCACACACAGGAGCTGCAGAGATGATTCTGTCCTCTTACAGTAAATAATTCATGTATCAGTTATAGCTATGACATTAAAGCATAAAATATACAATGCAACAGAAGAAATAACTAACTTTCTTCTGATCTTGATGATATGTTGGTAGAAATATCTAAACTCGGGTGTATAAACTCTGTAATGCATGAATGGTCGAGCTACAAAACTACATCTGCATGAGATATGACATGAGATTGATGATGTGGAATACAATGTAATGTACAGTCAAAATGAAAAAAGATGAAATACTGCCACCTGTTGTCTGAAACTAGCAGTGTTCTTATAGGAGATTCATTTTTGCTCTACCTTTTTATTAATTCATCTTCACATTTATCATATTTAATGTTGTCTTGGTTTGATTTGACACTTTGTTACTTATTTTACTGTGGTATTTTATTTCCCTTTTGATTAACCCTGGGACATTTTTATTTCACTATACAAATATTTATATATGCATAATGCTATTCTTACTGAATGTATAATTACATGCATTATTTATGTTCAATCTGTTTCCAAGTAAGTCAAGTAAATCAAAATGTTCAAAGTCAAGTTAGCCAAAGTTTCCTGCAGGATGTTGGCAGTAGATCAGCAGTAATCTACAACACTCTCCCTCCTCCTCCTCCTCCTCCACTCCCTGATCCCTCAACACCCCATGGTATGTCCAAGTGGGCTTTTGGCAAAGAGGAAAGCAGGACATTTTCAGACAAGAGGGTGTGAGACAGTGCTCGTCGACTCCCCAACGGGTCTCAATGCACGATTCATCAAGAGACGCAGGAGGCTGAGACAAGACAGTTGACTCCTTGTGTGGAGATTCTTAATTCCTGAAAGAAGACATTTGTTGGGGACCGTGCAGTCAAATGTAGCAGGGTGTGTGGTGAGTGAGCATGGTGAGTAATCGGGACTGACAAAGGAAAAATGAGGAGTTTTGTTCCAGGGAGGGGTTAATGATGACACCTCCTCTGAAAAATGACTGGCAGCCACAAAATGGAGTTCTTAAAGTATGGATGCTAATGGAGGTCCTTGTTACCAAAAGATGGAATTCACATGAACTGGGTTTGAACTCATCAGGTCACATTGCAGGTTATGCATCAGCTACTGCACTTTGTGGCTAAATGAGCTCAATAACACAGCAAACTGAAGCAAAATCTAGGAAATGGAAGAAAATCTGGAACAACAGAGGTAAATCTAGGATATGGAGGCACAATGGAAATCACAAGACAATTCCAGTTTCTTGTATTTCTGACATTGTGATGAATCTTCTCTGTCTTTGACCTTCCTGCCTTTGGCCTCCTCCTCTGGCCTCTGTCGGTCTCACCTGTTCAAAGGTAAAAGCTTCTCGTGTGAATCCGACGTGACATTCAAGTCAAGTGGAAAAGGCTCGTAAATCTGAGGGCCTGCGTTTACATTCCCCGACAGAGACGTTTTGTACCCCGCGGCCCACATATCGTAGCTCCAGGGCACCAAATACCTCTGATGCTCACAGAGAGTCACGAAAGGGCCAAACCACAGAGCCCGACACACGTAAGATACTGTATCAATGGACCACAAAACTTCCATCAATCAACTATTCTTCACTTTGCCCAGTTATTCCAGGAACTAAAGCAGCACAAGCCAGATTTCTAACAGATTTCAAACATCTACTCATGAAAACACGGCAGATTCACTTGCTTTGCTCGGATGAAACTCTGGTATTTACACGACTCCACCTTAAAGACACAATGAACCAAAACCTCACCGCAAAATACTGTAAAGCCCACCAACTTAACACTCTATTTATTCTCTTATCCATTGTTTCAATAGTGTTTAGTCTCAAGGGAGTGGAGAAGGAAACGTGGATGTGAGGATCACTGTTACTGGCTACCAGCTAAGTGTGCGTTTACTGTTTGAAGCCATTAGATGACACCAACCATTTATTACTGTCACATCGGTGGAAATTAGAGATTAGTCTCTCAAAACAATGTGACGGCCAGGAATTAGCCCGTGCCACACCGGCTGATTAATGGCCTTGTGAGTGTTTGGGGTCCATGGCCTCCGTCTTGGCAAACAGCCAAGTAGCCTGTAGCTGATACGGGCATGTGTTCTCTTTGGCCACCGTGGTTGGAAAGGTTTGAAAGAGTTTCCCTCCTTGTGTCGCTCTCCCACACTGATGTATTCTATCCCCAAATGGAAAAGATGACAGGAAGTGGACACGAGAGTCATCTCTGCTTCAGGTTGAGGAGAGTTCAGCCAGGAATGATTACAAGCTTCCACTGAGGAAAATAATCCCATTGCTGCTATTCTACACAAGCTCAGGAACGCAGCGTCTATGTAAACAATGGCAGCTAGGTTGTAGCCTCTTAGCAACAAAGCTGTAGCGTAATTAAAATGCATACCTACATTAATTGTGACGTTTGCGATGTTGGTGTTGTTGCTTGTCACTTTTAGGTTTGAGAACTGGACGCGTCTTCTTGCCGTGTAACATAAAGGGCGATGGCAGTCCATATTAGCGATGATAGCTTGTAGCTAGCTAGGAATGCTGGAGAGCTGCTGGGAAGCGTACGAAGTGCTACAGAGCAGCTAGGTTAGCTAGGTCCACTTCATTTGTTTAATATTCCACACAAAAACATACAATTCCAGGTTTTACACAGTTTTTTGAGTTTCTGGTTTCAAATTGGATGAAAACCAAATATGAATGATTCATGTTCATGTGTTATTTTTAGATTTCGCTCTATTTCATTAATCTGGAGCAGGTGGAAGAGGCAAACCGCAGCCTCCATCAACACCAACCGCTCCAACTTTAACGCCATCAGCTCGGCGCGCAGCTGGGAAAACAAATCCTGAGGGAACATGATGGGGAATCAGATAGAGGGAACCAAAACATCCTCTGTCCCCTCAGCACGAGCTCACACACATTCACCTCCACGTCTCTATCCAGCCCAAACAGCAGGCCGAGGCAGAAAGAGCCCAGACGAAGCCTTTCATGGCCATGTTTTTAATTTCTAAGCACATTTGTTACTTACACGCCATCATAAACAGCTTTGATGTTCCAGTAGTTTCTTTCTGAGCGCGTCTGGCTGAGCTGGAAGTGCTGAGATGACGCGAGACAGAGGATGAAAGCGGTAATTAGATGAGATGGGAGTTGACCTCAGCTGAGTAATGTCCTCCAGGCAACCCAGAGAAAAGGAGGAAGAGGAGGGAGATGAGGAAGAGGAGGAGTGACACAGCTTAAGTTTCAGGGGAAAAGCTGATGGGCTGCAGAACGAAGATACAAAAACACCTTTACTGTCCCCAGTCAAGACTTAAGTAAGAGTCTGTTTGGAAACCTTTGTAATGCTCTTTCAGATCCTCTAGTGAACCCAGTTTGCAGTGAATTTGTGCTTAAAATGGTTCAATCTTCCCCTATTGGCTCACTGAACGCATTAAACGTCAAAACTCTAAGGAGATATTGATCATTTTTAAACTCTGTCTGCCTCAGTAACAGCAGGTTTGAGAGTGAATCCCCGCCTGCATCCTTTGTGGTGAAAACCTCTTTGATGCTGCGACGGAGGCGATGAAGGTCAGCCGGCATTACTGACCAGTGCTCACTCATTTCACCCACTCATGTGGCTGTAAAGTGGCAATTGAGCACCTTTAATCTCAAAGGAGGAGACAAGGAGTAACCCAGTCTGGTTTAACTGCGTGAATGTATTTGAAATGGATGGAAACAATCACAAAGGCCATCAAATTATCTTGTTATCGTATGGATCAGTTGACACAGAATTCCTCAAAAGCGCAGACATAATCTACAAGGGGAGGTTTTCCTGATTGTGCCGCTATCATGCGATGGAATCTAATCTCTAAACAGATGAACCAGACGTGTTTTCCAGCTCAAACCCAAACAGTGCCGGTCTTCATCGCGGCTTAAGTGCCGCATTCAGGTTTAGACCCTAATTAGCGGTGCGAGCGAGTGGGAACCGCAACGAGTTCTAAGCCACCACACTGACTTTCAGGTAATAATCGGTTTGCTTTTCATGTCAACAGGCATCTGCTCCGCGGCTCTCCACGCCAAACTCATGAACACAACAGCGATTCAGCATAAATCCTGTTTGGGATGCCGTTCCAAACACTCTTCCCTGGGGAAACACTCTCTGGTGTGTTTTAATTTGTCTCACAATGACTTTCTATCTGCTGTAGGGAGACGCTGATCCTGGCTCTCACCGACCTTTGACCCCTCTGGAGAAACGTTTCAAAGAACAGTGTGTCTCATTCTTTTTTCATTCCACACAATTCAACAAAAAATACCCCGATTTTAACAGCAAACACATTCCTTGTTTAGTTTTGTACACTGTAAAAAGTAAGTGAAGTCCATGAAACTTGACAAAAATTGTGGATTGTGGCTTTATTTTTATTGTCAATTTCCTTCTCCACATTTATAAACGATCACAAACAGCAGGCGATAATGTTCAACGTCTGCTCCGCTCCTAATGGCTCCCGAGACGTCGACATTTAACCTATAAAATGCAGACGTTGAGATACCAAAGATGGAGCTCCAACAGCTGGAGACCCGGCAAAGAAACAATAAAAAATATACACGCCCAGAGAGACTTAAACAGCCAGGAACTCCCCGTCTGCTCTCATCATCTCTGAAGATTCCCTGGATTATGTTTCCTCTGCATCCACGTGGGTTTAATGCACTGCACAGCTACTCATGTGGAAGTGTTGTTGCCATGTGCGACAGTATAGACGTGTTTTATTAGCTCCATTTATTGACTTGCTTTGATAATACATGAGGGTTTACAGTGTTTAAAGAGGGCCGCTCGGCCACCCAGGGAGGAAACGTCTGCGGCCTGTAGCGCTGCGTGCGTTCGCAAACTGTTTGTGTGTGTGTGCGCGTGGGAGTGTTACATAAACACACGTACAGTAAATCTGAGAAAGGGCCGGTAATTCTAACATGGTGTTCATTTCCTACAGCGCAGTGAAAGAACACAAAGAACGTTGTCAATTATACAGATGTGTGTATGGCAAAACAACGTGTGTGTGTGTGTGTGTATAACTCAGGCGAGAACATGAAATATTGTCTGTGGAAGTGATTGACGAGCCCTAAAGAGGGGAAAATCTGAGCACGGCAAATCACCACCCTGCACACGCACACGCACACGCACACGCACACACACATACACACACACACCTCACCTAATCCCCACTTTAATCTTAACCCTTTATTGGCCTCGTGCGGTTATGCTACTCATCGTGTGTGATGAAGTGTGTATTAAGCATGTAAACTCTTGAGCTTTGACTGCCTGAATGTGTGTGTTGGTGTTCCGCTCGGTCAGATTCAGACATAATTTGGGGTTTGAAAATGTCTTACTCTGCAAAGACCAATGATGGAGACGCTCACAAAACCCATTTGCTTCGAACGACTTCAGTTTTGCTGTAATTGGGTTCGCGGAATTGCGTGTCGGAAACAGTGCCATCTAGTGGCCATGTGTGGCTATGATGAGGACAGTTAAGGACGCACAAAAACGTAAACTCTGCCGGCACACAACAGCAAAATTAGGCAGCAAAATCTCTTCCCCAAATACACTCATATTACTCAGGGTCATCAGGGCAAAGTCTTCAAAATAAAAGCTTCCAAATAATCAACCACCTGGTCTTACAGTGTGTTTAATGTTCACTCGTGTAAGCGGGTAAATCAGATCATTGCACAACACGATAGACAAAAGATGAACCTTCTTTATTTACATCAACTGCAAAGCAAAGCCCTCATTACTCTGTGAAGTGTTTGGCAGACAGCAGATTAGATGCTAGGAGCTATTCATAATTCCCAAATAGACAAGTCCAGACACCCACTGCACCCACAACCTCATTCCAGCCTCAAAAACCCGAGCGGTGCGATCAGGAATCACCACGATGCGCCTCATTACACACACAAAGCCGTGTGAAAGATGGGATGGAGTCAATATTTTGAATAACAAGACAGTTAAATAAGTTTGGATGTCACAAATGTCATATTCATAAAAAAGTCTATGGGATGAAATTGGGATTTTTGCTGAGTTTTATCTCCTGCACTTTCCCACTATTTTCCTGCAGGAACTTCACTTGTCGCTTGGTGTTTCTCAAAAAAAGTTACCACAAAAATGAAACTTTGACATTTCCTTCATGTATCAATAAGCAGCATCACTCACCTGTGAGCTGACATCGCGTCTGTGTGACCAGCAGGAGGAAGGTGACGCAGGTCTGGAGGCTCCCTGACCACCTGTCGCGTCCACGCATCCTTGAAGCGACTAGAAACGAAAAGAGTGTTCTGTGACGTGAAAAAGTACAAAAGAATCCTTTCAGAGGCTCGGGAGGATTCTGATCATGTCCGGACTTCCGTGAGAGAAGCTGCGGATCAATGATAAATAACAGAGACACCAGATTAGTCCGAGTCCTGGTTTACCTGTTCGGGTCTGAACACCTTTACAGCGCAGAGCCGGGGAGAGATGCTGTGAAGGCACAGAGCGTCGCACCAATGCAACTTCCTCTGATGGATTTCAAAATAAAACTTTACATCTTCAACTTCTCTTATACGCGTTTGTTTCTGTTTCAAAAATAAAGTAAAATACATTTGCAGTTTTACTTTAATTGCAAAAATAATAATTGCCAAACATTATATTCAGATTGGATTAGATCACAAATTGTTTGTCTTTTGTAGAGCAGAATTTCCTAGAATTTGTAAATTAATAATATTATCATACTAATGATGTAAAATAATATATCATACATTTTATTTGTTTTTCTTTCATAGACCATCAAAATGAGTTTCTCTTACAGGCAACGTCTCACAAATGTGTATAATAAACAGTGGGCCGTTAGATTAGATGTGATGTCTCTTCTTCTCCCTGTACGACTCCATGCAATGCCTGAGTTGGAGTTGGTGAGTTTATGAATCATTTTGTTGACGTTTTGGAATATTTTGATAACGACTGTGCGTCCTAGATTAAATCTGTCAAGTGTGAAAAAAAGCTGTGGAAACACAAAGGCATATGCCAGCATATATAAAGACAGCCAGAGGACAACAATTCAGCCAAGTAAGTGAGGTTTTAATGTGGATAAACCATTGCCTCGGGCTGCTTAAAGCTCTTTAAATGACTGTTTCCAATCTGTAAATGCTTCAGTAGCAGCTGCCAAAATTACAACAGCGCGTTAATGCAGCTTGACGTTCAGAATCTCAAATCTCAGGTCACTTACAACAATGAAATCCCTGTGGGGAGAATATTTGATACCAGGAGAGAAACACAATTAAGTACACAAATGGAACTGGAAACTCTCTGTGGGCCCCCACACCCTGAGGCACCGCGCTGATCTTTCTTTGTCAGGACTTTGCAACATGACAAAGCGCAATACTGAGAGAATCTCCAATAAAAGCTGGGGCCAAGACGAAGCCACTGTTCAGACATGTTGGCCTCACAGTGCAGCACCTGTCTAAAACCTGCATTCCATAAAGCATAATGAGAGATAGATAGAGAGAGGGGGAGAGGGGGAGAGAGGGAGAGGGAGAGAGGTAGAGACTCACCGTGACAGATGCCACACACACATACACACACACACACAGAGGGAAGAGTAAGTATAGATAAAGCTGCTATGAGCTTCAGTAAACCACAGTTTAATTTAAATATGATGTTTCAGGATTGTCTTGTTTAGATACATGTACATTACAAATGATTTATTCCACTAGGTGGCACTGCTGAGACTGAACACTAAATTCATTGCTTTGTTAAAAGAGACATTTAACTGGCACTTTAATGGATTTTTTTTTTTTTTACTGAACACACTCCATTACAATGACTCCTTAAAAAATGTTTGTGGTCATTGATCAATACTTTTTAAGGTGTATTAATAAAATACTAGGCTTGTCTAAGGCCCCTTGTCCAATGAAAGTCAGATGGAAGGATAAGGATAAGTGAGTAATGGGACTGGTTGGACTGATATAGAATAGAATAGAATAGAATCACATTGAGAGGGAATGAGTCAGAGTGTGAGTTTCTTTCATGCAGCGAATTTTGCCATTTGCTTTTCAGTGATGTGAAGGAAAGTGAATGTCAGCTGGGTTTGTCAGAACTTGCCCTCTGCACAGGAGAGCCACACGACTCAATAGAAAAATCCCTTTGACACAAACTCTCCTGTGTTGGCAGGAATCTGGCTCCTCATTTCACTGTCAATCCTGTCTGCACACGTCAGGATAAGTCCACTTTGCTCGGTGATTTCACCACCGCTGCTCTGTAATTTCTTGCCACCGGCTGTAGTTTTAGGGCACATGTTGTTAAAAAGGAACCCCACCACTCTCCGCCCTCCACATCTAAATTCCATCCATCATCTCTCTGCGTCTTAGCTGTCAGAGCTCAGGAAGAGAAATTCTGAAGGCAGTGCTTATGTTGCAACTTGTAAATGAGGGCAAAACACACAAATACCCGCCGGGTTTGTCTGACTTCATAGATTAGACACACACACAAGCACACAAGCAGGCACACACACAAGCACACAAGCAAGCCGGCACACACACACACACACACACACACACACCTAATACTGTATATTACACAGGAATGTCATATATATTCATGTATGGGAATGACCAACAAGAACATTTATATTCAGTATATGGACATATACTGTATGTATTATGTACAGGAGACTTTTAGTATTATCATATGTGTTATTTAACCCTATACTCTACATGTTCAAACTGTGCTACAGATGTTACACAGCTGTGTATATAACATACGTATATGGGCTACCTACATAATCATATAAATGAACTTAAGAAAAGAAGGATTGAAGTAAAGTAAGGAGGAGTTAAGGGGCACAAAGAAGAAGAAGAAAAGATTAAATTAGCAAATAAAAGAACAAAGCTTCCTCCTGTCTCTGCTTTCTGAGGGATCTGAGCAATATGAGCCCCTGCTTGCATGCTGGCGACACCAAGTGGAAGGTTGATGTAACTGCATTGGAACTTTAATAAGCTTCAGAACAGAGACGATGTGAATTTCACTTTGGTAAAGGCTGTGAAAGTTATCTGTGTATTAGCTGCCTGCCAAACCACATTCATGAAGTAGACTAGAGCCTTCGTAGAAACGCTGAGGAATGCGTAATCAAAAATATGTTCCCTTTGTCCCATATGGAGCTGCCTGGCATGCGCTCTCTCTCAATCCCTCCGGCTTTCAATATTGAAATCCAACCTGAGCGCAACGTGAGTGTCGTCAATTCAACAGCTGCAGGGGGACGACTGGATACATGGATGAGAATGACAGAAGTACCAGAGGCCTTTAATGGAGCGGCTACTGTTCCCAGAGACCTCCAAATGACCAAATGACCCCCGCGCTCATTTACCAAAACGTTGTACTGACACGTGCTTGTTCCCGGAGATCATTTGTTGCGTGGGCTCATTACTGGGTTCATTGAGTGGATGTATAGACTATGTACATTTCTGAAACTAACAGTCCAATGATGACGAAACTTAACGGTCCAAGATGGAATGTGGAGTGCCGTTGGTCTGTAACGTCACTAAGCGATGGAAGTTATGTGGCCTGAGCTGAAGGTCAAATATCTGCAAGGACAGCGCGTATCAGGGCCACTTTACCGCCGCGATAGCTCGGCCCGCTATCGTCTGAGAATGCAGGAGGCCGGTGTCAGCACCGGATCCAAACCTGCTGGGGTGGGAGGCCAGTTTTCACCGCACAAGTGCCGGCACTTGTTGTAGGAAGACAACACTACAATTTGTCGTTTCAAGGCTTCGGTTCCCGCAGTGCATCTTGGAACTGTAATCATTCAGACAGTGCTGCTGTTTTGTTTGACATGAATTCAAGGGTCGACTGGAATTCAAGACACTGACTGCCTGAAGTAAAATTATATTTTTATCAATCAATTGTCAATCATGTACGAGAATATCTGGTAAACATTATTTAAATCTGATGGTCAAACTGTTGCAATGTACATAACACGTTACCCAATACCTTCATAGTGAGGACTTCCTGTGCCAGATCATAATGAACTTAAATGTTCAACAATTTCAAAATCGTTTCCTTATCAGTGTCCCACACATTAGTGAGAGTGCAGTCCAACACACTGTACTATTCACAACATACAGTGTGTGTACAGTGTGTGTACAGTGTGTTCTTGCTGTAATAATAGTGATGATGATGATGATTGATGATTGCAAACAGAAAATAATAAATTGGGATAAAGGGGACTTCCAGGTTGCCTGATATGAAGACAATAACCCCGACTGTCAAACAAAACAAAAGTCACTTTATAATTATTTTCTGTTCCTGAGTTTTCAACACAATGACTTTGACCCTATTTATGGGTGAAGACACACTCATGACTCAAACAGTGGGAGCTCCAGCAGATGGGATGTCCTCCACAGAGGTTTAACCCAGGATATCTGTTGAGCTGAGTGATCCATCACAGACCCCCCCCCCCCCCCTCTATCTTTAGTGTGTCACAGTGTGTGAATGGACGGTCTAACTTTATCTGGCCCTCCGTCATCCAGGCTGCTGGTATTTTTAGGGGCGGCTCTCGTTGGTAACAGCTGTGAAAGCGTTTAGTGCCTGCCAACCCCCCAAACCCCGACCCTCTCCGTCTGTCTAACTGCCGCACAATGACAGTATGAGGGCATCAGTGGACACGCCGACACATTAACCACATTGTAGCCATTTCTCTGTCCCTACCGGCCGAAATAACAACAACTAAGGGGACAAAACTAAGACATTTGACCTGTTTGACTGGGGATCACCAACTGTAACCACAAGGAGCTTCAGATGGGGCATGTGTGACCAAACAACCAGCCAAAGCAAGACCTGAGCAGAAAGGGAAGCTCTATGGACGTCTGACATTTCCAAGAGGGACTTTCCAAAGGGTCAAAGGTGTACTTGACCATTTCGAGGACTCTTTTCCTTCAGAATGATTTAAAGAGAGCTGGTAAGTTTCGATAAAATTAGAAAAAAAGGCTGAATTTGTGGTACATATCATTTGCTCATCTCTCTCTTCATGATATTTGACTTTAAACCATTATGAAATTTCTGTTTATTGCGCCAACAAAATGTTTCAGCTGGATGTGTCTGTTTACAGACTGCAAAAGACTATTTATTAAATCTTAAAGTTCTGCCAGAAAAACGTCTATCTTGCCATGACATCAGCCTCAGGTTATGTGTTCTGTCTCATATGGAGGATGAGCATCAGGTGTGACAGAGCGCCGCGTCACACTCGGGGACCATTACTTGATAGCCAAAGATGGATGTTGACAGCAGCCAGACAAATGATCCACAATATGAGAGACAGGATCAACTCCACCATCTGTACCCAGAAACCTGAAGTTAGCTTTAGCACCTACATGGCTTTAGATTGATGCTCCCTTCAGACTAAAACTCTCAGAACATCCATAATAAGGGCAACAGCAGGTATACGTACATGCTGCCAACCTAGTTTAGCCTCAGTTAGCACTGGAGCTTTGTGTGCTATGTGACACATGGGCTCCCGTGTCTTTTTTTGGACAGACAACTTTATAAATACACTCTTCAATGAGCTACAGCACCAGCTGCCACACAACCCAGTGGTTTCTGTTTGTTCAATACACACCTAACTAAACTGCTAAACATTTAGCTAAGTCTGTTTAGCATAGCTGAGCTTCGGTGGCGATGTTGTCATTTGATCAGTAATAGATCTATATTAAGCAGATGTAAAGGTTGCTTTGCTTGTAAAGAAGGATTTTGTTGATTTCTGAGCCGTTTCCATTGATTTAAACTTAAAGCTGAAATGTTTTTCCTCTATTTCACAGCTCAGTCGCTCATTTAGAAGAAGCTTCCACCACCAAACAGATTTCTTCATTCACCCTCCAAAGACATTGACATCATTATGGACATCTTTGGAGGTACTCCCCGTGTTTTAGGGTACCCACGCCCGGTGCTGGTACAGTGTGGCACAGACGCCACGCTGAGGTGTCAGATCGGTGGGGACCCGCATCCAGATGTGGTCTGGGAGCGTAAAAATGTGCCGATCTTATCTGAGGGACGCTACAAGCTCTCTGAGGAGGGGAAAGCTTACATACTCACCATCACAGGGGTTACACCACAGGATGCTGGTCAGTACATCTGCAAGGCCAGGAATAGTATAGGTGAAACCTACGCAGCTGCCACCCTCAAAGTGGAGGGGGAGGTCCAACAACAGGAAGAGGAACAATCAGGTGTCAACGGCGTGATACAATCAAGGCATGAAAATGGAGAAGCAGGACATGTGAATGGCTACTGCAAAGTGGAACAGAATGGTGAAAACAGGGAGCAGCAAAATGGAGAGGAGGTTAATGGAGAGAGCGACAAATGGAACAGGAAGATGAGTGATAAACGAGAGGAAGTTGAGCTAACATGTGACGACAGACCACGATTCCTCATCAAGCCCCTCTCGCTGCGCGTGGATCGGGGAGAAGACGCCGCATTCTCCTGTAAAATCTGGGGGACACCTGTGCCTGAGGTGGTGTGGGAGAAAGATGGCAAGAAGCTGAACGACATCTTTGAGAGCGCACACTTCAGCGTCAGTAGTCAGGACGGCAGCTGGTTCCAGCTCAAGATCTACAGAACGCGCATGCCGGACAAAGGCGTGTACACCTGCAAGGCCGTCAACTGCCACGGCCAGGCCTTGGCAGGTGCCGTCCTCCTTGTCGAGCCCGTCCCGGACCGGGAGGACAGCAAGAAGTCGTCAAACAGTCGCTCTAACAGCCAGTGGTCGCCGAAGCACAGAGGAGGGAGACACAGTTTGTCCCGGCTCACAGAGGACATGTCTTTGAACACGAAAGCCAAGAAGTTTGCAGTGGTGGAGGGGAAACACGCCAAGTTTCGATGCTTCGTGACAGGAAAACCGAAGCCTGAGATTGTGTGGAAGAAAGACGGCGCCCCCCTAGAGGCCGGGAGGCGTCATCTCATATTTGAGGACAGAGAGGGTTACTACACGCTGAAGGTTCTGTACTGTAAGGAGCAGGACACAGGCCTGTACGTGTGTGCGGCGTCAAACGCTCTCGGGAACACACTCAGCGCTGTTTACCTGTCCGTCAAAGGTAGGCGGGGCCTTCCTCCTTCCTGAATATAGATGACATTTTATCATTTACATTTTATTGTGTCATTCAAGGATTATTTGTTTTATCATTTCATTAATTTTCACTGCTGTTATGATGAGAATTTGAAGAAGTAATGTTAAGTAATGTAACAAATCAATGAGTCAGTCTATGAGTGATTCATTGTCCACATGTCTGAAGCTTTCAGTCATGAGCTGCACTTCACAGCTATTATAAAAGCACTGCGTCATCTTTTGAAGTGGTTAATTATTTTGTCCTAATCCTTCCATAATGGGCAGATAATGCTCAGGTCAAAACACTTTACCAGCTGCGGATACCAGACGTGCCAGTTTGGACTAGATTTAACATTCAGTACATAAAATACAGAAGCATTCCAGCAACTGATGACAAATTAAAGGCATTTGTAAAGTAAGAAAAAAATATATCGTAGAACATAAAAAATACTAACACTTTGGTATTAAATCCTGAACACTTTCATACCTGTTTCCTGTGTTTCCTCAGGTCCGGCTGTGCGGTTCAGGCGGCCCCTTAAAGACGTGGAGGTGAGAGAGCGGGACGTGGCCGTGTTAGAGTGCGAGGTCCCTGACGAGTCGGTCCCAGCCGCCTGGTACCTGGAGGACCAGAGGTTGATGCCCGGCAGCAAATATGGGATGGAGCAGAAAGGAACCAGACGCAAACTCACCATCCATGACGTGGGGATGGATGACGATGGTGTCTACCTCTGCGAGATGCCGGATGGAGCCAAGAGCATCGCAGAGCTGTCCGTGAAAGGTATGATAGACCTGTGGGACAAACAGAATCATCATGGGCTTTACTTTAAAGTTACAAGTATAAGCATATATTTTCCTCATAGGTACTATTATTCGTAAGCTTCCTCGCAAGCTTGAGGTGCTGGAGGGAGAGAATGCTGCTTTCTGCGTGGAGGTGGAGGAGGACGATATGGAGGTCCACTGGTTCAAAGACGGCCTGAAGCTGCACGAGACTCACCAGACCATCCTGAAGTCCTTTGGGAAAACTCACATCCTGGTCTTTGTCAACGTGGCCCATCAAGATTCTGGGGTAGTGACCTTCATTGCAGGAAGATCCAAAACCTCATCACGCCTCAAGGTCAAAGGTTAGTTACGGTGTCCATGTGAGGTTGTACCAGCCGTAGAATGGACCTCTACTCTACTGGACCATTAAATGTTGTCCTCCTCTGTCCACCAGCCACAAGACACTGCCCCCCCATCTGTCCCGGGGGAGTCAAAATGGACGTAGATGGACCCAACAGTGCACTCCTCACGTGGGTTCCAGCCCCCAACAGCCCGACCACCACTCGCTCCATGTTTGTGGTGGAGAGGCAGGAAGTGGGTTCACAAGAGTGGCAGAAATGTTTTACCTCGGAAACCGCCACGTCAGCCGACATCGGTGGCGACAACGTGACCGGTGAAGGCAATTACAGATTCAGGGTGTGTTGCATCAACAAGTACGGGCGGAGCGGCCATGTGGAGTTCCCCAAGGTGGTTCATCTAGGTGGGTTACCGACTTTTGTGAAGTGACAAAGGAACATAATGGATCATACGTTTGTGTACTGAGCAAAGTAACATCTCATTCTTTTCAGTCCCTGGGCCAAAGATTCGTAGCCGCCTCCAAAGTTGTGAAGTGATGGAAGGAGACGAAGCGCGATTCTCCATCGAGCTGTCCGCATCCATGGTTGGAAACTGGTTCCTGAACAGCACTCAGCTAAAGCACGGCGGGCGATATTCCATACATCAATCACAAACGCAACATTCATTGGTGATCCGGGACAATCGCACAACAGAAGACGCGGCAGAGATCACTTTCATAGCCAACGGAGTTCGGGATTCAGCAGTTCTCAAGGTCAAATGTACGTGTAAACAACTATCGATCCTTCATGATTATTACAATTAGTTTTTGCATAATTTTTGTCCGTTTCTTTGCAGCTGTTGTGGTGAAGTTCGGACCTTTGTCTGAGTTGGACAGCAACAAGAAAGTGGAGAGCGGAGATGCCATCGTTCTCTACTGTGAAGTCTCCCATCCCTTTGCGAAAGTCTCCTGGTTCAAGGACGGCGAAGAGCTCCATGTGACCGACAGCCTCAACATCCAATCCGATGGGAACATGAGAAGGATCGTGATCCAATCGGCCGAGGCGGCTCACTCTGGAGTTTATACATGCAAAACTACAGGGGATGACGTCAAATTCAACGTGGAGGTGGGAGGTATGAGCAAAGTGAATCTTCATCACACATCAGTATCATCATCTTCATCCCATGCTGACAGTTTAACTAAACCATCATTGAAAAGCTTCATTCCGCAATATCATGAACTGTTTTCACGTTTTTCTGGTCGTCGTACTAAGAAGCTCCTCATTCCACCTGCTAACATTTCACCAAACAACATAAACAGCTGCTCCTGGCAAGTTCTGCGAGATCCCAGAAGATGAGCGAACCAAAATCCAGGTGGCGGGCGAACCTGTGGTGCTGCAGTGCAGCGTGTCGGACCAGGACGCCCTCGTCTACTGGTACAAAGACGGCGAGCAGATCTTCAACCAGCCCGGGATAGATTTGCTGCAGGAGGGGCACAGACGAAGCCTAATTATCCAATCGGCAGATATCTCTCACGCGGGCGTCTACTCTTGTCAAATGGCCGATGACGTAGCCGAGTTTCGAGTCGAGGTCAAAGGTGATCGGCAATGATCTGCACTGTGTGGTGTCGGGGTTGATTCTGACAAATGTCTTCCATCTCAAACTAACTTTTCCCCAACTTACTCACATCCGCATTCATGACCGTTACTCTGATTCTAACTTTATTTTACTATTGTGACTCTGAGTGGTTGATGGTTCAGATCATTGGTCCTGCAAGACTAACAGTACACAGTACACTATAAGGTAGTTGTGAATTATTGTGTGATGTCACTTTGGTTTTTGCTTCTATCAAAACAAAACACATTACGGAACGTTCTGCCTCCCTCCCTTCTTTATCCACCTCTGCCTAATATCCAGCTGCTCATATCCATTCGTTCTTGCTTCCTGTTTGCTCAGGTCCACCCGTGCAGTTCAGTCCTGTCCCAGAGGAAGACCTCCACAAGAGCAGCATGGAGCTGGACCCCGTGGTGCTGCACTGTAAAGTCTCCAGGGACGATGCTGAAGTTGTGTGGTAATGAGAAAAAGAGAAAATGAAACAGAAATAACTGTCGATACTGTCGTTGTGTTCAGCTTTCACATCTGAATCCGGTGTGTCTTAGGTATAAAGATGGTGTTGAAATCCAGCCCAGTGACAACATCACCCTGCAGGTGGAGGGCACCATGAGGAGGCTCATCATCCGCTCTGCAGAGACCACAGACGCTGGAAGCTACACCTGCAGGGCAGAAAACAACAGCATTGCGTTCACAGTCAATGTCAGAGGTACCATGTCAACTTAAGCAGCTGCATGTTGTTCATTTTCATTTTGGACAATGACAGAAACAAAATGAAGTCATACCTTGGGACTCCTCACTCAGAGCCTCCAGTGATGATCGTGGAGCCCAAGGACGACGTTGTCATGGAGACCCACATCTCAGAGGAGGTCCACCTGCAGTGTGAGCTTTCCCGCACCGGCAGTCTGGTTCGCTGGTACAAAGACGGACACATTGTGGAGGCGAGCGATAACGTCCAGCTGATATCTGAGGGTCCTTACAGGAGGCTGAGCATCCTGAGTGGAACAGTGGAGGACGCTGGAGAGTATGTCTGCGAAACAGACGGAGACTCTGTCTTCTTCCAGCTTACTGTCACAGGTAAGACCTTCAGGGATTTCTAAGCTGAATGTGCTTCATTAAAAAGTAAAAAAATGAATAATTGTTATTCACTTTATTGTTTTTATAATAACACTGCTCTTCCGGTGCCTCACCAGAGCCACCAGTCCGGATAATCTCCCCCAGTGAGTCAGAGGTGGAGCTGACCCGGCTGACGTCAGAGAGGCTGGAGCTCAGCTGTGAGCTCTCCCAGGCTGATGCTCACGTCCACTGGTTCAAAGACGGCCTGGAAGTAGACGAGGGCCCCAACCTAATCCTGGAATTGCATGGGGCCCAGCGGCGGCTGGTCATTCCCAAAACCACCATGGACGACACCGGAGAGTATGCGTGTGACACAGAGGACGACTCTGTGATCTTCCTCGTGACTATTACAGGTTCGGCTGCTTCATTCACTCATGACGACACTGGTGTGCTTGTTTTATCTCATGAAGTGAATGATTTTCCATTCCTTTCTCCTATAGAGCCGGCGGCTAAGCTTACCCGTCCTGCAAGGATGCAAGACAAAGTGAGCAGCTTCTCAGGTGAACCGATGGTGCTGGAGGTGGAGGTTTCCCGGCCCAGCGCAGAGGTGAAATGGTGGATGAATGGCAAAGAGATGCAGGAGAGTGCAAACATCACCATCACTGAGGACGGACTCATCCGCCGTCTGACCATCCACTCTCCAACCCCAGGGGATTCTGGGAAATATACCTGTGATGCCGTTGATGACAAAATTGATTTCCAGGTCAAAATTACAGGTAAAAATGGGATTTCAGACAGGCATTGCAGACAAAGTTTCAGTTCAAGAAAGTTCCCATTAGTGCACAAAACAGACAGAGGGCGCTGTTCTTCTTTTTAAAGTCTTCATTTCAGCTTGTTCTTCAGCATTCTTAAGATTGCAACCCTGTATTCCCAGAGCCCCCAGTGATGATCTTGAGGAGATCAGAGGTTAAGACAAATCTGAAGTCCCTGATTGCCGATGACATTGTGCTAGAGTGCGAGCTTTCGAGGGTCAAAGCTGTCGCAAAGTGGTACAAAGACGGCTGCCGGCTGGAGGGCGATGAAAGGTTCTGCGAGGAGGAAGAAGGCGCTTTCCGCTCACTAGTCATCCTCAGCGCAGAATTAGGAGATTCAGGAGAGTACTTCCTAGATGTCGGAGATGACAGCATCACCTTTCAGGTCGTTGTAGAAGGTAAATAGATCATTTCAGTTCAGTAATGTCACGTGTGGTAGGAGGATATAGTACCCTGAAGCTTTACTTGAGAAAAATACAAATATTTTGTAAAAAATAATAATCCATTTGAACAAATACTCAAGGTTTGTTATGAAGTATTTTTACCGTCTTGATTTACACCACACATCTTTTAGCGTTATATCTTCAGTTACAGTTTATGTACTTGTGTAATACTCATTTCCTTCAACTCTTTGGCCTCAGAGCCTCCAGTGAGCATCATTGGTAACTCCAGTGGCCCAGACCACCAGGAGATGGTGGCAGGGGACGACCTGATCCTGGCGTGCGAAGTGTCCCGAGCCAATGCCCCCGTCCAGTGGTTCTGTAACGACACACTGATCACCAGCGACTCCCGGACGTACGTGGAGAGCTACGGCACTCTGAGGAAGATCATCATCTCCAACATCCAGCCCTCAGATTCTGGGAAGTACGTGTGTGATGCTGTGGATGATAAGATGATCAGCAACGTCAGGATTCAAGGTAGAATCTGAGCGTGGAAGAGCTTCTCTTGTACTGTACGAGTGTGAATTTAATCACATTCTCTTTCTCCCAAAGAACCTCCTGTTACGTTTATGAACAAGGAGGATGATGTGGTTTTGACGGGTTACGAGGGGGAGAGCCTCACCTTCACAGGATATGTGTCTAAAGAAAGCGCTCATGTACGCTGGCTGAGGGATTGGACACCTGTTGACGGAGAGCGCTACCAAACATGCATAGATGGACATAAACGCACCTTCACCATCCAGCCGCTGAGGAGATCTGATGCCGGGGAGTACACCTGTGACGTGAACACGGACCAGATCCACTTCAGCCTACTGGTCAAAGGTTAGAATGCCTTAAACGTTCAGATCAGGTTTAGATCGTGTAAACAATGACACAGAAATATTTCAGGATTTGACCTTTGTGGACTACAGAAATGAGGATCAAGTTCATCATGCCGCTTCGAGACACGGTGGCCCACGCTGACGGCATGGTGACCCTCCGCTGTGAGGTGTGTAAGCCAAAAGCAGACGTCCAGTGGCTGAGGAACGGCGTGGAGCTGGTTCCCAGCAGGAGGATCACCATCCGCGCAGACGGAGTGGAGAGAAGCTTGACCATTCACCGATTAACCAGAGAGGATGCTGGGGAGTACACCTGCGAGTCCAGAGATGACAGGACAGTGGCAACACTGAGGGTAGAGAGTAAGTATCTGATTTTCTGCATCAATACTACGACACCTTTGAAAAACTGCTCATCCTTCTTTCGTTTCTTCTTCCAGTGCCTCGGGTGGTGGAGTTCCTCACCGACCTCCACAACACCACTGTTCTGGAAGGAGAAAATGCTACTTTCAAATGTGTGGTGTCTCCTGAGGACGTCCAGCTGGTTTGGCTCATGGATAATGAAGCCATCACCCTCGGCGACCGCTTCCAGGCGACCCAAAACGGTCTGTGCCACACTTTGCTAATCAGGAAGTGCCAGATGTTTGACTGTGCCAAGATCTTGGCTGAGGCTGAGGGGCAGACGAGCAAAGCCAGCCTCAAAGTCCAGGGTAAGATTGAGTCTGGGACAGGGACCGGTGAAGTTTCCCATGAATGCATCTAGAATGTTCCTCTCCATCCGTCCCGTTTAGAGGCTCAGGTCATGTTTACGAAGAAGATGGAGGCAGTGATGGCGGAGGAGCTCGGGGAGGCCACCTTGGAGACGGAGATCACTCTGGAGATGGGGGAGGTCCAGTGGATGAGGCAGGGCGTGGTGATCCAGCCCGGACCGCGACACGCGCTGGGTCAGGACGGCTGTAAGCGCAGGTTGACCATCACCAACCTGAGCCTGTCGGACCGAGGGACGTATCGCTGTGAGACGCTGCATGACCGCACGCAGGTCAAACTCAACGTGGAGCGTAAGTTCTACAGCTCATATTGAGGCTGACTGAGGCATTTTGATGACTTGAACCGATCGCTCTAACATGTGCAGCGGTAAGAATCGCCTTCGCCTGCTTTAGAAACACATCATCTGTGCTGTTACACAATAGTGCCAGGGGCGGCTGAAGGTGTCTGTCATGTGTTAAACATAGCTGCTGATGCACTCAGACTCACTACCATATGACAAACAGTTCCCTTTCTAAACCAGCTAACAATTTCAACCCCCAACCTTGAGGAAGTAACCTTTAAGATGTCATAATGGTCAGCTTCCATAACATTATAGATCATCCTCCTTGTTCCCCCCTCCCCTTTAAATAAATTATATAGAAAATGAATAGAAAAAAGCTGGTGGCTCAAGCTACAAGCTACTCATAAGCTCCTGAGCAAAAGTAGCAAACTACATTCACTGTGGCTTTAATGTCAAAGCAAGTAGCTACACCAGTTGTTGCTAGCAATCCCCAACACTGTTTTATTACAAAGAGTGTTTTGGTTTTAGGGTCCTGACTTATCAGTGTGTTTACTTCCTGTTTTCTCGGTCAATGCAGCGCGTAAGATCTCTATCCGCAAAGGCCTCACCGACCAGGAGACGTTTGAGCGGGAGACGACCTCGTTTGAGGTGGAGCTCTCCCACGCCGACGTGGAGGGAGTATGGCAGAAGGACGGCATCCGCGTGAAGCCAAACCACCAGTGGAGGGTGAGCACCAACGGGCGACTCCACGGCCTCACCCTGTCCAACCTCACGCTGGAGGACACGGGCACCATCGTCTTCTCTGCTGAGGGGGTCCGCACCACCGCCAGGCTCACCATCAAAGGTAAACACAATCATTAAGGGTTTAGATCCCGTCGGCGACCACCAGAGGTCGACAGAGAACCACTTAGGTCTTGAGAGAACCACAACATCATGTTAGATTACATATTAGAGAGCAAAAATGTGTATTGGTTCAATTACTAATTGATTGATTGATTGATTGATTGATTGAATGTTGACAGAGACTCCAGTGTCTATCCTCAAACCGCTGGACAATATTCGTGTGGAGGAGGATTTTCCTGCCACGCTTGAGTGTGAATTCACCAGACAAAACGTGGAGGTCAAGTGGTTCAAGGTAGAAAACAAACAAACATCACAATCTTTAGCATAAGTTTATGTTTTTGCTGTGGTAATGCATCAGACAGTAATTCCTCTTGCACCTTGTCGCCCCTTGTCTGTCAATCAGAATGGGACGGAGCTGAAGCCGGGCAAGAACTGCCGGATCTACTCCATGGGCCGGAAGAGGTTCTATCAGATCCTGCTGTGCTCGCGGGCTGATTCGGGCAATTACACATGTGACACGGGGGAAATCAGCACTTCCTGTTCGCTAGAGGTTTTTGGTGGGTGTTTGAACTGGAACCAGTAAAATCAACTACTAGACTTTGTATTCCTCCTGTTAGATGGTGTGTAGATATTGCTGTGTGTTTTGTTTCCGACCTCTATTATCGCTTCCACAGAGCACACATTGGAGATCGTGCACGACCTGGAGGACCTCTACATCCAGGAGGACCAGAACGCCGTCTTCATGTGCGAGGTCTCACTGGAGGACGTGGCTGCAGAATGGCACAAAGACGGGCACAAGATAAGATCAACCAGCACAATCAAGATCCGCACGGAAGGTCAGGGAAACCACAGATCTGGAAATTAACGATTATTATATAAATTAAGCAGAACTTTTGAGCTGTTGTTGGAAATTGAAAATTTGGTGTCGTCTGCCAGGGACTAAGCACTTCCTCCTGATGTGTGGCGTCAAAGCTGAAGACTCTGGAGAAATCCTCTTTGTAGCCAGAGACGTAGAGTCTACAGCGTTGCTTGAGGTAGAGGGTAAGTCTGAATTTATTTTCCCAATGTTACTTGTCTGATCTATGAGCAGCTATATATATATATACACGGTATTTCGCATCCTCATTTCAGAGCTACCGGTTACCATCGTAAAGCCCCTACGAGACCGGACAGCACTGGAGAAACACCGCGTGATCCTGGAGTGCACCGTCTCCTCGCCTCGCTGCAGCGCCATCTGGTTCAAGGGCAAAGAAGAGCTGGCTCCCTCAGACCGAGTGGAGATCCTGGCTGACGACTGCTCCCACAAATTGGTGATCCAGCAGGTAGCGGTGGAGGACGAGGGCGTCTACAGCGTGGAAATCGGGGAGCACACGTCTAAAGCCAAGCTGATGGTGGAGAGTAAGTGATGGTGAAAGGATGGAAGTTGGGTTTTTAGGTGTCATAAAGTTGAATTAACCCTTTCCCTCTGTGGTGCTGTAGCTCAGGCCCTGGTAATGGTCAAAGACTTGGAGGACGAAGAGGTGATGGAGTCTGAGCCGGCGTGTTTCCAGTGCGAGGTGTCCGTTGACATAAACAAACCTCCCGTCTGGAGTCTGAACGGAGAGACCCTGAAGTCCGGCCCCTCGGTGCGCCTGGAGAGTCACGGGACCGTCCACAAACTCACCCTGAAGGACACCAGCGCCGACATGAGCGGGACGGTTAAGTTCACCCTGGGGAAGGCCAAGAGCAGCGCCACGCTGAGTGTGATGTAGAAAGAAGAGACAAACGCAAGTGACAGAGAGAGAGAGAGAGAGGAAGTGAGGAAACTGACTGCAACAACAGGAAATGCAGAAACTTCTCAGCATCACCTTGTTGTGTTTGGATGGATTGTACTTGATTGAATTGAGGGTTTTATGAGAAGGTATTTTCTTTTTTTTTCTACAATGTAGATTTTTTTCTGATACCGATTCCAAGCTGATACTTAATTTAAGTTCTTGTATGTTTGCTCACAAAATGAAATAAACTGATTTAGTTCATGATCACAAACACATTGGAGTCGTGTGTGTGTGTGTGTGTGTGTGTGTGTGTGTGTGTGTGTGTGTGTTACATAATGAACAATCATAATGAGTCGTGTCAAATCTCAGTTTACAGCAACAATTCAGGGTTTCTGTTCATTTTGGAAGGATGTAAAAAAAAAAAGCATCTGGACTTTTTTTTTGTCTTCATTTAGCATTTATGGGGGAAAAATGTCATTATTACAAACAGTCCATATATATAATTTGGCATGATAAAAGAACAATTAGGTTACATCTAAATCAATCACGAGTACAGTAACATGAGTATTCCATATATTAATGTAATTTGTTTGCTTTATTACTGTGCAAAACAAAATATACATATCTACTGAATGTGTAAGAAGTACAGTATCAGCGAACGACCGAGCCCGTAGTGACACCACACGTCAAATGTGATCAAATGACTGAATATTCCTATAAATAATCCTCTTCTCTGGCAAATCCATCAAAAAGAAAACAGCATGGGCGTTGAATCCGAGACAGGATCATGGCTTTACATGAAAAACAACAATATTGGAACAATATTTACCCTGTTATGTGCCTACAACAGTACAAACTAAACCCTCTTAGTTACTTGCTGGTGTTTTTAATCCATATATTACTTATTAATATATGAGGTAACCGATCGGGTCTTGCGAGAAACCCATATGAAAAGAATTGAAAAAAAAGAAATCAGTAATTATTTAGACGGTAAGCTGGCTAATTTGATTGAGAAAATCTGTTAAATGTAGCAAAGTCTGTTAAATAAGGTGGATTTCATTAATTGGCGTCCCGGCCTCTCAGTTTGCACCACGAGCCTGCAAAAGGAAGCTGAGTCAGATCCACCGTTTCATTCATCAGTGTGGACGTGTTGTTGTCAACGGATACAAGGGGGGCGTCGCCAAGATGGAGGCCACGTTGCTCCTCACAGCCAAGCTCACCGAGCATAAATGAATCCCTCCAATTCCACCTTAAACTCCTCCATCTCCTTACACCACACTTTGTTCGTTCAAACCTAAAGAGGGACACATTCTGTATCATGTAAGACAGCATCACTGCGTCTGATTGGTCCTTTAACTATGTGATGTGTCCATTTCCCCGCCTACACGCCTGGTTACACACATACACGCACACACACACACACACTCTGAGCACGTATGGCCAGCATCCGTGTTTGGCATTAGCTCAGGCCAATCAGAACAGAGCAGGCTTAATAAGGTCTGTTTTCACTCAGTATGCATATTGAAGCATTGCAAAGGTTTCAAACAGAGACACAAAATGAAAATCTGCCTCATACGTCCCCTTTAATGTTCCATAGATGGACTCCTCTATGATTCCTCACAGAATGATTGGTGGATGATAACATGGCAGCTGTGGCGTGTTTATATCTCCAGTTTAAACCGAGCAGGAAACACCTAAACATCACATGGACGCATGAGAGGCGACAGAAGGGAACAGAAAGTGTTTTTATGAAACAGCGTTTAGCCGTTTCTGGGTGGATCTCTGCGTTCAATCTGGACTGAATTAAGTCACTTGTTGCTTAAGAAAATCTGTGCCAGTACACACACACACACACACACACACACACACACACACACACACACACACACACTTTACAACAAAATCCTGAAAGTGTTTCCAGTCTTTGTGTACCGCCGGTGGAAATGAAACCTTCTGTACTTCCAAGTTTTACGAGAACAAAGCCGACGAGCCAGAACCTCATGTCTTTTTTTTTTGCAACATACAACTTTCCTTTCCTTTCCCCTTCCGAGCGCCCGCAGTCCTTAGAACGCTGCAGAAACAAAGAATAGGAAAAAAAGATGTTCCAGTTTTGCTCGTGGTTGTAAACACGTCACAAAACTGAAGCCCACTCTTCTTCTGCAACGCCAAACACCACGACCAACCATCTACCCATCACACACACAGTCTCACAAACCTGTCTAAACCAAGTCCTCTCTGGCATCTGTTCACACACACACACACACACACACACACACACACACACACACACACACACACACACACACACACACACACACACACACACACACACACACACACACACACACACACACACACACACACACACACACACACACACACACACACACACACACACACACACACACACACACACAGACACACACACACACACACACACACATATAAATATTAGTGTTGTTGGAGGAGAGGAAGCTGGTTTCTCATGAATTCAGGCTCATCAGGTCGTTAAAGGGGCGTTTGACTACTTTTTGCTGCGACATCATCAGAATAGAGCTCAGTCTGTAGGACACAGAAGCCTCGCTAAGTGTAAAGTGCTGTCCAGTCTCTTTACTTTACTATGAGTCTGTTTGACAACTCGCACCCACGTCGGGGGTTTGTGTGTGTTTGATCATACTCAGTTGTAACACTCGTGATTATCCAGGAATAAGTGATCACGCCGCTCGTCGAAACTCTAAAACAACAGCTCAGGATGGGGGGGGAGGGGGGTTGGGCCGACGCTGGGAGCTGGGATGAGTGACAGAGGGAAGAATAAGGGTTAAAAAGGCACCACAGCACGTCTGGGTCCACCGACCGACACAGTTTATAGAGCTTAGAGTTTATAAACCAGCCCCAAACTTTCCTCTTCACTTCTTTGTCCCCACTCGGGAGTTTGGAGGTCAGTGACGTTGCGGAAAAAAAGTCTATCCAACATCTGCTGCTTGGTTTAAAGATCAAAAAGGGGCAATTTAAAGGCAAGGCTCAGGCAGAAGTTCCCCGGTTAGCCAGGAGGTGGCAGTGATGACGCAGTAAGAGTCAGTGAGACGCCCTCCTCTGCTGCAGGAAGGCCTTGATACTGGGCAGGTACTCGCTGGTTCTTTATGTTCTTCTCTGTGTGATTTTCTTCCCGAGCCGAGACGTAAAATAAAGCCGAGCGCCGCTAGCTGGCCGCCCCCTGCTGCTTGAGGACGCTGTAGACATTGTCCACTTTGCTCAGCCTCTCGAAGAACGGGATGAGGTCCAGCAGCTCGGTGTCGGACATGTCGTCGAACCACGAGGCCACGGGAACCTGGGGAGGGGGGGGGGGGGGGAAACACAGAGCGGAGAGTGAAACCCTGCAGCCTGGGCTCCGTGCGTGCGGCGTCCTGTTACACAACATCCACATCTACTCACCGCGTTGTCGGGGTGGAAGATGTAGGAGGCGGGGGAGTTGTCCACGATGATGACCTTGTTCAGGTCGCGGCCCAGGCGACTCAGGTCCTTGACGTAATTTCCCCGGTGGAAGACGCAGGACTCGCGGAAGAGGCGACAGCGGAAAGCCCCCCACTTATCCAGGAGATCAGACACGGGGTCGGCGTACTGCAACCAGACATGAGGTCACAATGTGAGAGACAACACTGCAACGATTGAGTTTGTACATTAACTTCATTCAATGGAGCTCAATGCTGATAAGGTTTGAGAAGAAGCAGGCGCAAAGAGCAACACACCCCTAAAGACTCCAATCAGGCTCAGATATTATCAATCAACCAACAACGAGTTCAGTTTCAGGTGCGGGTCTCCTCACCTTGGCTAAGCTAGCGGTGAACAGGATGCACTCAAACAGTTCGCCCATCCTCTTCAGGAACTCGTCTACATGCGGCCTCTTCAGGACATACACCTGACACACACACACACACACACACACACACACACACACACACACACACACACACACACACACACACACACACACACACACACACACACACACACACACACACACACACACACACACACACACACACACACACACACACACACACACACACACACACACACACACACACACACACCGAGCGGGGAGGGAGAGAGAACTATGAGGACTATGAGGATATACATAGAGGTAATGCATGGACAGCCTACAGTTTCTATTAAACAGGTTTGTACAAGTCCTCCACATATTTCAGAAACCTCCGCTGACAGATTTGTTGAAGCGTCTGTCGGCTTTAGGTTTCAGTTCAGACTCTGGGAGGGGAACTTGATTAAGAACACCACATATAAAGTCTCCTCATCCGTGATGTTCCTCCGCTTCTTTCCCTCCGTGCAGCGCCGGTGGCTGAGGGCGGCGTTCCTGAACCAAGTCATCCGGAATAGGCTGTGCTTGTCTGAACAAACCTATCCTGGATTACTTGAATCAGGCCCGGGCCGACACGCTGCTGCGTCATCCCAGCTGCTCCCGTCATCAAATCCCTTAAACGCTGCCCGCGCCGGGGAACGCTGACCACGCCGCGGGCACCTGCACGGGTTACAGAGCGGAACCCACACTGTTAATCTTACCTGGTGCACCGTCCCATCGATCTCCACGGGGATGATGAAGTCGGCGTTGTTCACGGGCTGCGGGCGACAATCAACAACCACGTTAACGCCAGAGAAGATACGAGGAACTGCCTGGGTCTTACCGTATGACAGAGATAAATAGAGTTAATGCAAGACAGATGCGGGTAGTGTGTGTGCGTGTGTGTGTGTGTGTGTGTGTGTGTGCGGGCTCAAAAAGCAGCCAGTCCAGGCTCGGCGTCTGCCAACAATGACTGAAATGCTGCTGTGGCTGCCAACAGAGACCACAAGGAACAAAACGTCGGCCTTATAGAGCGTTACTGCTGCTTAATCATAACTCTGTGATGATGTCACACACACACACACACACACACACACACACACACACACACACACACACACACACACACACACACACACACACACACACACACACACACACACACACACACACACACACACCTTGAAGGAGCTGTGGACGAGCGTCTCGTCCAGATCGATGACCACGCAGATCTTCCCGGAGTCTTTCGACTTGGCCGGCGGCAGCAGGGGCTTGACCTGCATCTGACCAGAAACAACACACACACATTTACACACAGACCTAGGGGAGGCGGGAGAGATGGAGGTCATGGCGTTCAAAGGGAGACGTGTCCACGCACCTTGGAGACTGTTCCATTCTCCTCCACCAGCAGGGGGGCGTTGTTGTTGACGGGCGGCGACTCAGGCTGCTCCCGACACACGCAGCACAACAGGCTGGAGAGCAGGCGGCCGCGCCGGGGCTTCTTAGTAGAGAGGGACGGAGAGGAGCCTGTGGAGGGGGGCGGGGTCACAGGAGGAGGTCAGTGTCAGGTGCCTGGTGCAAAGCATGCTGGGATCTTGGGAGGAGATCATACATGAAGATGATGGTACGTTTGAGCGCAAGGGGAACGCTCCCCGTGAAGTTTGGATTGCCAATGCGGCTAATCACGTAATCCAACTGTTGCCATGACGTTGAAACTAGTAAGTTGATTGACAGGCTTATAAAGTGGACACTAAAGTCACACTGTACTGTGACATGTAGACGACCTGCAGACCTCAGCTGGATCCTTGTGTAATGGTTAACCTGTGTCACACTCTACTGAGCAGCGTCAGGGTTTGATTCAGCAGGAAAGACTGGTTCTTTAGCTCCGCCCCCTCAGGTTCACCCAACCAATTAGATTCATTCTGCCACAAACACACCAGCAAATGTCCCCAAACATAAAACTTGAGATGATTGGCTGAGAACTCTTGGTTTCCGTCTCTGTCTCTCTCTCCATCTGTCTTTGTGACCATGCAGTCTCACTGTCTCTTCATTTGTCTCCCATCCTGTCTCTCTCTCTCAGTCTGTCTCTCCCTGCCCCCCCACCCCCCATTCTTTCTTTCTTTCTTTCCTCCTGCTGCTGCATTTGTGGACTAGCAGCCGCGTTGGGTCTTTTGCCGCTCGGGGCCATAACAGGAAGAGGAAACAGACGGGTATCAGTGCAGGAAGCAACCTGCCATGATGTTTTAAGCGAAGCCGGCGATACGATTATCCATCTAGTCTCTTATTCTTCATCCTGAGCGTCTAGTTCAGCTCGCATCAGCTCTTATTTCCTTTCAGGCAGGCTTTTATTGTGAAAAAACATATTCTAACTTATACAGTAATTCAAACATCACACATTATGAGGTCATCCCCCCCCCCCCCCGGTGTCGCCTCTCACTGAGGTCAGAAACATGACTGATGTGACTACGACATGCTGACTGTAGAACATAGAAGAGACATTAATAGCGTTTATAAAAGCTAAATTAGAACGCTGAGGAGGAAGGAGGACATTTATGGGGAAAGAACAGAACAACTGCAGAGAACAGCGGCGACAAAGAGCAGGACGTCTCCTGAGTCGTGAATCATTAAGACGGCGTTCTGGGACTAATGGATCACTTTCTGACACAGTAGAAATGTCCTGACATTAAGTTCCTAACGACTTTATATTCTGAAAGTGTCTGGCTGTGTGTGGGATGTACAATTATTCAATCATAAATGTTGTAAAGTCTGTGATTCACCTACAGTGTGTGAGAATCAGACTGGAGAGGAAACAGAATCGGCGTGGAGAGCAAACACAAAGCCCAGGTAATCAGTGTGAGTTAGTTTGTTTGTGTTCACATCACCAAACAACGCGACAACAAACCGGAGATGAAATCAAACTCCAGCTCAAACTTATTTCCTAAACACGGCCGGGGAACTGTAAGATCCTCCACAAGTTCATTCCCATCACATTTTTTGAAAAACAGAGTCATGCATTCAATCAGCATTTTATCATCTCGGGACGTGTGTGTGTGTGTGTGTGTGTGTGTGGAATAATTTAAGTCTTCACACTCTTGATCGGAGCTTCTGAAGCTGAAGTCCCAAACATGTTCACTGATAATGAACACAACTGAACACGGACATGTTCACTTCTTTAAAATAGAGGTATTGATTTTGTGCGACCCCAGGTGGGGCCTCGAGCCACAGGTTGAGCCGATCTACAGCTGCGACTACTGGACGAAAATCTTCCTTAATGTGGATTTGGCCAATAACTGAACGACACTTTTGTCCCTTTGAGAGACATTCTGTTATATGGGAGTGTAATGATGACATCGTTTATAAACCCAATGATTTCAATGTATGACAGTCAGAATCAATAAATATACAATCTATGGTGCTCGAAATGTTTCAATCTGACTGTGATCTTCTTCAGGAGAGTAAACAGGACACCGGGGGCCGACCTGGTCACATTGTGGGTTATGTAAGAGTTTAGGCTGAGCTACAACTTTTCACTAAGAGATCACTTTCATCCATACGATCTAGTCTAGTATGTGTGTGTGCGTTTGTTTGTTTTGTGTGTACTCCAGACTGAATAAAAGATTGATTTACATTTACATTTCCTCTGCTGTGGCTGTCAGTCAGAGCCTAAATGACTCAGTGACAGTAATAAGGGTTAACAGTCCCACTCACATGGTCCTGGCCGTGTTTACTCAGAGGTGATGTCAGCCGGCTTGATTATTCACTAACCCTGCATTTACACTCTGTTATCTCGCTCCTGTTTATACAGAAATCTGCAACTCGACACTAAATAGGTACAGTCAGTGTTATGTGGCTGATGTACAGTAAATGAACTGTACAATACGATAATACGATCACTTTGTGCAGATTTGTTGGTTTTGCTATGAAGGAATGTAGGTTAAAGTTTAATTGTGCTATTTAAATGCTGTAAGGTTTTACTATGCTACCAATTCACCAGAAGTTATTCAAATCATTGACCAATCACGTGAAAATACACACATACAATATACACATTCACACTTAGACACAATGAACAAAAGGTTGTTTCTATGAATATTCTAATTCCTATTGATCCATTGACGATCAGTTTTCATATATTGATAACTCATGACATTGCTATTGCATCGTTAACGAACTCAAATGAAGTTAATATCGATTGAGTTACAACTTTGCCAGTTAATTCAGTTTAGTTCTTTTAATCAACATCAACAATCATGACGTCATTTCCGCCGCTCTCTCCACAGGCCAAAGGGCCGCGACCATAAACTATGCAAAGTGAAATAGTGACAGTTTTGGTGTTTTAGAACGCTTAATGCAAAGTTTGATGAGGATTAGTGGGTTTTTTGCAGAATAAATGACCGTTTTGTTTGTTGCAACTCAGACTGCTGCGTGTCCATGTTTAGGGTTGTAAACTTTGCATTGAAAAAAAAAAGTTTTTACATGTAAGCAAAACCCTCCCAAAGAAGGCCGACTCACCCCTCTCCGCCGCGGCTTTGCTCCCCTCTTCATCCCGGCTGACCTGCGTGATAATTGAGGCTGGATTGTCCATCGCGTCCAGCTCCGCTCCACCGCGCGCGCCTCCCGGGTTCAACTTCGATGCTGTCCCGCGACTCGGTGCATCAAATCCCGGCTAACACGCAGGGAAACGCCGCTGAACTCCGCCGGGAAACATCGCTGCAAAAGTTCGCTTGTGACGCGTCCACCATTACACGTCGACTGCTCGGTCACGGCGCCAATGAATCTACTTTGATTGGTTTACTCGTGTTAGTTGATGTAAAGGAGTTTCCAACTTTGATTCAATATGGAGCTCAACTCCACTTTGCAATTTCAAGATACAAACATGGAGGTTTCAAGGCTTCCCATTTGACTTAAAGTGGCGCAGCAACAGAACGGCAGCGGTTGACGCCTCCTCCGCACCCGGATGGAACTTTGACGAGGATCCCTTGAAGTTAAAGTTCAAAACTTTACTACTTAGCAACTCTGGGGCTATTTTTGTCAAATACAACGAGTTGGGCGACATTTTACGCAAATAAACACGAGTACTTGCAACGATATTTGATTTTGTGGCGGAAATAACATCACCAAGACGGACGGACACTTTTGAGGCTACAAATGGCTGAACGAGTCGACAGACCAAAGCCAGCGGATGTCATCCAGGCACATTGCTGTTATGGCACGCGCGTTCGATCGAGTAGTTGTGAAGTTTTGCTATATTGTGCAGATTTAACCGTCAGATTTACGCGATTACGTGTTTGTCGTGTGTAATTATGTAATTTTGTGTTTCGTGATGAGTTTCTGTAAAACCTTCGGACGAGTGACGGTGAAGAAACGCCCAGTTTGGGTTCCCTTGAAACTGCCTAGAGCAAGGGAGCGTCTCACAAGTCCTATTACTGCTTGTAATGTACATTAAAAATATAGATTGAAAACTGCATGATGGTTGATCGTCTCGGTTTAATATATACATATTGCAAAACATCTATGTATCATGTATTTGTGCAGCTTCTTTATTATGTTTACTATCAACAATAAAGGTCTGAACTCTGATGGTGTGATTTCGCTCATCAATTATGATTTAAGTATTCAGGTATCAGGAGAGAAAGGAGACAATTTCCCCAATTGTATCAATAGTTTATTACATACTATCTCATAAAAACATTTTCAACTGTTTTTCACATATAAACACCGCAAATTGTTACATTTACAAATCTTCAGCCGTCCAAATTCATACAAAAAGAACACTGTGATAGAGCAATACACAAGGCATTCTATTATTACAAGGACCGCCTGCACTGTATGTACGTATTTAGGCATGTATGCGTGTGAGTAAGAATCTATATGTGTTTCTAAGTCCAAATATTCAGTTCATCATAAAAGTTTTTTGCTTTATTCTAATCGAGTCTATTATGGATTAATACTAATGACATCACATTTACCAGATAAATATTTTGGATATTGATCCGTTTTAGGCACTGACTTGGTGATCATGTTTTGACAAACCTGACCAACCAATGGTAACACTGAGAAACCACAGCAATCTACCAGTGTTTGACTTTAACCTGACATTATCTACATTACTGACTGCTTTTCATACACTTTTATTACAGTTAACTTCAGATTTCACCACAGAACAATAAGTTGTACCACAAATTGCTAGGTTACCCTAAAACAGTTCATTTTTACTGTGTGAATCTTAACACCAATCACAAAGACACTCCTCTTTTTTTGCCTTTATACTATTTGAAAAGTGAATCAAAAATGCTCACCGCGCGCACACACACACATGCAAATAAATTAACATGAAAAAGTAAACAATTTCAAGAAAAAAAAGTATTTTTGGTTTCTGGGTAAGGAAATGCACAAATAAATTAGCAGCTTAAATCATGGTACATTCACACATGTTGTTTACTACTGAATTTAGTGAGATAAACAAGGCTGCACTGTAAAAACAAACAGAAAAAAACGGATGTCCCGGTCTGATCGTGCAGAGTGAAGACCGGATATCTATGTGCAATGTCAGAATTCATCATGTGGCCAAAGGTTATGAAGTAGAAAGCAACAGGAGAAACTGCGCAAACAATCAAAAGAAAAACAAAGAACATCCCGCGTCCTTTCAGTAGATTGACAGTTTACCAGCCGAACATAACTTCATCCATTCGAGAACAACAGCGTCAAACAGCGTCCTGCTTCTCTTTCATCTCTCTTTCTTTCACCTTGTGTGTGTTTCTCTTAAATCTCAGAATCCCAATACTGTTGAGTCCTACCAAAATAACACACTTACACACTTTCACACACGCTCCTCTTGCTTCTTTGGATATTTCTACTCTCCGTCTGTCTACAGCTCGGCACGCTGTTGCCTTGCGCGACACCTCAAACTGAAACAGCCGTGCCAGTTTGTCTCATTTTGGGTCGAGACCTTGCGGGGGGGTCCCGGAGTTGGCGGTCTTGGGTGAGCCCTGGTACGTCCGCAGCAGGACTTTGTGCTTGGTCGCGCTCTCTGTGCGCCGGTTCTGTTGCTCCACCAGGAACTCTTTGAGTTGGCTGGTGGTGAAGGTGAGAGTCTGCCTCCTCAGCTTCATCAGGTAGGAGTCCTGCAGCCAGGCGTGTGTGAAACAGTCCCGTGTGGTTGGACGGGCCCTGGAAATACACACGTGTTAAACAAAGTCACCTTGAAGCACAACATGGAGATCAATATGTCCTCGGCACTCACCAAGGGTAACTGCTGAGCATCTTCTTGAGGAAGGTGGAGGCACTTTGGGACACATTTGAGTACAGCTTTGTCGGGTCAAATCTCGCAATCTGGATTTTGGATTCTATCTGCAGAGGGTCTTTGTCTTCAAAAGGCAGCCTGCCACTAAGCCTGATCGCAAATAGACAGGAATTACAGGGATTAAAGGGTTAAACTGAACTCTCCTTTCAAATATTTAGGAAGATTCTAAGAAGAAGCCTGGATAGTCCACTTACATAATGTAGGTGATCACTCCAATAGCCCAAATATCTGCAGGGGGGCCCAACACGTCACCTTTCACCATCTCAGGGGCTTCAATCACAGGATTACAATTTCACACACTGTACATATACATTCATGTAGCTGAATGAGTCAAGTTTGAAGTTTTGTAATCTGGGAAGTATTAGCGTCTGTGCTCACCCATATACTCCAGTATTCCTGTTGCTGTTCCTGACTCCTGCTGTGTCAGATGAAGGGGATTGAAGCTCTGGGCGCTCCCAAAGTCCACGATTTTGATGCTGTTGAGGCTGGTCACCATGATGTTGTCCGGCTTGAGGTCCAGATGGAGGACGCGGCGGTTGTGGAGGTACTCAACTCCCTGCAGGATCTGCACCAGGTAGCCCACCACGTCATCCTCAGAGTAACGGAACCTGATGTTGGCAAAATACATTACAGTAGCCATTGAGCAAGGCACTGAACCTATAAATACTATTGCTGTGCTGTGTGCGTATGTGTGAGGTGGGGTACCTGTCTATGAGGCTGTAAAGCAGTTCTTTGCCCGTGCAGTTATCGGCCACCAGCACCAGGTAGCGCGGCGTGACGTAGGCTTCATGGAGAGCCATGACCTTCTCGTTGTGTAGGGACTTCAGGATCTCGTACTCCCTCAGTATGTTCTGCTTGTTCTCCTTGTTGTATGGAACAATCTTTGCCATGAAGATTTTGCCGGTTGCATTCTCTCGGCACTCGCGGACGACTCCAAAACGACCCCTGGAAATAAGATCGCACGACATTTTTATTCAACCAACTGAAGCAGACTGAAGCAGAATGTCTGGAGCGTCCCGGAGCTTCCTCACCTGGCTTTCTCCTCGAGGAAGGTGTAGGGTTTCTGCGGAATCCCCTGTCGTAGACCTGTGGATGGGGTGGCTCGTCCCGATGGCGTCCCTTGGGTGGGAGTGCCCGCCCCTTCCCCGATGGGGCTTAGGCCGGACGCTTGAAGGACTTGAGGTGTGAAGCAGACGGGAGAGGGAGTGACACGAGAGGCGGTGGTGGGGGGGACGTACGTAGGCAGGGCGGCAAAAGCGGGTTTGGTGGGGGTTGGCGGTGGGGTTACGAGCGAGCTAGTGGGTGATATAGGTGGGGTCTGGGTCATGGGCGACACCACGTTGACGGGGCTCTGCGGTTTTGGGAGGACGAATGGAGGGGGGGGCTTGACTGTTGTGGAAGACGGAAGACTGGGGCTTATTTTTCGGTTTGCCGCCTCCTCTTTCGAAGCCCCTGCTGATAGAGAAGGAGGGTTTGTTTCGGGGCTGGAAGGTGAGGAGGACGGAGGTGTGGGAGGGGTCACAAGTTTGGACGGCGGCGAGGCGGTTGACGCGGGCGAAAGAGCAGGGGGCGCTGTATCTCTGTGGGAGGAGGAGGAGGAGGAATTGATCTGGACAAATTTGAGTGGAGGTGCTGTGTGTGAGGGGGCGACCGTGGGTTCGGCTGGGGTAGGGACCGTCTGTACCACCACCACAGCTGGTGAGGCTCCTCCCACTGTGAACACACAAACAGAGCGATGCATGTAAACACATCCTGACGCACATTTGGGTGGAGTTGTAACCTAACCGGTGTCAGGTGTTACCTTTGGAGTGTAAGCTGGAGGGGGCGGAGCTGTTGCTATGCGGCCCCTGACCCGCCTTGTTGACGCAGGCGACACGGAACCTAAAGGTGTCGCCTAGTGGAAGATCTGTGACATTGTAGTAGCAGTCTGTCACGCCGGTAGCGACAGTCAGCCAGTTAGCTTCTCCTGCAGAACAGAGGGAAGAAATGATGACGATAGAGACGCAGTGGAAAGAAGAAGATCAGGGTTGATAAGATAAAATAAAGGGAAAAATCATGTGTTGACCGAGCAATGGGAAACGAGTTGTTCTAGCACATTCAACAGCAGATGGCAGTGTGGTCCAAGTTATATTCCTCATAAAACAGATTAGATTTGAGGCACAATATGAGACTCAGTAGTTACTGCTGAAGAATACATGAAACATCTCCTGCTGTGTCATATTTGTGAGTCGAGCTGAATTCAAATGCAAATGAGTTTGTGACGCATCATCCTGTGACCCATCAGACCCTGAATACGCTCTAATCTCACACTTTCATCCTCCGCGCTTTCATATAATCATGACTCACTGTGGACGGCGACAGAAGCTTTGGCGGCGGTTGCGTGCACTCCCCTGCTCCCTCGCCGACTGACTCACTCTCTCTCTAAGTGGCATCGGAGGATTTGGACGTTGGTTTTCGCCAAGTACAGCGTGACAAACACTGGCCAAGCTGTTTCCACACTATTACCCAGGAAGAATTCACTCCCTTTTGCATTTGATGGTCGTAGGCCTGCAGCCACAATCCACACACTGAAAATACCCAGAGTACACATCCGGGATGTATTTTTCCGATCATAAAATGCACCGGCAGCTCTCAGAGTGGAGCGGGGTGTGAAGTCTGGATGAAAAACCGTGGTATACTGTGTGATAAAACAGAGTAATGCTTCCTCACCCTCTGTCTTCCTCTCCAGGTTGTAACTGCAGGGGGCCTTGGTGTCCGCAGGCTTCCAGAGCACCAGGGCCGTGTTGTTGTAGGTCTGGGCGACCTCGGGGGTCTCGGGACGTTTGGGAACACCTGGAGCGGCGGGAGAGAGAGAGGAGGAGGGATCAAGTGGCGTCCTTACGGAGGATATCAAAGGCAAATGATGTGATGACGTGAGTTAATCTGCTGCTGAACTGCATTAATATTCATACACAATCTATTGAAATTCAAACTGTAACTCTCCCTTAAAATGGAATTATGTGAAACCCTCAATGATTCCACACCATTATGAGGATGGCCCAGTTAATGGAGGACAGCAGCAGATGGTTCCTCCGGTGGGAGAACTCACACACACACACACACACACACACACACACACACACACACACACACACACACACACACACATATCCACAAGCGACTTACACGCTATGGAGATTGTACAGGAGGTGGTGATGGTTGCGATGGGGTTGGCGGCCACACACTCGTACACTCCAGCGTCCCTCCGGCTGGTCCTCATCATCCGGAGCAGCTGCCTGCCATCTGGGTGGGAGATCAGGTTCACTCTGTCCTCCACCACCACCAGCGGTTTACGATCTGGAACACACAAAGTATGAAAGCGTGAGGACGACGATAAGGAAGAGGAGCGAGGAGGAGGAGGAGGAGGAGGAGGAGGAGGAAGATCTGATCTGAGACAGGAGACGTTTCTGATACCTTTCATCCATGCGATTTCCGGATGCGGGCTGCCGGCTGGAAGGCAGCTGAGAGTGACGGGTTCTCCTTCCAGTAAAACCTGGTCTCTCAGCTTGATGTGAAACACGGGGGCGAAATCCGAGGCGGAGCGGATGAAGTGCTGGCTGTGGGACGAAGCGTCTTCTGCGTCTGTGGAGCCGGGTGGAGCCAGGTCAGGCTGGGAGTCCTTCTTGTCCTTCCTGCTCCTGGTCAAACCCCACCTGTCCCATCGCGACCGCCGGTCGCTCTCAGAGGCTTTTTCCGACTGGACGCTCGCTGTGGATTCGATCGACTCCTTGGACGCGCCGCCGCCCGTCTGCTTTGCCAGCTGGTTCTCCGGGATGCCCATGCCTTTGAGGCCACGACCTTCAGATTGGGAATGACGATGTCTGGAAAACAGGGGAGTTCTCTTCCCCTCCGACTCTCCCATTCGCTCTTCAGACTGACTTCGGCTCTTGGTCGACGCCGCTGCCACTTTGTCCTCAAACCTTTGCTTCATGGCCAGCACCGGGGAGTCGCTGACCGTTTTTAAATCCTTCGCCGCTAAATCTTTCTGACCCCCCTCAGCTTGCGTCTTCCCATCTTTCCCTTTCCTCTCCTCTGACTGGGTCCTTATCTTGCCAGCGATTCCTGCCACTTTGGACTCAAACCTGCGCCTCATGGAGGAAACCGTTGACTCCTCTGTTTTCCTCTGTTCCCTCTCATCTAATTGCCTCTCGGCTGCTGCACTGTTCAGCACTGTTGTATCCAGGGACTTACTGCGACCAATGGCCCAGGAAACCCGTTTGCTGGCAGAGGTTTCCTGCGCCCCCTGCGGCTTTTCCTCTTTCGCTCTCTCTCCTTTTGACTTCTCAGCCTTTTTATCGGCGGATGGTGATCTCTTGCCTCGCAGAGATAACCTCCCCAATAAGCTCAGGCCCACCTCCTTATCCACCTCTCTCAAATCTTGAACAGACTTCGATTTCTCCTGCAATCCTACGGGAGCCATCTGGAGAGGCCCTCCCGTCTGCCCCGGCCGGTAAACGTCTTCGCCGCCCCCTGACGCTCTCCGGCTCATCACAGGCGATTTCTCCTCCTCTGATTTGTTCCTGGTCAGTCTTTTGAGGCCCCGGGTTAGAGACGACTCCCTCTTCTTAAACCTGGCTTCAAACACCTCCTGCGAGTCGATGTCTTTGATGTCTGTCCTCAGCACGGGCCGGCGAGGGGTGGTCGGACAATCGGGGACAATGGAATTGACAGATTGGTCAGCACTCGCCACTTTGGCAAACACGGCTGGATGTTCAGGTAATGTGCTGGTGTCTGTGGACTTTGTGTCATCAGTGGTGGTCACGGATTGGGAGTCGTCCTCTTCTTCCAGGTTTGATTCATGGTTTGATTTCCTCTCTTCTTCGCTGTCTTCAATGACGATGGCTGGAGGCAGAACGGAGGGCGATTCTAAGTGGGCGTTGGTCCATTTCTCTGTCATCCCGTTTATTTTGGTATTCCTCACATTCATGCGTTGCATGTCTTGGAGTTCTTTCCTGGGTTGGTCCGCTCTGTCCGGGCTGGGCAGTATGAAGGAGGAGTTGTGTGTTGGTGAGGAAGACGTGGGCTCCTGCATCGTCTCTTCCGTCAGCGCGGACATGGATGTCGCCTCCTGGAGCTTCTTCCCTTCTATGCTGCTGTTGCTTGCAGACGGGATTTCTAAGGGGGCTCCAAACCTCCGGTGCAGGGGCATGGGCTCGGAATCCCCCTGAGTGAAGGAGGAGCTTTTCCTGAAAACTCGGGTCTTGGGATGATCCTCCATGGGATTTTCAGACGACGCGGCCCTGGCGAGTGTCGGCGCTGGCGCTCTGGAACTCCTCAAATTCCGATCCAAAGACCCTGTTCGCCTCTCGTCGTCCATGCCCAGCGTCTCGAACAAGGGTCCCCGCAGGCCGCTCATCTTCTTCTCCATGTTTCCTCCCCTGAGCAGCCGCTGCCTCATCAGTTCCAGTTTTAAGGCGTAGTCCTCCTGGCTCAGATTGGCGGCCCCGGGGCTCGGGCTGCGGTCGGGCAGCTCCATGGACACGGCCTTCTTCAGACTCTTCTGACATGCTTCTGCGTTTTCATTGGCCGCGCCCTCGTCCGCATCGATGTGGAGCAGCAGTGCCGAGTCAGCAGAACTGCCCCTCCTCATCGTCGCCCGTCTGGCCTTCGTCTGGGATTCCTCCGACTCCACACTGGAGCCTTTCTTCAGGGGAGCTCGTTTTGTCTTCACCGTTTTCTCCTCATCAGGATTCCCCTCTTCATCTCTCATCCCCTCGTCAGCAGCTCCTCTTTCCCCCTCGACCTCCCTGTCCTCCTTCACACCTGCAGCACCACTGGGCCATGCGGCGACATCCTCATCCCCTGGGATCTCATTAAGGGACACCCTGGACCCAGAGAAGGCCATGGACAGCGGCATGGGAATGAAGGGAAGCTCGTCCACGTCTGCATCTGAATCTGAGGAAGAGGAGGGCGGCGGCGAGCCTTCTTTCAGGTGCCGAGCCACAGCTATGGACACGTGGCTAGACGAGTCGTCCAGGAGCTCTGGGATGGTTCGCATCACCATCTTGGATTTATAGTTGATCAGGGAACGCTGGTGAAAACAAAGAAAAGGCAGCAACATTATGAGAAATCCAGCGCAGATCCACCTTCACACTGCGTCTCTGTTACTGAGCTCAGAGCGTCTCTACCTGCCATCGCCTCCTCGCCAACACCTGCTTCAACATCGCTGTGCTGATGCTTTTGTTTGTTGTGGCCTGGAAGACAAAACACATCGTTAAGATCGCGTCGGTATAAATAGCAAACACGCAATTCTTTGAAGGAGCTGGATGGATAACAGATACGGCACCTTAAACCAGGAGTGACGAAGGCAGTCCATGGCACTGGGTCTCCTAGAGCAGAGAGAGCAGACGATGTTAGATGCTGATGTCAGAGAGCTAAAGGGGATCATTGTCTGTCATCGAGGCGCTCACAGTCTGTCCACCACCAGGAGCTTGATGACAAATCCCTTGGCTTCTTTGCCAAAGTCGGAGAACATGCTCTCCTCGAACGCCACGTTGTAGTTGCGAATGTTTAAGGCGGTGGCTCTGTCGTTCTCGCCGGCAAAAGGGGAAACGCCAGTGAGGCTGAAATGAAAACAAAAACACACACCGGGGGTCGAGGCCTTGTATGTGCAAACACAAACACATCCATGGTCAGTGTGTTAGATGGCAGAATGCTCAGCGCCGTACCAGAGATATGTGATGACACCGACGGGCCTGAGGAGGAGGAGGAGCACAGGAGGAAGATGTTAGGGAACATTAGGGAACGACAGCTCAGAAAGTCAACGCTTTGTGTTTGGACTTGTTGCAGGAAACAGCGAGACGTCTGCAGCCTGCAGCTGACAGGTGGCTTACCATATGTCTGTTGCCATGGAGACGGGAGTTTGGTTAACAATCTCTGGTGCGACATATTCCGGCGTGCCGTATTTGCAGTAGCGCTCCTCCGACGCCTCCAGCTTCAAGGCGTTCCCGAAGTCACATATGCGGATCTGATCGCTGCTGGGACTCGACATCAAGACGTTCTCTGGCTGTGTGGGTGTGTGTAAATGTGTGTGTGGGAGGGGGGGTATAGACAGGGACAACACTATTAGGCTACTTCAACAAATAAAGTGGTCAAGTGAATACTGGTGACCTTTGGAGGAGCTCTACCTTTATGTCCAGGTGGGCGATGTTTCGTCCGTGCAGGTAGCGCAGACCTTCCACAACCTGCTTCACGCCAGAGCGGATCTACAAAGGAGAGAAGGAAACAAAGGAAGTAAAGGAACAAGTTGCATTGCGTGAAAGTGAATGGAGAAGTGCAGGAAACGGCGTCCGATGCAAACCTCCGATTCCAAAACCGTCGTTTTCTTCGCGATCCTCCCCAGGAATTCCTCGTGACATCTTTGCATGCCGGGTTGAGGAAAAGCACGTCGAACCAGGAGCACGAAGACGTTTGAAAAGCAAAGACAAGCTGCTGCACTGGACCTTTAAGGATACAACTCTGTGATGAGCACCAGGACGTTCTTCTTCTCGAAAGCGTCGTGGAAGTAGAGGATCCTCTGGTGGTCCAGGTCGGACAGCAGCTCCATCTCGTGGAGGGCTGCCGCCTTCCTCTTCCCCCGCGCCGAGGTAAACTTGGCGGCAAACTCGGCCTTGCCCTTCTTCTGCGTGGCCCTCTTCACGTAGGAGAAAGCCCCCCTGGGTGGGTGAGGACATTAACAGGTTCAGTCGGTCACGCATTGGCCTTTCCTTGCTTTGCTTTTGTGTCGCCGGAATCGAGAAAAGACACCAAAAGAATATCGGGAGGATTATCACACTAATACCATGGCAACGGATCAACAGTTAAGTACTGTTTCTTAGCTTTGTTGTGATTTACTACTACAATCCTTCAAATGGAGAATCTGTCCTGGCATCTTTCATCAACCGTCGGTGCCAACATCAACCAAGTAACTGTAGTCTGGTGACAACACTCCACGCCTTCCAGCGACGGGAACAATTTACAGCCAGGCCGCTACATTACAGCCTCTCCTCGCCTCGCTCCACCACTGACGCCGATTAAATCATGTTTCGCCACAACCTAATGCATTTCTTCTTCCCCCGCTGACCTTTCTGTAGCCTCGCCGCTGCTCTTCTGTGGAGTGTAAATGTCTGTGTAAGTGTCTCTGCTCCGTCCTGCTCGCTGACTCATCGCCGCTCTCTGTCTGGTCGTTTCAGAGAGTGTGTATATTGGGTTATGTCAGCCTGTAACGCTCCATAATTCCACCTTAAATATATCTTAATCTTATATCAATTTGCTCTTTTTTTTAGAGGGGTAATCACTTGGGCTGCCCCCCCGGCCCCCCGCTCGGAGGCACTACTGTCCGTCTCACTCACCTCCCTATCTCTTTGTGGATGTCATAGTAATCAGTCAGACGCCTCATCTTCCTCAGAATGGTTCCCTCGTCTTCCATGGGCTCCACCGCTTGTTTTCGCTCTGCGCACAGAAACAACAGCCATTTTCATTTGTGTGAGTGTGTGTGTGGGTGTGTGTGTGTGTGTGTGTGCACGTGTGTGTGTCAGTATAGTGACAGATGGTTTCATGTGGCACCTCGTGGTCTCGCCCATATGCTGCAGATTTAGAGGTTCGATTTTCAACGACATGCTTAAACTGGTATTCATGCGGAAGCAAATTTTGTAATAACCTGAATGAAACACTGAAACACTTTGGCGTTGTCGGCGTCCCAAGAACTCACCTGTGTGGACTGTGACCTCGGCCTTGCAGGAGTTGGACCCGGCCAGGTTCTTGGCGGTGGAGGTGTACACACCGGAGTGTTCCGGTTGAGCATTCAGGACCACCAGGGAGTATTCTGGATCATCATACACAAAGGTGAAGTGGCTGCTTTCAGAGAGAAGCTCATCATCCTGCAAATCAATAAAGAAATCTATACATTATTCAATTTATTCACTCTTTGTCCCAAGCGTGTTGCTGGTTGGATATAAATTCAAATGTGCTTGCGATGGCGGTTCTTCTGGTCTCAGTCGTACCTTGTACCACAGGATATCAGGCTCTGGTTTCCCCTCCACCACCACAGCCAAGCGGGACGTCTCGCCCACATCCACGTCCAAATCCTCCATGATGGTCTCAAACTTGGGCGGCTCTACGAAAAGGATGAAAGCAGAAGGAATGGACAAAACTGTTTTATAGTTAATTATGTATAATTATGCTAATTCATGAAATGTATGAAAGCTGCACTGTAAAAATCATCAACTGACATTTTAGCTCATGAGAATCCTGAGTTTTTTGAATTGCTGCAAAATTCTTGATAATTATAGAAATAAACAATTAAAAATGCAAAAACAAAATTAATATTGTGCTAATTTTTTTGGGAAAAATTCCTAAAAAAAAAGCGAAAAAAATCCATAAAAAAAAGAAGAGAAAATCCTAAAAAAAAAGAGAAACATTCCTATGAAAAGAGAAAAGTTCCTTAAAAAAAGAGAAACATTTTAAATAAAATAAATATCATGATGATGATGAATTAATGAATAAACATTATTGGCACAAATGTCTGTGTGTGTCAGCTTCAGTTAAATACACAGAGCAGCTCGTGGTAACAGAGCGTTTACGATGCCTGGCTCTCTCTGGCGCTGACCTGCGGCGGCCAGCTGCAGCGTGCACAGGTCGCTGCCAAACTGGTTGCTGGCCATCACCACCAACTGGCCCACGTCGGTGCTCCTGACACGCTGGAGCTTCAGGCAGTGCTGGTCATCATCTGGCATGCTCATCTCACACACGCCCGGCCGGCTCGCCAGCACCACGCCCCTCCTGGAGGACAACACAGCACAAGGCAGCAGGCAGGTCACTAAGGCAACCAACAAAGCGATAGTTTCAACTTCATATTTGTGTCATTTGTTTTGGGGAAGGTTGTTGCAAGTCTTTTTGATGATTGTAAATGTGTGACTCCAGTCCAAGTGGAGTCTATTTCCTGTCACTGCAGTCTAAATACTCTAAACCAACATGTAAACAACATAATATAATGTTAAGACAACAACAGATACAAACAGCATCATTACTTTAACTTGCAGCAAAGTGCAGGTCCATTCTGTGACAAGAACGTCTTGAGTCCTAATGGAGTTTGAGTCTAAATAAGAGGAAAACAGGAAACAGCTCCATCTGTAACTCTGCACTAAATCCGTACAAATCAGTGGTTGAGGACAGAACCAACAACTTTTCTCTTCCTCCCCCGTCTTTTAGTTTTGCAGCAGCAGCAGCAGCGTAGAATCTAAATGAAACAGCTCCAGTTCTCACAGTGAGCTCCACAGGCCTGCAGCTGTAATCTCAGGCTGGCTCCTGCTTTGCTCTCCACACCCGAGCTGTGCGTCCAACCAACATGTTCAACCAAGGGAAACCAGCTGAAAACAAGCTGCTGGCCGTCTGAGAACTACTGCGGAAGAGTTGACGCCGGATTTCAAACAGCTCGGGGCAGAAAGGTCCCCTATCAGGTCCTCATCAGGAGCCCCCTCAGCATACCAACCAGGAGTCCAAACACGTGGATTCAGTGATGTGGGATCGTGTTTCCTGCCTTGTATTGCGTCCGTATACGCATCACTCACCTTTTCCAGGTGACGGCGGCGTGCACGTGGTTCAGCGTGATGGTGATGCTCGCCGGCTGGTTCTCAACCACAAACACCACCTCGGGTTTGTCTGCAATGATCGGCGCTTTCCTCAAATACGGACCTGAAAATGTAAAAAGCGGATCCTACGTTAGTGGTGAAAGGTAAACAGGGCCGTTCCTGATGATCTGTGCGGTTCTGTACCTTTGTCCAGGAGCTGGACCAGGTCAGAGGACGGGGACGGCTTGCTGAGCGTCTTGCCAGTGGACGTGACGACTCTGAAGGCGTAGCGGACTCCTTTGGGCAGAGACGTGACGGTGTAGCCGGTCTCTCTCAGGTTGGACGCGACCACAGACCACTGGATGGAGCCCAGGGGCTGCTGCTGGAGTGTGTAGAGCAGCGAGCTCACATCTGCACACACACACACACACACGTGGGGCGGCTCAGTCATCCACTTTAACACACTTAAACAACGCAATCAACAGTGGCTCTTCTTCTCTTACCTAACGAAGGGTCCAGCCTCTTTGGCCTCTTCCAGCTGAGGCTGATGGTTTTCCCTGTGATGGCCTCGATCACCGGAGCGCCGTCAGGAGGATCAGGAATGATGTCTGAGCAGGAATGGATCAAATAAGGTCAACACACACACGCGCTGATTCAACGTCGCTATGGGGGGAAATCTGACATTCGCCGTACCTGTGACGTATAAGTGAGCGTAGCAGGCGGCCTTGCCCACTTTGTTGGCGATGACACTCTTGTAGACGCCGCCGTGAGCGTGACAAGCACTCCGGATGAGCAGACTGTGGGCATCCCTGTCTGAAGGACAGAGACACAGAGTGAGCTCGGGTTCTCCCCCCTCTCCCCCTCTCCCCCCTCCCAGCCTCAGCTTGCCGTTCCTTACACTGGGTCATCTTCCTCTCCTCGCTGCTTTCGATGCGTTTGCCGTTGTGGTACCAGGCGATGGTCGGGTACGGCAGGCCGGACACTTTGCATTTCAGCAGCGCCTCTTTCCCCTCGATCACCTCCACGTCGGCCAGAGGTTTGACAAAGTCCGGCATGGTCCTCTTCTCCACCTCGCTGTCCAGCGACTCAGGCTCCTCGGGAATGGATGGCATCTTCTCCAACTTCGTCCTGGAAGAGGAAAAGACCTTTCTTTATATCTATAAGAACGTTGAATCCTTTCTAGAGTGTCCTTTGGTGTCCGTCTTACATGTGAGAGGTGATGGCAGCTCTGGACTCTTGCACGTACAGCTCGGCAGTGCACTGGGACTTCCCGTGAAAGTTCTGAGCGACAGCTGAGTAGAAGCCCTCCGTGTCGCTGCTGACGTGGGCGATGACCAGCGAGTGGCGGCCGCCTTCTTGGAGGAAGCGAATGTTGTCGCTCTCCTCGACTCGGGCCTCTGAGGGTGCGTGCAGGGCAAAGGAGACGCTCGGGAAAGAGTTTCACAGATCATCGTGGTGAAGAGTAATCGCCACGCAGTCTTACCAAAATGCATCCAGGTGACTTTAGGAGCGGGCGAGCCGCTGACCTTGCAGTCAAACCGAGCAGTGCGACCTTCAATGACCTCCAGGATGTCCAGTTTGCGGGTGAACAGAGGCTCCTTGGTGGGCGTGACCTTCAGCCTGGCACTTGTGGTCACCTCCTCTGTAAAGAGAGGGAGACAGATCCTGGGTCAAATGATATGTTTAAGGGTTTCCCAGCATCATGTCATGGATTCCAGGTGAGTGTGGAGTCGAGGCGTTTTTTTTACCTTTGGCGGTGCTCAGCTTGCAAACGTACGTTCCACTGTCATCTTCATGTACTGAATTGAGAAGGAGACGGCACCTTTATGATAAAACAAGGAATAAAATCTGTTTATAACCATCAAACAGCTGCTGACAGACACCTGAGACACCTGAAACACCTGTGGACACCTGTGGACACCTGTGGACACCTGTGGACACCTGTGGACGCCTCAACACACCTCTTGCCGTCAAAGTGCATCTTGCAGTTGAGCAGCGCCGGCTGGATCAGCTTCCCGTCGGTCAGCCAGTCCACCTCCACGTCCGGAGGCCCGCCCATGTGACATTCAAACATGGCCGACTCGCCGGCCCTCACCGCCACATCCTGTACCTCTCTGGTGACGCTCAGTGCCGTGGGTGCGGAAGCTGCTGATGAAAGCGTAGTTCAGCACCGTCACATTCTCCCTTCGTCACTTTGAAGTCTCAATTCCTCACCTTTGACCTCCACTCTGCACTGGGCCTGCTGGGCTCCGTGCTCGTTGATGATCCTGCACACGTACAGCCCGGCGTCAGACCTCTGGGCCGAGGACACTCTCATTTCGCCGCTGCCGTCCTCCGTCTCTCGCGCGGTGAATCGCCCGACCGTCTTCAGCGACACTCTGTCCTTCAGCCTGGGGTCAAAACAAAGTGGCTGTCACAGTCATTTACGCTCAGGTGTCTGCCGGCGGCCGGCGTGAGACAGCGTAGCGGTTAGTCACCCTGAGGAGATCTGGGTTTGTATTGATGCTCCCGACCTGAGACGTCGGCCTGCGTTGAGGATTTAGAGGCTCCAGTAAATGTGTCTTACCAGTAAACCAGAGGGTTGGGCCGCCCGCACACTCTTACTGAGATGGAGAAGTCTTGGCCTTCAGTCACCGTTTGGTCACAGGGCGCCACCTATTAAAGCAACAACACAGATCAGAGTGTGAAATGTAAGACAGAGAGTTTTTCAGGCGTTCATGCTCTGATCTAAACATCATAACATCCTTCTCCTCGGCTAATCATAAAGCAGGAAGCGTGATGACGTTGAGGCAGGCTGAGCTTTAGTCTACCCCTGCAAAAAGGTGAAAACTTGGGTTCCAACGATACAAATATGGATCCAGAAGCTAGAGATCCAGAAGCTAGAGCCAGACTAAAATGTGAGTTCCAGATTTGAGACGTTCCACCTCCTACCTGGAATGATGGAGCTTCTTGGAGGTGGACACTTGGCGCGTCCCCGACCTCCATGGCGTCCCCCTGAGGACTGAGGGGGTCCTCGTCCCACTGGGCGGGGCTACCGGCCGGTCTCCCACCCTGCGCTGGCGTCGCCCCTGCGAGAGGAGAAGAGCGACACGGGCGGCGGGATGAGATTTATGCAACTTTAATTCATTTAGGATTGAGGTCGTGAAGATGCCGGCTCTGATTTACACTCCTTTTAATTTGGGTAATTAAGTGCAAATTCCAAGGAAATGTGTTTTAGTGCAGCGACACGATGCTGCGTTAAACCTTTGGATGGGAGAAACCTGCCAGGGCTCTGATGTTTATGTGCCTGCGTCTCTCTGGGTGATTACTTTTGCCAAGATGAGCAGTTGGCAAAGCTTTAGAGATGAGAGGACCACACACACACACACACACACACACACACACACACACACTTTTAGAGCGAAGTGACCGTAACGGCACAGATAATGAATTAATCCCATAATCCCTGACCCAATCATCGGCTGATTCCCATGGAGCTGCCGAGCAAAATCGCCGTGTCTGGAGTCCAAATGAATTCACTTCTGTTTCAGAGACAAAGCCACGCCTCCTCCGCACGCCTGCCCGTCTATTTCTGTCTCTGGAAAACGTCAAAATCAGAGGATGAGATAGAAACACAAGATGGACAATTAGCAGCAGATTGACGGCGAAATAAGACACAGAATATGGAGTGAACCTACCGAGCGCCACATCTGGAGCTACGCCTGTGTGCGGAGGAGAAACTATTCACGTAAACCTGCCAACTCTTACGCAAAAGCCTGCACAGAGCGCTTCCCTCCTCCTCCTCCTCCTCCTCCTGTTCTGGCTCCTGCTTCTCGTCACTGTCACTGTCCGCTCTCTGCACGGCTCCCTGTCCTGCTGAAATGTCACCTCGCTCACCAGGAGGAAGAGGTAAAAGGTAGAGGTGCGTCTCGGCGGCGAGGGCGAGCGGGGCAAACTTTCTCATTCTCACCCACTGTGTCGGCTTCCACTGCCCAAACTGAACTCTCCTCTAAAGTGACTCACACAATCTGCACACAACACACTCTCCCAATTTGGGACTGCGTGAGAAATCTGCACAGATGAAAAGAGGCGAAAGCTCCGGCGCGATCTCACCTGGGGGGACGTGAAGCAGACTGCATTTACCCCAGAGAACAAGAGGGCCGGCTATAAATACACCGGGCCGCTCCGACTCCACCGGCCTAATATGGCAAAGCAGAGCCGCCTGCTGGAGCGCCTTGTTGACAAAAGTGTGGAAAGTGCAGGTTGTGTTAACACGAGCTGCATTCATACACACACACACACACACACACACACACACACACACTCCTCAGCAGCATTCTCTCATCATTCGTAACACAAACCGTTTTACAGAAAGGCACATCTGCTTTGTTTACTCCCGATTCTGAATACCAAGGCTGCACTCTAGCTGTGTGTGTTTGTGTGTGTGTGTGTGTGTGTGTGTGTGTGTGACGGTTCTGTGTTCCAGCTTAGCGCCATCAAGATTTAATGGGTTGCCACGGCAACTCTGGCTGCGAGGCGCCCCGGCCAGGATGCGGCGCTCCAGCGGGCCTCTGTAGCCGTTAGAGACGGAGGAGGCTGGCGGGGAGATTAGAGTCGGGTTTCGTACCGCCGCCTCGTTTCCGTTGCGGTTGTTTTTGCTTGAGCACGTGTTCATTGGTTCGCGCCGTTTGTGACAGCAAATCCCGCCGCGTGTTACAGCTCGGGTGCGGGGAAACCTCGCCTTGACCTGCGATGGGTTTGTAAAAGGGCGTTTGCTCAAGGGTACCTGTCAGGGGGCGGCTCCCCTTCTCCTCCCGGCCGGTGGAGGCCACGGTGACCAGCGGAGGACCTTCAGCTGGCTCGTCCTCAGCAGACATGTAGGAGTCGTCGGATGCGTCCCCTGAAGAGGACGACACGTTAGTAAGGTCTCTTAAATGGGTCGGACTAATTTAAGCGGCTTTGGAATCTTTTCTCAGGTTCTCATCAGTGAGTCTGGGTCCTGCGGCGGGAACCTGACCTACATACACACACATGTACTACTTTGACTACTACCACCTCATATTTTTCCAGAGTTTTCTGCTCCCTACCTTCTTCTGGAGACGCAGGTGGAACGGGTCGGCCTTTCCTGCTCTTGCGGCGGCTCCCCTCGCTCTTCCTCGTCACGTTCCCGCCTCCCTCGTCGTTCCCGCCTGGGAGGCTTCCCGTCTCCATGGGCTCGTCCTCCACTAGGATGGTGGGGATGGTCAGCTTGGGGGCGGGAGAGCTTCGCCCCACCTCTGCCTTCCTGCGTTTGAGGAGGGGGCTGGCAGAGGGGGTGGGCGATGGCGTGAGACGCGGGGGTTTCGCGGGACAGACGGACTGGACGGCCCCCGACTCCCTCACGCTGAGCGGAGACGCTCTCCCCCCCGTGGGACTGGGGGATCTGCGGTGGCTCTGGGGGTCCCTGCTCCGGTCCTTCATCAGGTCTTTGTCGGTTGTGAGGAAGGGTTTCACAGCTGGAGAGCTCTGTGGTGTTTCCCTGTGTGCAAACAGACACACACACACAAATCATTTAGAGTAGAATTGAAGTGGTTTCAGAACGCTTCTCTGATGCTGCTGATCTAAAGTGAATCTGATAAACACACACACACACATATTCACTAGTATAGATTATCTCATCCAACCTGGAGAGGCTCATCTTTGTGCCTGTTGGCAATGGTTGCCGTGGTAACTGGTGAACTGGTGCAGTCTCCATGGTAACAGAGATTTTCCCCGTGCATTGTGGAGATGAGCTTCCCACTGGTTCCTCCTGTGAATTCGTCTGTGTCTTCCCGTCCCTCGGAGCTTTGGCGCTTTGACTCCTGGTAACCTCGCCGTCGTTCTGTCTCACGCCGTCGCTCTGTCTCACGCCGTCGCTCTGTCTCACGCTGTCGCTCTGTCTCACGTCGTGGCTCTGTCTGACCCCGTCTCTCCTTCCTTCCAGCGCTCGCTCCCTGGCCTCCAGCTTCTCCACCACTTGAGGAGGAATGGGCTGGACCTTGCCCCCCGTCGCCCTCTCTCTCTGAGGCAGCTGCTCGGTGGAGAACGCCTTCTTCATGCTCGGCTTCCCCACCAGCTTCTTGATCCTCTGGAGCTCCTCGGCGAACTTGCTCTGGTAGCTCTGGACCCTCTGGGAGTAGCTGGTCTTGTCTTCCAAAGAGGAGGCCCTCTGTTTGAACGCCACTCGCTTCTTGGCCGCGTCCTGCAGGATCCGTCCCTCCTGCTTGTTGGGGCCTCCCGTCTTTGCGGCGTTGTCGTCGGAGTCGCAGGAAGCCGCTCGTCCGAGCCCGGCCAGAGCGCGACCCGATACGGCCCCCCCGCCTCCCGGCAGGCTCGCCCTTCGCTCCTCAAACGCCCTGACCTTGTCGAATATGTTGGGCCCTGCACGAGCCAGCTTGGGTGTCATCCCACTGCTGTCAGCGCTCATGGGAGACTTCTGGTCCCTCTTAGCAGATTGGGGATCTGAGGCTTTGGATTTGGCCGCTGCACCTCCTACAGATTGGTCTTGGGTCGGTGTGCCGATGCCGTTTTTGCACAAACTGTGAGATTTCTGGTCTGGCAAAGAAGAAACGGGAACATTTTGCAGGGGAGAAGAAGACAGGGGGGCGCGAGAGGAGAGCCCCTCAGGTTCATCAGCGCTCTGAGTCCTGGAGGAAGGAGGATTGAGGGGAAATGGAGCATTAGGTGTGAATGAGAGCTGGAGTGCAGCTTGGAGGCTTTGGAGGAGCAATAAAGAAGCAGATTAATGTCCGTCTGAGGCACTGTTTCCTGTTTCTGTGTTTTCTCTGTGAGTTCTTTTGTCTTTACATAGTTTTCTGCGTCTCATTTTCAGAGACAAACGTATGGGGGAAATGTAAAACCAAACGACAGAGAAAAGAACAGACATAAACGACTGCGGCCCACATTTAAGATATCTTACAAGACTTGAATCTGGCTGTGATAAAAAGTGGGAGCGAGTCTCTGACAGCAGCAGCAGCAACAGCAACCCGGGGTGTGTAGGGAGAAAGAGGGACAGGAAGTGCGAGTGAGGAATCCAGAATCACAACTCCAGCCGGGACAAAATGCCAACTCCAAATATAAAAAACTCATGCCTGAAAATAAACCCTGCAAAGTGAAAACGCATGCTAATATTAGCTTGGATCAAAGTCAGGAACCCATGCATGCCACGGCAAACCTACAAAGATGCGGCGTGAATCCAAAAGTGAGCGCCTCTAGAAAACGTGCGGTGGGGGTTCAAAAGTGCGGTCACAGTTTTCAGAATGTGACACAGAAGCAGATTGTAGCGTTGTGTTCCGTCTAACGGCGATAAGAAACATCAGGAGCGAGCCGTTAGTATCACAGCAAACCAAAACAGAGTCAAAGGAAAGTGTGACGTCCATAATAGAAGACTGGAAAAGCTCAAATGTAGGAAATAAGAGTACAAAAAAGTGTCAATCTATAAACGACACATGGGGTCAGATTTTGGCGTGTTGGGTCAATGAGAGGAAGTTTGCCTTGTGTGTGTGAGTTTGGGGGGGTTTGGGTTTGGGGCCAGTCTGTTGTGTGTTTTGGGCAGAATCCTCAAAAGAAGCAGCCATGTGCTATAACGGCATAGAAAACGTTCTTCCTCTGTAGAGGCTGAACATGCTCCCATAGTAGTCGCTGCCTACAGATACACTTTCCTCTGAGCCCTGAACGGGCCGGGCCAGGTTAGCGTGAGAGGCACGGATCAGCGGCTCCACACCCAGGTGGCGGACGGGGGGGGCCCCCTCTGCGGGAGCCCCGCCGAGGGCTTGCCTGGCGTTGGGGTTGGAGGGGTCCAGGTGCGGCCCTGGAGGACGGGAGCCCAGCGCCCGCAGCTCCCGCTCAACCACCGGGTCGTAGCCGCCGGGGAGGGCGGCCCTGCGATCCAATGCGTCCGGGCCGTAGTCCATCATCCTCCCTCCGTCAGCTGGAGAGAGAGAGAGAGGGAGAGGGAGAGGAAGAGAGGGAGGGAGAGAGGGAGGGAGAGGGAGAGAGAGGGAGTGACGGAAGGGGGGGGGGAGACAGAGAGATGAAGTAAAGACAAAATGCAGACAAATAGATTAAAAAACAATGGAGAGATATTAGATTTGTGAGATTCTGCCGAGAGAGGAAAAATAAAGGGAAAGATTCAATATTCTTACTGCATCACGGCACAGAGAAGAGAGGCAGGGGAGAGGTAAATGGATGAGATGCATGAAGAACAGCGAGTTCATCAATAAGTACAAATGTAATCAGCAAAAAATGGATAAGATGGATAAAGAGTATATTGATCGCTTGGAAACAGGAAATGAAACAAAAAAGCGGCAGGGCAACATTGGGAGTGTGCATCACTTAAACCAGACCCCCCGTCCTCCCCCCCCCCACCTCCCCCCACCCCACCTCACAAATCAGGTAATGATTGACGTTTTAGTGATGAGCGACGGGAGACAGGAACGCTACGGAAGCGAAAAGAAAGAGCAGTCAGCATGTTGCCGTAACGACGGGAACCTGGGAGGGAGGCGGGGGGTTGGGGGGGTTGGGGGGGGGGTCGCAAATGATCCTGAGTCAGCTGCACGCACGCACGCACACACACACACACACACACACACACACTGAAGCATATGAGCTCCTTGCCAGTAAGCAAAGAAACCAATCGGGACGTAAGATAGCAAAGTTTCATTTTTGCTCTCAAGGCCCCAAATTACACAAAAACCTTTTTTCCCCTAAACTCCGCCGCTCGTCTGAAAATGACATTGACTGTTCTGTTGTTTCTACGCGGATCATTAAACAAGTCGCCCACGCTTCTGAACTCTCCTCCAATCTGCTGCCACATTAACATGAGAGTCATTTTCAGACGCTCCCTTGCAGAAAGCAGCTATATAGAGGATCTGATCACCATGGTCACCACGGTAACCTTCACTCTCCTGGCTCATGAAGCTATTTTTGAATCAGGTGCCATTATCCAGATAAGTCAACCTTCCATTAACCGCCGCTGATTTGATTTAGCACATCAGCGAGCTTCCACGATCACGTCCACCACATCTGGACACTCGTGGAGACAAGAGGGCTTCACAAATCATCAGGGGGGGAAATGGATCAGAGAGGGAAGAGGGGAAGAGGGGAAGAGGGGAAGAGGGGAAGAGGGGAAGAGGGGAAGAGGAGCCGCGGTGTCGTGGCGTTTTGTATGCAGCCGAGGCGATGAGCGCGTTCCTTAGCAGAGAACAAATAATGAATCACCTCACCCCCCCTCTCTCTCTCTCTCTCTCTGGGGGCAGCGTCAGCTCGCCTACACGAAACCTTAGAAAGTGCAAACGCTCTCGGTACGGGCGAGGGAAGAATCTAGCGTGTCTTTCTGAGAGAAGAGAGGGTTGTCGATATCTCTGATCTATATTCAGACTTTCTGTTGCCTGGGAGGGAGCGAATGGAGCCCGAGGAGGAGGGGGGAGGGGGAGGGGGGGCGGGGGGTCACGGACGCTTTGAGACGGCGCTCATCCTTCACCTTCTCATCTCTACGGCGCCGTAGAGTAATGCTGATGAGGGAGCAGAGCAGTGATTCAAGTGAAGAGGAGACGCTGGCCAGAGGCGTGTAAATCGTCTCAATCAATCACATTTTTATCTTTACGTCAATTTTTGTGGCGTGAAATATAAATGAAGTGCTCCACAGACTGAGGCAAGAAGGGTCATCAAAGGGGAGGGGCCAGAGCTCACACACACACACACACACACACACACACGGAGGAGAGGCAGGCAAGATAAGGTCACAGCAAAAATACAAGATTATATTTTAGTAAATAAAGCATAAAAAAAAGTTGAGATATTTTTCAATAAGAAAATGCGAAGAAAATAGGAAGATTTAATAAAAGCAATGATAGAATGTAATTATGTAAAACCATCAAATTAATAATTAAATAAATATAAAATAGTGTCAAATAATCAATCAAATCAATCATTTAAAGGTCATTAAAAGTAGAATCATTGGTTTTATCAGCAACAGGTGACTTTCTGAGGCTTCCTGGGCGTTGTGCTCCCAGCCGCCTCATCCAGACCTCAGACAGGGTCCAGATGGAAACTGGGTCAGTGTGTCACTCTGTTGCATCACCAATCAGCTGGGAGTGAGTGATCGGGTGACATACCTGAAGGTCCTCGCCGCCCGCTCTTGTCTTGGTGCCTCCCGGGCCCATCTTTGGTTTCCATGGGTACCTGAGGTTCTGTGGCCTCATCCTCTGTGGTCTCAGAGTCTGTGGAGAAGCGCAGAGAAAGGATGAGGCGGAGATTTGGCACAGAGAAGCGAGCAGGCAGGCAACAACGACCCAAGTGGCGCCCAGAGTGACATTTCACGTTCGCTCAATGGCGACAGAGCTTGACGGGGCCCTTTTGAAAAGAACCCCCCCCCCCACCCCCGGAGAGAAGGAAATGGGGTTGAGGCTCAGCCGTGACATGAAGCCAGCTGTGGCTTCTAAAGAAACTATGGCTAAGACACGGAGGGAAGGACAGCATGGAAGCTCCTCCCCTCCTCCCCAGGCTGTGTGTTTACAAATTGAAGCAATTTCTCTTGCTGTCTTTTTGTCAGGATTGGACTTCATCACACGATCAAAACAAAGCCGTAAAGTAGCAGCATTCTTTACCCAAACATGCACCAGATCTCAAAACGACACAGATGCAATTGAAATACCGATCTGAACTTCATGATTACAGAAGAATGAAGCAGAAATCATTTGTTTTGGCGTGAATCAAATAGAATGGAGGAGAGAAAAATGACAATTCTAAAGGATGGATGGGAGAAGCGGTGATGAATGAGCGATACGCTTCACGCAAACTGAGACTCAATCAGGGAAATGTAATCTGCCGTGGCTCTTCCATAGACACGGTGCCGCTGCCAGACTCCAGGGCTCCGGGTCTGAGCTCGTGACCCCGATCCGTTTCAGAGAAGCTGCTGCCAATTCCCAATCTCCTCCCTTTTATTCTTTTCCTTGTGGGTTTTTTTCTGTGTGTTTTCTCGAATTTCCCTGGCAGATCAAATTGTTAAAAGTGCATTTTGTTTTTTGAAGCTTTCAGTCATTTGTCTAATTTTCCATCTGGCTGAGCTCTAAATCGGCGGCGTCTCGGGCCGGAGTGGCCGCCATTTTGTTTGCCCGGCATCCAGCCTGGTGGTCGTGGCAGCGGCTCGGTGTCTACGCCTCCAGATGGAGGCTGAAGATGACGGTGACATCATGAAGTCAAGACCAGGATGTAGTGATAAATGTAAGCCAATCAACTCCACTGTTTTGTCTTCAAATGCTGAAGGAAATCAAGTAAACACAACAAAATGGAGGCAAAAACACAATGGGCAATCCAAAACATGTGAGCTACAGGTGGCGCCACATTCCATCGGCGAGGTGAAAGAGACGACAACACATAAAGGTCAAAAGGGCAGGGAGATGGAGAAACCGACAAAGAAGAGAAGCGGGTTTACCATAGCTTTGCTTTCGGCAGGAGCGGAAAACTTCGCTTCCATAGTGGCAGCAAGAGAGGGCAGACGGGAGAGCACCGTTACTATGGAAACCAGCATCTCTCTCACCCACACGACCAATCCTCTTCGTACCCATTAGAGTCTAAAATGGCCAGCCAAACTGCTGGGTGGCTGACAGATATGTTTACTGGTTAGAGAGCTCATGAAGGAGGAGGAACACAACCACAAGAGCGCTCGCTCCTCATTGCGCCTCTCATCAAGTCAGCTCCTTATTAGATAAATCCAGAAGGTCTGCCTAATGACAAGAGAGCCAATGGAACATCAACATTCACCATTAACTCATTGCAACGCGGCAATGTGTGTGTGTGTGTGTGTGTGTGTGTGTGTGTGTGTGTGTGTGTGTGTGTGTGTGGGTATGTAGATCCACCCATCTGTATCAAATGGAGTTAAATAGATTGGAGGGGAATGGATGTAATTATGAGAGGACATATTTCAGTATAGCTACAGAACCCAATCGCCTTTATGAGTCAGGAGAAATGATTTGGAGTGGAGAAACCGCAAACGTCTGTTTTGGTAGAGATTATAGATTGCAGTGCAAATATTGCCAAATGTTGTGCATTAAAGCAGAGGCCAGACATAATTCACTCAGGGCTTTTATGCAGAGAGGCGACAGTGTGATTACAGAAATATTGCTGTGTGGGGGTGGATGTACAATCATAAAGCCCACGACCGGTGTAAGCAGACAAGCATTAAGAATGTATGAGCGCAGTAAAGCAATATAGATGCTCCACCAGCAGGAGAGGGGAGGAGAGGAGAGGAGAGGAGAGGAGAGGAGAGGAGAGGATCCTATACCAAGCAGAAAAATACATCCAGAAAAAAATGATTGATTGTCGGACCAAATCATGAGGGCAAAGTGTTGCTAAGCTAATGCTAAGAAAATGCTTTGAGTCAATTGTGGAATTATTATTTTTGCAATATTTTCTTAAGTCACTGATGTTTATAAAATCTAAATGACTCTGTATTAAATCTTTTCTTAAATCTGTACATTGAATATAAATATTTCACATAATATAATCACTTAAAGGGGTGGAACACAATTAGAAAACTATTCTTCACATTTTTAAAGTATTAAACATTTATGTATTGAGTTAAGTTACACAGATGTTCTACAACAGGAAGTGAAAGAGCTATCAGAGGAATAAAGCAAAGTAGAAGCACAGACGGAAAAGAATAGAATAGAATAGAATAGAATAGAATAGAATAGAATAGAATAGAATTGAATCGAGTACATGCTCATCCTGACAACACACCATGGGTAAATCTGCCAAATGTCCGTGTGGAGTGCCCAGTTCTCTGAAACAAAATACAGAGTAGAACGTATTATTCAACACAGAGATCACAGCCAAACATTCTACCCGACACAAACACTCAAAACACTGGAGAGACGACGGTGACGCTCCTCTGAACACAGCCTCACACAGTCTCTCTCTCTCTCTCTCTCTCTCTCTCTCTCTGTTATCTCTAGCAGTCAGAATGTCGACGTCAACCCTCCGGAGTGGCGGGCTTATCGAAAAACGTGACGCAAATTCTTTTCCAGAGCGTCTGAGTGGGAGGGTGGGGGGGGGGGGGGGGAAACGTCAAAAAGCCCCGCATGACTCATGCTCCCTAAACGTCACGTACAGCTCGGGGATCAGTGTGAACCTGCTCTCTGCATCCCCGCTGAACTTTACAGGCCCGTTTGATGTCCTTCATGCTTCCATTACACACTCGAGTGATGTGTAGCGGCTCTGTATCGAGTAACAAGTAGGACTCTGATGTCAAAACTTCTTGGACAATTTGTTCTTCAAATTCAGATCCTGCCTGGGTGTTAAGAGCAGGGAGACGTGCAGGATGTCACATGATGTCACAGGATGTCACATAGCCCGCCGTAAAAATCCCCCCTGTGTCTGCTGAACTTTGACCTTTTGAAGGCACATTTCCAACCCAATGGGATCGTCTATCTGATGGACACCTCAGGTAAGCCGGGTGGAGATTTGTGTCCATCAGCACCACGGAGAGCTCCACAACATGAGTCACAGCTTTACAAAGGACGGAGAGAGAAGAAAAGTTCACCAAATGACTCATCCCCCCCCCCCCACCCCCGATCCACCAGAAGCTTCTGTCCCCATCCTCATCCTCATCCTCATCCTCATCCTGGTTGGCCTCTCAGAGCTGCAGCCATATCAGCACAGAAACAGCAGCGATTCAGAAATAATCCAAATCCTGCCGGCGCTATTCTAACCCCGCTGTTCTCATAAAACATAAGTGTGTGGTGGAGGGGGGAGTGGAGGGGAGGGGAGAGGAGGGGGATCCAGTCGCCCGTGTGACTGGATGCCCTGATTCTGGTGTCTCCGTGGAGTGTAGCCTACTGACACACTTTTCACCTGCTCCCAATTCGGTCAAGCTGAAGGGAAAAGCTGATCTGATGGTGAAAATGTCACGACAGCTGAAGGAAGAGGCGGATTTCTCAACAATGATCAGGCGTAGCACAGAAATTCAGACTTGGCTGGTGATGAAAATACTCGTACTCGTTACTTGCAGTTTGCCACTCGGCAACCTTTGTCCTGACGTGTCCTCTTTGCGATGAAGAGCGGCAAACACACACACACACACACACACACACACACACACACACACAAACACACACAAACAATGCTGGAATGCTTTTAAACACCAGCAGATAACTGGACGTCTACAATCAGGTAAAGGGTGTGGCCTGACTTCAGAGTACTGGAGAGGAACATCTGCTACACATGCAGAGCCCCTCAAAGATGTTACCGATCCACGAGGACGGAATTGAACTCACCTGAAAGCGTTTCTTGGACCAGATCTTCTTCATCTCTACCAGTAGCGCTTCTCCCGTCAGGCTGATGAGACTGAGATTACCTGTGGCTCGAGCTCGCAACAACATCCATACGAGCCCAACAAGAGCAAGGGCGTGGCTTCACCAAAAACAAAAAAACAACAACCCCTGATTCAAAATGGGACGTGGCCGTCCTGTGTGTGGGTGTTATTTACTCTCCGGTCTGGCAGCGATACAGGGACAGAGAGAGAGAGAGAGGGAGAGAGAGAGAGAGAGAGAGAAAGGGAGAGAGGGAGAGAGAGAGAGGGAGAGAGAGAGAGAGAGAGAGGAGAGAGAGAGAGAGGATGCAAGTGAGCTGGGGCCAGGTGTCTTTGTGTCTGAGTGTGTATCCGCTGATGTGAGCAGCGTCGCTCTGTGACGTGGGGATCAGGCTCAGATGGTTGGTCCCGCCTCCTCGCTCTCTCACTCGCTCTGCCTCAGCAGAGAGCAGAGCGAGAGAGGCCAATAAGAGCCAGAGGGGGGCGGGGTGTGTGTGTGTGTGTGTGTGTGTGTGTGTGTGTGTGTGTGTGTGTGTGTGTGTGTGCGTGTTTTGGTCTTGATTGCAGGGATGAGAAAATGAGGAGCAGGAAGAGAGAAAGAGAATGGAGGGGGAGCCAGAGAGAAGGAGGAGTGAGAGAGAGACAAAGAGGGAGGGGACGGAGGTGGAAAGTGAGAGAAATGTAATAAAGGCAGATTGGAACATCTTTAATTCCAGCGCTCCTTCCTTCCTCCCTCCTTCCATCCCTTCCTTCCTTCCTTCCTTCCTTCCTTCTTTCCTTAAGGATGTTTTTTGAGAGAGAGCAGGATTTCAATAAAGCATAAAAGCATCATGATGGTTTGTTCAAAAATGCTTTCCTGTGCTCTTATTACATGGATACATTATTTGTGTGAGCATAAATACTTTAGGCCAAGCTAATATCATAGGGATAAGGTCACACACACACACACACACACACACACACACGCCTTAATTATCCCATCAGACCAGTGCTCCCCACACCTTCTCCATCAAATGAATCTCAAGATAATTACAGACTGAAGGAATGCTCCTGCTTCCCCTTCAGCCTCTCGTCCTCTCCCTCCTCTTTTGCTGAACTTTTTAATGTCGTTCAGTGAGTGATGTCGCTGTTTACAGCATTGGCAACACAATCGATGCGAGCCAGTTACTACGGCCATGAATCAGCGGCGGCTGATCATTAGCTCCTTCTCTCCTGCTCCGCTCCACCCTGACACGGACTGTGAGCTTGGTTTAAATGATCGGTCATTGTATCTTCACAGGACTGAAGCGAGGGATCCTTCATCACCAGACGCAGCGTGAGTGGAGCCGTTTGCAATTTTTACCAAAGCTCCTTCTTTTCACCCTCACACGCCTCGCTCTCTCCTCCTCCTCCTCCTCCTCCTCCTCCTCCATCCATCACCAAGGAGAGAGGCCTTCACCCTGCTCTAATCAATACCAGTGCTTTGTGTGTGATACTGGATACACCCCCAAGGAACGGTTTCTAACGCCCCGGATTGATAAAGGCATCATAACGCAAGATTCCATGAGCCTCATCCAGCCAGAAGGTGGTGAAGCTGCTTGGAAATCAGAACCCACATCATCAACAACTACTCAGCTCTGACCAATCCCTGAGCAGGATGTCATTAAACGTCGGCCATTAGCCAATGAGAGCAGAGATAATTGTACTTTGCCTTAATCGTTTCTCTCCTGCTGGATCTTGTTTCGCTTGAGCCGGATGGTGAAAGACAAACGCACTGCAAAAAAGATTGAAAGAAAATAATCTTCCAAGACTTCAGAAGAAATATTTTAAAAAGGATTTGTTTAAACTCTTTAGGACATTTTTTTGAGAAGATTTTGTTCCTAATTACATTTTTTTTTTTTTTAATGGGTTTTTATATTTTATTTTTTTTGTGACATTATTATTGTTGATGCTGATGCTGTTGCTGTTAATGAGAATATTTCATTTTTCAATATCCATTATTTTTTATTTGACATTTCCTTGACCTCAGGATACCAAAGGTCAATTTTTCTGGCATTCCCAGATGGAAGAATCATAAATACTGAATGAGCATTGGGACATGGGACATTTTGGAAGATGCACTAGTTTAATTATCTTAAAAAGGCGAAGGGAGCGAGCAGACTTCACGGAAACCCGTCCATTGATTTTGTGACAGGAGGAGCAGCGCTGATGGATGACTTCCAGACATACAGCTTCATCAGCAGCACGTCTGCCATCATCTCTCCGCAACACAAAAACACACTCCGCTGCTACTGCTGCATCAGTTTTCAGCCTGTTCCAATACAAACGTGTAGCCGCTTTCATGTTTCTTACCATTTTTCAAAGCAGATTCACAATCCTGTACGTTTTTGCCTAAACTGCAAAGCGCCCTCAGATATTGAAAACAGAAAAACACAAAGGACCAAGAGTTTATACCAGAAATTAAAGTCTTTGGCCACCATTATGAACGTTTTTCCTGTCACATAATGTTGGTACAGCCCTTAACTGTTCCAGGTCCTCGCCTATCTCCCTTCTGTGATGCTAGCTGAAGCCGTCTTGTTTGATGATCCCATGTATGGATCCCAGCTAACAGGTGCACCTTAACGGGGCTGCTTTGTGGGCAACCGGACAGATTTTGCAGGCATTGTGTGAATGACGCGTTAGTGACAGAAGTAAAAGTCTAATCCACTGAATCATTGAAGTACTAGGAAGTTCTGTTTAAGGCATTTCATTCTGATGAGGTATCATTCATGTTTCAGCCCTTACCCTGCCCTCTAGTGGACACTGAATTCTCCACATTGGAACAAAACAAACAAACAAAAAGGTTTCTTGGACAAGGCCAGGCGTCGTCCAAAACACTTCACAAACCGACACCATTCAGTGTGTCGGTTTAGAAATCCAAACATGACGGCGCTCCTATGTTGACAGTCCCACTGCAACCCGATCCTATCACCTAATCCACGCCAAATCCCAGAGGGTTCCTGTGAACGACCCGAGTGCCAGCCGGACGGAACACAACCACGCACCGTGCCAAATCAAACATGGAGGGAAACAGCACCGGTCCCCAGCCTCAAACGCCGCCGTAGATCCTGGCAGTCTTATGAGGATACGCGATTTCATTAACTGTGCCGCATCCTCAATCCACTTAAACAAAACATTTAGGGAATTTTGAGCTCTCTGCTGATGTAATTCCAGAGAGGAAGACTGGGTGGATGGGAAACAAGCAGAGATCTACAGCGCTCTATGGACTGTGACACACACTGAATATGCATCAGTGTGACACAGCAGACACGCTTCAGCCCCAATGCAGCAACACAAAGACAGAAGGGGATTTTTCAGAAGGTTCTAGACTTTAAGGGGTTTTTCTCCAAAGGGTTTTGTAGGTGGCAAATGAAAAATGTATTTAATAAAGAGACACACTGCTCTGATGGTCCATGGCTTTCCCCTGCTACCTGCAGCTCAGACTCACCTGGGCGGTTTCTTCTCCTCTGCCCGCTCACACTTTCCCTCTCTGCCCTCAAAGCCCTCCGTGCGTCCAGCAGCTCCTTGCGTATCATGGTTTCCTCCTCTGTCTCTAAAAGGCTTCTTGTCCCGGAAACAGCTTCTCCTCCAAGTTCATGTTCAGACAGAAGATCTGCTTCAGGTGTCGCTTCAACACGACCGGGGAAGGATATTCCGTCTAAAATGGCTCCGGGCCCTTAAACCTCCACTCTGCTTGTGTTCCTCAGCCCATGTTTCTCCGTCTTCCCCCCCCCCTGTCCTCCCTAACTTTGACTGCCAACCCTTGCGATCTATTTGTAGTGCCACAAAGTACAACCCCTCCACCTCTACTGTACTCTCTCCCTCTGCACCCCGCAAAACAGACCCCCACCCCGGGTTATAGCAGGAGATTAGCCTCACACATGCAGAGAAACCAAACGACCTTTGCCGTCCCGTGTGGGTCACTCGCCTCGGACTGGAAGGCGACTGGCAACTGCAGTGCGAGGCAGACATGTTGTTATACGCCAATAAAGACGTGACACAACTGCACATAGGTGAAGGGACAATGAGGCAGTAAGGGGGCAGCGGAGGAAGGGAGGTGGAAGGGAGGTGGATCTATTTTGGAAAGCTAGAATCTCATCAACCTCAGCGCTGGAGGTGAAAATAACAGGATAGCCTCGCAGGAGTTAAAAATAACAAAGCCTGGTATTTATTCTACAGTATACTTTTCCTATTCGCTGCATAGGAAGTGCTGGAGGATGAGGAGGATGTGTGATGTGGTGGAACGCCAACTTCACACAGGTGACCACAGCGATATCCCGTTATTAACAAGAACACCGGCAGCGTGAATCAATCGCAATCACAGGCCGGGGACGAGACTGTGTCCAGAAAACGAGGACGTCAGGTCTTTGTTCAACAGCATTAAGAGGACCTGCATGAAACCATGAACCCACGCAAAGGCAAGGATCAAGACACCTGCAAGAAGGAAAGAACATTCTGGGATGAAGAATACACATTTCCACGCGCACTGCCCCCCTCTGGTGAAGCTGCTCACTAACACACACACACACACACGCACACACACACACTGTACATGACCTGTCAAGGTCACGCTGATTACTGAACATTTTTAGGACTTTTCCCCCAAATAATCCCTGGCCTGGAAAAGACGAAACCTGGAAAAGACGAAACTATTCCAGAACGATCTTAGAATTGAGACTTATGTGTGACGATCAGTGTGGCAAGAGGAATGAAGCTTTGCAAATTGGGGTGAAGAGGGAGGGGGGGGTATTCTTTATGCGGTTCATTTCAGATATGTGAGCAAAGCCTCTGTTGCTGAACCATAATGTGACTTTAATGAGTTCAACCAATTATCTTAAAAGGGAGAAGAAGCAGAGACCTTGTGAAATGTGAAAGTACGTCATCGCTCAGACGACGGCACCACCGTGTCGCAACGCAGCCACCGGGCCCTTTGGTAACACACTTCACTGTCTCAGAGCTTCTACCAAAGTGATTATCCGGCCGCCAGACGTCATGCTGCATTAATGGGAAGTGATGTGCAGGCGGTGACGTCAGCGGAGACGTCTGGACTCGTGACACGGCGCCACTCTGCTCTCTCGTTGGTCTGATCTGAGTGCTGATATCTTAAAGTGACACAGGGGTGTACACACAAAAACAGCCTTTAAAAGTAACACACACACACACACACACACACACACACACACACACACACACACACACACACACACACACACACACACTGTTGCCTCAGCACACCCAGCCCGCCTCTCTTTCATCACAGTGATGGTGATTGAGTGTGACAGTGCCGCGTCTTGACCGCGGCGATGCTATAATTATCTGTGATGTCGGCCGGTGCAATAGGAGACGGGGGGCCGGCGGCATCCATACAACACTCGAGCGAGAGAGCCCTCTGGCCAGCCGCGGCACATATCGTGCCATAAATAACCACGAGAAGAGAGAGAGTGAGTGAGAGAGAGAGCGAGAGGAGGCAGAGGTCAGAGAGAAAATGAGATGGCAAGGATGACGGCGGGGACGACCAAATGTACCTATTACATGACTGAAGAGTTCACCTGCAAATGAACACTTTATGACTCATCTCAGCTGAGAAATGCCAAAATGTCATTATTTTGTTTGCTGAATGGTGCAAAGCAAATTATTCAGAGAGAAAAGCAACAAATCCTCACATTCAGTCAGCTCCGTGTTCCAATGAGAAGAATCAATATCAAGACAATCTCTGAGTAGATTTTGATTGATTTTCTGTTTAATTGCCTGACTGGATCAAGCAACAAACAGGTGCAGAAGCGTTTACACCCATGTGTGCACGAAGGCGATGGAGCCACGGATCTCCTCGTACAAAAAGCTAAATCTGAGAGGTGAGAACGTCCAGACGGAATAAATGAGCAAGCAGAGCGACGGGAAGGGGGGAAAGAGGTCAGGGAGCAAATCCAGGAAGGATAATTTAGGATCGGGACTGAGGCCACGAGTTTAAAACAAGGAGAGGCCAACAAGGGGAAGGGGGAGGGAGAGAGAGAGAGAGAGAGAGAGAGAGAGAGATGGGTGGGTGCTGAGTGATACGACAGCTGTGCCGTGCGTGTGTGGTGGAGGTGTGAAAGCTGCTGACGTCTGAGCTCAACCGACCTGCTTTGGCAACACGCAACACCGCTTTGATCAAACCCAGCGCTCAAACAATCACAGATAATGATATTCTGCTAATTCATGTTGAGGACAAAGGGAGAGAAAGGAATGGGCAAGGGGAGGGAAAGAATTGGAGTAAGAAAGAAACATTGTGAGTCGGCGAAAGGCCCGACAGAGACGTTTATCAAAAAGGTAATTTATGCGTCTGGCGTTGCAGGTTTGCCGTTTGGATTGATGCGGACGGATCGACCGCTCGTAGCGCAGCCACGCCACCGTCGCTTGCTAATTGGCAGTGTTGCACAGCTGCTGCAGCGCAACAACCAGGCACCCACAGACTCTCTTTGAATTCGGAGATAATCGGATTACAGCCGCCTCATCTTCACCCTCCCCCCTCCCCCCGTTGTCTGGTTGCATAGTTGTTGACGGACTGCGTGCACAGGTGCACGTGTGTAGTCTATATCTCTGTGTAGTCACAAATGGAAATGCTGCAACATCCAAAGATCAGGGGTTTGGTGGCATTGTAATCCATACTCAGCCTGAGTTAAAGGAAATATTGTGGCTCTTACTTGCCCTTCCTGTTTTGGTACAACCCCATTATTATGACATTTCTATAGCACCACAGTGACACACTGCATCTCACAGCCAGCAGATCAAGCCTACTCACATTACCTTGAAACAATAACAAATCAAATATTTCTGCTGGTAATTACGATTCCGTACACAGTAATTATGAGATGAATTACAGGGGAGGGTTTGCCTCCTCCGTCTAATTGCCACTGGTAGACGATGAAACACAGATGCTGGTCAAACACTTCAGGGTCTGTGTCTAACCAGGTGTGTAGGTGGCTAAATGAATGTGTGTGTATATGTTGTGTCAGCATGTCACAGGAGTAAAGAACCAATCAGCTTTCAGGCACAATTTTCAGGCTATGGAGAACTTATCATATTAGGAAAATGATCATATCCTGTACCACCAACAGATTGTTTCCTTCCAGCTTTAATCAGATTCACGGCTGCAGCCAAAGCCACAGATTTCCAGGTTTAATAGCTTCAATACATGCAGAGTTTCCAAGCAGGTATTCCCCTGATATCCTGGGATCCTCGGTGCAAGAAGGTCCAAAGACAAAGCTTCCTCACTCTCAACTCACACTACAAATACCACAGAGGTTGACCAGTTCGTTCGTCTAGTTTGAACTACACCCAAGAAAGTTGTGTTTTCTGTCTCTGTCTGTCTGTTAGTTGCCAAAGTTGAGTGGTTGTGGTTCATTCTTCAGAAAGTGAACACATTAGCCTACTGTAACCAAACCTACTGGTGGCATTGAAAACAGTTTCAGGCTTAATTACCTTCACCAAGGTCCATAATGGCCAGGACAGCGCTGGAGCTCGCCTCTCCCAGATCATTGGTGGCCACGCAGGTATACAGGCCGGCGTGGCTGGTTTGGCAGTCCCGTATCCACAGACCGCCTGAATCCTGGGCCTCTGACGGAGGAAGGAGCTCGTCATCGTGGTACCAAACCAGTGAAGGCTTAGGGAATCCTGCCACAGACACCCGGAGACGGATATCGCAGCCTGTACCCACTGCTGCCTTGCGGAGTTTACGGGTAAACACCGGGGCGATCGGCTCTTGTGCTGCAGCCTCGGTGTCTGGAACAACATGGTCCTTTGTAACTTTGGATCTCTTGGATCGGATGAGAGGACCAGAGCTGGGTCCTGGGCCTTCTGCCATCTTGTTTATGCTTGGCGTTTGGATTGCGCTCATGAGAACGTTCAGAGATCCCCATGCTCACAGGGAAGGCAGAGGATGTTTGGTACTGGAGCTCCTGAGACTGGAACCCAAAGTATAGCAATCAGAATGACAACAACCTTACCGTTTACCTTTTACATTTCAGATAGTAGACACCATTTGCAAACCAAGTCCATTAAGATAAAGTAAAAATGATGGAAGGTTAATGTTTGATTTTAAATACAAAACTCAGATTATTCAATGATGTCATGGCCAACCTTTTTTTCCATGAATGCACAACACAAGATTGCATTTCTGCAAAATCAACAAATTCACTGGATTGTTTTGATAATCGATTAATCAGATTATTTTAATGATTAATCGAATAATCGATATTTGCATAGGTGCTATATACGCTGGGTGTCCATTGTCCTGGGAGTACTCATAATACGGACAATTTATATTCATGAATATACATCATGCTTGGTGATGAACAAAATGAAGGCTGAGAGTGACAAAGTATGCGTATTTTCATCTTGCATATTTGCCAACATATAGCCAAGCATTGGAAGCATTCATTTGGCACATTCTGTCTAAACAAAGACAAAAAGCTTAGTATTTGACTTTTGGAAATCCTGATTTTGACATCAAATTGGCATTTTACCAAATCCTTCCCTGTGAGTGGAACACGACTCGGCCACAGTGTTTCCTAAAAATAGTTTGGCTGATAACGGAAAGAAATTCCACGTACCTCATTTTGCCGTTAAAGCCGACAGGAATCCCTTCTGTCATCCTCGCAAAGTCCAAGTTAAGGTAACGAGATCCGTGGAAGCAAACGTTTCATCTCAAACCAATTACCAAAGCCCGCGTCTCTGAGTGTCCTTTAAGCGGGACGGGCCCGAGGTGTAAGTCCAGCCGGGATCATGTAGCATTAGCAGCAAACCGGGAGTCTGCTTTAACCCAGTGAAGAGGGGGAGGGAGAGGGAGAGGGAGAGAGAGCGAGAGAAAGAGAGAGAACCTTTATCCTGAGGTCAAACCACCCAGGCCCTCGTCTGGATTTTCAGCATCGAGCGTTTACGTAGATTATAAACCATTTGAACCTGCATTTATTTGTCTGTTCTGAAGCGAGTCGGCTCCCTCTGCCTCTCCCCCCTGCTGCTTCCCTCACACACCCCCAACTCAGGTTTGGAACGACAGCTGCACTGCCTTGGATAGGTCACATTTCTTGGGCTGCCATGTATGACTGACGGACGGACACACACACACACACACACTTTAGATAGTGTTATCGGTGTGTGTGAGCATGTGTGTGTGACAGTTGTGGATGCTATAAAAAGAACGAGCAAAACCACAACACAAGATCATGTTTACTGATTCTTCCAAAAATAGTTGTGAATATACGATAAGATAAATATATTCATGAAATTTGACCTTTGACCCAAATCTTCATATGATTCAAACTTGGCTGTCATTTATTGCGCAATCAAATGTCCAAAGGTCAAAAGTCAGGATTGAATGAATGAAAAAAGTTTTTTTCAGATGAAGAGATATTATTTTCTTTATAATTGTTACAATATGAAATTAAAATAAAAACCAGTCATTTCATTTGTAATCTTCTAAAATATCATGGCATCATTTCTCAATTAGAACATATTGGGTAAAGAGATAGTTGGACTTCTTTGTTTCACAGTTTGGTCTTTATGTGACATTCAACACGTGACTGTTGTTCCCAAAGTACAATTTGGCTTTTACAGTTGTTTCCACGTGCTGAAGAGCCTGAGGCCCGAGGAACCAGCTTCATTCATGAGCTCTGAACAAGCTAACACCCTCAGACAGGTTGATTACACGAAGCCCCTCTGGGTCTCATCTATAGGAGACGTCCTGTCACCATCAATCAGCTCAATGTTCTGTACCTGAAAACAATCTCACACACACACAAGTCCCTGTCCTCTGAAACACGAGGTATATAAGGTAAGATCCTGCACCATTCTGACCTGGATCACATCAGGAATTCCTTTAATATTCCTCTCATCCCTTCCTGGTGTCTTTAGTGGGCGGGGCTTAAACACAAGGAAAAGGAGGAAGTTAAGGTTGATGCCTGGTGAAATGCATCCAGACAGACGAATCCAATGCTTCTGAACTCGACCTGACAACCTCACTTTGACCTCTGTGACATGATGACATCAACATGTAACACACACAAGACCGTTTTCACTCAGTGTGCAAAACGTCAACATATCCTCTTTAATCTCTCCTTTTACTGTATGGGTGAATGTGAATGTGGCCTAAAAGTGGATTCAACCTTTAAATGAACAGCTTGTTAATCACTCCTTTGTTTAATAATTTACCTTCAAAGTCATATTTCACTCATTTGCAATTTTGTGCAAATATCTGTACTTCCTTCCACTTAAATAGACGTTATGAAAACAAAGTGCTGCGCTGAAACACATTCAAGGCCACTAAGATAAAGACCACACACAGTAAATGAGTGTGTTGAGTGGGAAAACAGGTGTGTGTGTGTGTGTGTGTGTGAGAGAGACATCGCTGCTGTGTTAGTCAAAGCTACATGTGTTGTTATTTTGTATGCAAACACAAACAGCAAGGCTATGACCGATCATCTAGCGGCTGATTGTCTTGACGGGTTCAAACCCAGACATATGGACTTGCAAAGCAACATGCAGCCTTTCACACTCTGTGGCTGCGGAGGGAAATGTTTGCAGAAACACACGACGCAACATCCCAGCCGTCAAGGTCGCTCTGTGCTATCTGCTCTCTGTAGACTGGAAACATTGTGCTTCTCTCTGCAGACGCTTTTCACTTTGTCTCCTCCAAACTCCCAGATAGCAGGAGTGCCAATAAAAAAAATGCTGCTTGTGTGTGGGTGTGTGTGGGTGTGTGTGTGTGTGCGTGCGTATGTGCATGTGTGTGTGTGTGTGTGTGTAATCAGGAAAGGAAGGTGGAGTGCAGATTGCGGTGGTGAGAGAAAGTGGAAAGTCACAGGAGGAGAGGATCACTATTCTGCAAGGAGCTGGAATACTACATTTTTGGGAGTGGTCTTGTGTTCCAGTCCACTTGGTCTCCGGTGACTCTGTGTCGTGTCCGTGATCCTCTGCCCGGTCATGGTGTCCTGGGCCCTGCTCCTCCTGGGCTCAGTGTGGCTCCACAGCCTGACACAAGCCTGCTGTGGAGACGAGCTGCCTCGGGAAGCAGTGCTGGACTGGCTCAGGGAGAGCGTTCTGGAGGGCCTGGGCCTGGAGGAACCGCCTGTGCCCACACCGCAGGGGCCAGATGGGAACACAGAGGGGCCAGAGGCCATGCACGGGCACCACAGGTACCCCAGGACCAGCTGGACGGCGTGGGTAAACCAGAACCAAGCTAACAGTCCCAACTACGAAACCTCTCAGATTATCCTCTTCCCCAGTTCAGGTAGGAAACTGTTCTTCCAGTGATCTCATCTCATTCCAAACACGTTAAACTTAAAGTATGGACAAATGGAACTTTGTATATAATAATCACACAACTATCAAAATGTAAAATATGGTGATGTCATTGTTTCCTAAATCTTGCAGGCCATGAATGCCTCTGTTAGATTCAGGTAACACAGTTAGTAAGTGTATCTTCCCTCTATCTGCTTCTTCTGCAGACTCATCCTGTACCAGATCTGACTCCGTTCCCGGAGAACCCGCCAAAGGCCACTTCACATATTACTTCCAGCCTTCCATGAACAGCCTGGAGACTCTGGTGACTTCAGCCAGTTTCTGGTTCTACGCAGGAGACGGAGCCACAACCAACTCCTCTGCTCCACTCTTCATTCTGTCCCCAGCACAGCAGCTTCTTCCTCTTCAGGCGGCAGAGGCTCCATCCGTGAGCAACTCTGATGGGTGGACCACCTACCACCTGGACCAGAAACCCCGGGCCTCTGTGTCTGAAGGCCCTTTTGTGCTTCAGGTCCGCTGTCCCACCTGTCAATGCCACGCCAACGAACCAGACAAAATGCCTTTCCTTCATCTCCACGCCCGGCCTCAACATCCTAAACGTTTCCCCAGACACGCCGGCGCCACCACCATCCCCTGGTCGCCTTCGGCTCTTGGCCTGCTACAGCGCCCCCCTCAGGAGAGATCGCAACACAGCGACTGCCATCGAGAGGAGATGGAGATCAGCTTCGAGGAGCTGGGCTGGGACAACTGGATCATTGAGCCAAAAGTGCTGACGTTCCACTACTGCCATGGCAACTGCTCGACGGCAGACCGCACTGCCGCCAGCCTGGGGATCACGCAGTGCTGCGCTCCGGTCCCAGGGACCATGAAGTCTGTGAGGATCACCACCACGTCTGATGGAGGATACTCATACAAATATGAGACTCTGCCCAACATCGTACCTGAAGAGTGCACCTGCATCTGATCAATACACTGCTTTGACTTCAGCCATTTGTTGTTCGTTACATTTCTTTAACTTTGCCTGCAAAACATACATTAGTCATGTCTCCATGTAGTTCCAGTGTTAGGAGGGTCGTGTGCACAGGGCTGTTTATGTCACATGCTGTCTGAAACGTCCATTGAAACTTATATTGCCTTTTTTCTAGAGAATGAATTAACAATTTTGTTTCTGCTTGTTTGAGAAATTGGATCCAGCAAATACCTGCCATATGAACTAAATTGATTATTGTAATTATTAATGATTAAAACTGTTCCACTGATCAATACAATTGATCGAATTTGGCTCCCAATACCTTGAGTACAAATGGGCCTAAACCTATAGTGTTAACCAATAAATGATGTTTCTCACACCGACAGCTCAGTAAACTCACCTGCTGTTAGCTGGTTGATCATGTTATTAGGAGCTTATTTGTGTTCTTCCAAAGATCAATAAACAGAAGTAAACACCAATTTCCTGCTTTGACATTGAGCACGCACACACACACACACACACACACACACGGAACCTGATCCACAGCGCTGAAGTGATAATTAAATCACTTCAATCCATGAAAATTGCTCGTTTCATTTCCCTTCTTGCACACACCAGACTCACGCGTGTGCGGACGGAACCATGTGTGCAGAAGCCACGGGGGTGGTCCAGGTGTCCTATGGAACGTTTGCAGTATACATTTGCTTCAGTCAATAACTATAGTAATGATAAACTATTAACACACGAATAAAGACGAGTTTGGTTTGAGTTGGACGTAAATGTGTGAAGTGAAGTGAAGGCTAAGCTGCTTACACTCTCTGCCTCTCCTCCCTCCAGCTGTATAATAAGCTTCAGCGTCTATGACTCTGCTTCAACACTAGGGGGCGACGTTGAGCTAATATAGCTGCTCCACGCAAAGAGGAAGTCTGCTGTAAGATACATGTATAAATAAAAGGACTTAAGGGAACAAAACTTACACCGAAATGTGCTTTAACGTTCCAATTTCCAAAATACAGAGTTAATGTTACTGCTATGGTGTTCAAAGAAACAAATGACTAGACATTAAATGTGTTTTTAATTATACATGTGTTGATCAACTTATAAGCAACTACCCAGCATTGGATTTAGGATAGAGCACATTACTCAAAATTAAGGACTTGCAATGCCAGAACTTAATGTTCAAACGAACTGCAAACTGTTTTCCCTCTGCGTTAAGCCTTCATGAAGCTCAAACTTGATTGACGCTCATCTGGATCTACTGATGAGCACGTAGTTAGAATGCTGGAACAATTCCAAACTGAAACTGATTGATGGTAAAAAAAAAAAAACTCACAAGAAAATCTAATTGCACACAAAAAAAAAAACATCCAGTTCAAATATATTTTATTTTCTCTGAAGACAATCATTTCTACAGTTACAAAACTACAAAAACTTAGACAAAAAGTTGAAGTACCATATTGAAAATGGAACGGCGTACCTTGGAATAAGCAGAAAAACAATGTGAGATGATTACAAAAATACAGCATCCAAAAAAATCCCACCAAACCACAAAACCAACCAGTGGGCGATTAAAAAAAAATGGCAACGCTGACGGCTGAAAAACAAAGCGGCAAACTGTATTGGTGGGGCAGCAGGCTGTCCTGCTGCGGGGGTTTGCAGTCTTCTCGCCTCCACCGAGCGCCGACGTCTGAGCGCAGAGGAGAGAGGCGACGACGCCAAAGACGGAAAATGCGTCTGGGGCGAACGAGACCGTCGACATGAAAAGGACAAGGGACGGAAACTTTGTTGACAGGAGCCCACAGGCCAGACGTTTCCAGCTGGGGGAGCAAAACCCACAAAAGCAGAATGGAAAATATTGTAATGGTTCCTTTTCCGTTTGTAATTTAAGGGGGGAAAGGCTTCGCTCAACATCCAAAGAGTCCACTTTCTCATCGCTCACGTGAATTCATTTTGGCATCCCGGGGTCTCAAAGCACTCCCGTCTAGATGGGTTCTAATCCCACAGAGACTCATCTAGAGCCTCGGTCCAGTCGTAGTAAAAGTACTGATAAAACAAACGCTGGAATGTTTTAAATTAGGCGATTGTACAAAAAAGGGAGAAAGGACACAAAAGGAGAAAAAAAAAAGAGAAAAAGATTGTTGGAAATCCCTTAAAAAGCGCGTGGAGGAACATTTCCCGTCGGTCAAGAATTCAAGCATTTCCCAGGTAAACACTTTGGCCAATGGGAGTGAATGTACAGGCTTCGGAAATGAAATGATGTGAACTTCTGGCCGACGGATGAAAATCGCCGCAAATATGAAAGCCGTCCTCGAGTTAAAAGGCAAAGAAACCAAACGCGACTCTCCCGCCGACCGGTTGGAGCCGCTCGCCCCTCCTCCCCCGACCGGAACGTGGCGGCAGACAACTTTGGGCTGAAGGACGGGGAGGCCGGCGAGCAGGAAGTAGAGCAGAGTGTGTGGCAGGCTTTCAAGTGTAACGTCGTGGAGCTCAACCGCTGTCACAGTTTGGCCAGATTGCTTTGTAAATTGATTTCTTTTTCTTTTGGCTGACCCTTAATACTGAATACGGCATATCTTTCCCATTCACACACCAACAGACACTCTATCACACACACACACACACACACACACACACACACACACACACACACACACTAATACACACACACACACACATGCACACACAGGCTTCGGTCTCCCTCAGTGGTCTGACTGCATTCCCATATGTGCTTCCCCCATGTGTTTAAGGCCAGTAGGAATGGGAGGACAGACGTTTGAGGCAGGAAGCACGCTCAGGCATGTATTCCTGCAAGAGAGAGAGAGACAGGGAGGGAGAGAGAGAGAGAGAGAGAGAGAGAGGGAGAGGGAGAGGGAGAGGGAATTCATTGAGTGTATAGGAGCACAGAACCCGTCTGAGGCTTTAAATGACAAAATGGATGCCGTGAAATTAACAAACGTGAAGCAGAAATGTTGTAAACTAAACAAAGCTGAGAGAAAGAGTTCAGGTATTTCACAGTTTGTTACTCGGGGTAGGAACAACCTCTGACCTTTATCGCTGGCCTCTCCCTTCTTCTCCTGGGCGAAGTTGAGTCGGTTCTGCTCGGCAGGCGACTGTGCGACGGCGTGGACCTCGGGGCTGCTGCTCCGTGACGGGCTGCCCTCGTCCGCCTGATAGGCCAGGTCCAGGTGCTGCTGCGCCAGCTTCAGGTGCCTCCGCAGCCTCTCCAGCTCGTTGCTCGAAGGCGCCTCGTCACCGAAGCTCTCCCTGCCGGAGTCTCCCAGTGGCGAGTCCCTCAGCTGTCCTTTCAGTTTCTCCTTCTTCGTGGCGGCGTGGTAGCCCGGCGGCGCCGTGGGCAGGGGGATGCGGCGGCACTCGGTTGCGGCCGGGGTGGCGCGCGAGTTGAGGGTGGCCCGCCTGCGGAAGGTGTCACGGATGCCGCCGATCCCGACATGGACAATTTCCAGGAGGGTGAGCAGCAGGCAGAGGAAGGACACGACGTACATCACCAGCAGAAATATGGTCTTCTCCGTGGGGCGGGAGACGAAGCAGTCCACCGTGTGCGGGCACGGCGAGCGCGTGCAGATGTAAGAGGGCGCGACCTCCAAGCCGTAAAGGACGTACTGGCCGAAGAGGAAGGACACTTCAAAGGCAGAGCGCCACAGCAGCTGGCACACGTACACCTTCATCAGGCCGTCACGCAGGATCCGCCGGCGGCCATCGTGCTTTTTCTCTGAACCTTGAAGACGGACGAGAGCACAAACGCGCTGGTTAGAGTCCCACAGATTTCAAAACAAAAATCAGTCAGCCAACCAAACTCTCACAGTACCTTTATCCGGTTTGTCCTGCTTCTCCGGTTCGATCTCCTCTGTGATCATGGGGTCTTCCTCTCCGTTGTCCTCCGCCTCCTCGTAGTCCCTGACGGCCCCGCGGCTCACGATGGGCATCCTCTTCTTCGGTTTGCTCTTGAGCAGCCGGTACTCGCCGTCGTCCATGCGAGCGATCTTGTGCATGGCGAAGCCCAGGTACATGATGGTGGGTGTGGTGATCATGATCACCTGAGGAAACATCAGACGCCAGCCTGGTTCAGCATGTGGCTCAGTGCAGACATATCACAGAGCACAGATAGAGATCCTGCTCACCTGAAAGATCCAGAAGCGGACGTGTGAGAGCGGGGCGAAGGCGTCGTAGCACACGTTCTCACACCCGGGCTGCTGCGTGTTGCACGCAAACTTGCTCTGTTCATCGTAGTAGATGGTTTCACCCCCGACGGCCGTCAGCACGATGCGAAAGATAATGAGCATCGTCAGCCAGATCTTCCCCACAAAGGTGGAGTGGTTGGAGATCTCATCCAGGAGGCGAGTTAGGAAGCTCCAGCTCATGGTGCCGAGGTGACCGTGGAGCTAAAACAGCTCTGAGGTGGAACACAAGAGATGACAGGGTGTTAACAGGTTGATGTATCGGTGTAAAGAGGCGCTGCTCAGCTCAGATCCTCTCCTTGGCCTCAGGCTTTGTTCTAAGCAGACAAATGCCACCGAAATTCAAGCAACTAAACAACAAGGGATGGCCTGCTGCCCAATCGGATGCTGGTTGTAGAAGCCTGTAGTCCAGGTCGTCTCTGGTAAACACTGCATTCTTGCATCTCACTGCTACGCTGAGCCATCAAAGCCTCCACCGACAAGTCACAGCTAGCTGAGAGAAGCCTGCATGCATCTGTACAGCTCAGTACAGCTCAGCCTGCACGGCCAAGATATGTGAAGAGAACACACAGCAGGACGTCGTCTTCAGCTCAGGCCATCGCCCGGGAACAACGTCATCCTACTGGGATGACTCTGAAACAGGGATTTGGGTTTGATAAACATTACGACACCGTTTAGTCTCCAAGACAGAACTTATTAGGAGAACGTCTCCCTGACAACCATCTGATCCCTCAAACTGGCAGCAGCACATTCCACACAGCACTCACACACACACATCCAAAACCAACAGAAGACAAAGCTGAGACATTTAGGTCCAAATCAAACAAACTGCTGTCCTGACCGGTCCACTCATCTCCTGGTGAGACCTCACCGGATCAGAAGGGTGAGCAACAACCACTTTGGCCTCCCTCCCCCCCTCACTCCATCGCCAAGCATTCCATGACTCCAAGCATCTCCATGATTACCAGTCCTCTGCGGGCACGTCTCCTCAGATTAGGTATGCATGACCCAGCGCCCCCGCCAGGTGAGTCATCCTGTCTTTCCCACCAAACCCTTTAAAAGAGGAAAAGTGCTGGGTAAACTCAGGCTTCTCCGTGCCACGTCGCGGTCCCGTCGCCTTCCCGGCAAAGCCAAAGACAAACACGCACGAGCTGGCCAAGTCTCAGATGAAAGGAGAGAATCATCAAAACTTAAAACCTAAGCTGCCACAACCTGTAATCAAGAGCCGGCGAGGGCTTTACTTTACATCCTGAGGGCCAGAGAGAGGGAGAGAGAAGCAGAGAGAGAGACACTTCAGGTGTGTGAGGAGGCCGTCGGGCTTTAACTACAGCACTCTGACCTTTGGGGAACTGGCCGATGGTTCGCCAAGTCTTTATTCTTGGTGGCGAGAAGTGCTGACGTGGTTTACGCCGCCGCCGCCCCCCCCCCATAGGAGAACTGTAACAAGCACTGCTGACGGCCTGTCCCTTTAAACGCCTCCGTCTGGCCCCATTTCGTGTGTGTGTGGGGGGGGGGGGGGGGGGGGGGGGACAAAAGCCAGGACAAAAGCAATTTGGAGAAATGAGAGGGATTGTGTGTGAGCTTATACACGTGTAAACACAGAGGAGGCATCAGTGTAATCAGACTGGCCTCTCCTCTACTCCTGCGCTGCTTCATTTCACGGGGAAACATTCTGCTCCTCTTTCTTCTCTCCTTCATCACCTCTACCATCTTTCCTTCTTCTTCTTCTTCTTCCCCTCCTTTCTCACCCTCATCACATCCCAGGTTTCCTCTCTCACTTCTTCTCGACCCTGTGTCTGTCCCGCTTCTCTTCTCATTTCCCCCACTTGGACCCGATCGATCTTTCCTCCTTTCCAATTTCTCTCTCTCTCTTGCAATCGACTCCTTCCCTCCTCCTGCGACTGATCAGATAACATTCAAACCAAACTGTGAAATCCTCAGCCTGAAGTACTTTCTGCTGTCAAAACTCATTCACTTGCACTAAGGAAACAGAAAGGTGTCAAGGGAGCACGCAGACACCGCCGTACTGATCCGTCTCACCAAGCTCTCCAAAATGCAGCTCGCCATTTAAATCTGAACTTTAACAAGTTCCCACCTGCGTTTATCCTACAACCTTTGAACTACCACCCAAGTATTCCACCTAGACTCCCTTGACCTTGCCAGCAGAAGAGGTCCGGACTATTTACTTGTTTTGAGCAGAGATTGAGGGGACTGCTCCTTTAACGGCACAGATTTCTCCATTACACGTCCAGATAATCAGGGTTCAATCTTTAAAACCATAAGATCCGATTGCTCTCAGGTGCTTTTCGTGTCTTTTGTCTTCCATAAAGCCACACCTGCGGCTTTAAATGGGACCGACGGAGGGAACGGATAGAAATCGTTCTTGGCACTAAACGGTTTCTCTTGGCTCAAAGTGACTTGAGTCTAGCGGCTGTGGACAGGCGAGCCAAAGCGTTTCTGTAATTTCAGACGGTGGCCGTGGTGCATGAATGGATCCTGTCCAGGTTGCGTTCACTGTCATATGAACAAAACAGTGCACGGAGAGGTTTCCAGGGCAAAAACAAAAGGGAGAGAATTGAAACCCACTGGAGTCTGAGCACAGGGAGAAGAAGAAGAAGAAGAAGAAGAGCAATCACCTAGAAACTCTACTTCAGGTGGAAAGTTGAGAAATTGTCACAGGAGAAAATGCAAAATTTAAAAAAAATAAAAATCACGCCAGCATAATCCACGAGGGAGTTTTGTAATCAAGTTTTTTTTTTTTAAGAACGACAAAAAAAACTTTAAATGACTCAGGGGTCTCATCTTACTTTAACAAACTATTCAAAATAGGGTTAGAAGCTGAGCCGCCTGCTCAGTTTTGGTCACATAATTATGAGTTACGATACAGGATCACAAATATAATACCCAGACTAAAAATGGCAAAGAAAAAAAGTGTGAAGAAGAAATGTGACAAAAACACTTTAAACCCATATATTTTCCTGTCAAGCATGGCACACACACACACACACACACACACACACACACACACACACACACACACACACACACACACACACACACACACACACACACACACACACACACACACACACACACACACACACACACACACACACACACACACTTTCTGCTGAGCAAAGAGCGGCTTTATTTGCCCCATTTTACTGGCCCATTCTCTTTTTCTTAAAGAGTTAAAAGAAAGAAAAGAGGAGAAAAGCCTCCATGCGCACAAAGCCAAATGCGAGTGAACATTCCTGCCTTAACCAGAAGCAGAGAGCTGGGATTTGTGCGGGTTCAGGGAGCAGACAGAGGGCACCCGAAATCCCCACGGAGCCTGAAGAGACACCGCACCTACACTGAACGCACCATCAAAGTCGCCATCCCGTGCGAGTAAACGGTTAAAAAGTCCAAACGAGACTTAAAAATACGCCACGGGACAAAGTTTGCTGAGTCAGACTGGAGTGTTTTGGAAATTGTGGCATTCCTGGAGGAAAACAGAGCTCGGCCACGTTTTAGTGAGGAGGGGGGGGCAACAAAAATCCGGGGATGGAGCAAACACGATTATAGAGAAAGAAAAGGGGAAAAATTGCAAAAAGGCGCTCAAAAAGAATTCAGTTTCGCGTGCGTTTTGTTGTTTAGCGGCGTTAAACGAAGCTTTAAGTATTCATGCGCGTGTTCGCCACAGAGCTTTAAAGTTTAATTCCCCTTGGAGGCTCGGAACTCTGGAACTTTGTGTGCAGAAACTCACCGCTCTCCGGCAGACAGGACGCGGGGCCACGCTCCCAAAAGCGACACACACACAAAAAGCAAGAAAACAAAACCCGACGGGTAAAACAGACCTGCTGGACAAAAACTCCACAAAAAGACTTGAACTCACTTTAAAAAGAGATGAAATGCTCTAAATCGGGCTCTTTCCGGATGTGAGCACCCACCTCCTGCGATCCAATCTGCGCGTCTTTCTCCTGCGCTTAATTGCTCGACCAGGTTTTCCTAATTAGTGCGCGTCTCATCCGAGCAGCCTGCAGTGTGGAGCCGCGCAGCACCATGTGACCCCATGTGTCGGGGTCGCAAACAACAGGAGAAAAGACGACAGAGCTTTGATTCTCCAGATCTCCTGCTCCCCTCCTCCTCCTCTCCCTCCCGCACCTCCTCCACGTAACTCGGCCCCATTCAAGCAGAGGAGGCCCCTCCGCCTGAAACCTGAGCTGCACAATGTGGACTACCGTTTTGCCCTCACGACAAAGAACTATGGGAATCCTATTATACACGTTAGGAGGAGGAGGGGGGAATCAGGGAACACCTAAACTTCAGGTCTCCATAGGGATTTTATAGGAATTTCATAGGGGATAAAAAAAAAAGTACAATAAAGCTGTTATATGACACTTTATCCAAGCGCCTATAGGAATGTACTGGAATATCCAGTCCCACTGTGAGGCCACCTAATGAGGGCTCACACCCTTTGTTCAACTCATAATCCTGTTTATATTTAATATACAGGGCCAGATTCATGTGCTAAGGGGCCCAGGGGGCAAAGATCTGCTAAAGGTCCCCCACTCCACCCCAAAGCATTTACCTCAGGCTGGACATTCCACGGGCTGGAAGAGGACGAGGGAGATCTCAAAGAAAGAAAGCTTCTTCGATGACACAAGCCGATGTGTGTGTTCCGACCAGACTACGATGTCACCAGACCATCATCATCATCATCGTGTGACCGCAGCTTCAACTCATGGACGTTCACCAGCCAATAGGAGTAAGGCACGAAATGTCCTGAGGATGTTCACTCATTCATTCATCGCACAACTGGAACATTTTGGGGCGACGTGGGCGTCTGGGGATCCAGGCAAGGCCCCCCACTTCTCCCAGCTGGTGATCGGGTGCATTTATATTTATCCCCATCCAAAAGAGCTCCACTCCTGTTGTAAGAAACATTTACCATTTGTCTTTTCCTAAGGACCCCTCTGGCAGCCTCTCCAGGACCCCGTGACAGCGCCTGGACCACAGGTTTGGCATCCCCCCCGGTCTGACGGAGCGATGCGTGACTGCAGCTTTTAGACGAGGAGGCCCACCGTCCAAGAATTGAGTCGAGTCGTGTGTTCAGGAAAACAACAGATTTCTTGCTGTCATGCACAGAGCAGCTGTAGTCGTCCTGATTTACCAGAGGATTGTGGGAAGGCAGATCGGACCAGATGTGTGTGTGGCTGCATCCCAGCTCGCTCTCACACTAACTGTCCTCTGATCCCAGCATCAACACACTCATCTCTGCAGTGAAGAGTGGAATCATCCTACTCAGTCCAATTTAACTCTACGTGCTCATTAAGAATGGTCTATGAGAGAGAGAGAGAGAGAGAGAGAGAGAGAGAGAGGAACAGGAAGCTCAGTAACAAAGTCCAACTAAGGTGATCTATAACTAACAAGATCAGTTTCTTCGTTATTAAGTATAATAACGAAGAGTCTCTCAAAGGACAGCTATACCAAGTCCAGAGGTTTTCAGGATCAATGAATGAATCAAAGGGTTGCACATCAGGGATATCACACCATGTGATCATTGGACCGGGTTCACTGGAAGAAGTGGGGATTGAATAATCACTATGGGGAAGAGGCTACTATCATATCATCTACAATGTACAGGAGGAGGAGGAGGAGGAAAACAAGAAGAACCATGGGACGAGAGGAGTGGACTCGCCTGTGTGCCGGCCACAAACCAACACAAAGGAGGAGACAGGGTTGGGCTCATTGAGCGGGCTGAAGCGGGTGAGCCCCCCCTCCCCTGGTTCTGTGTGTAAACGGGCTCCTGTAGCTCCTCTGGGGGTTTGCGTTGGACTCCCGGGTGCAATTGAAGGTGAAGCCTGCAGGTTTTGGGAGCATGTGTGCGGCACATGTGTGCAGCACCGGAGCTTAGAGAAATATTTACTCTGTGAAATTGGTTAACGTCCCATTCACACAACCCCAGCCTGGAAACAGACGTGGCTCAAGCTATGGTACACTTACAGAGGAGCGACGGCGGAAAGAAAACTTAATCCGGGAATCAAATGTTCAGGGCGTCTTCTTCTTCTTCTTCTTCTTCTGCAGCTTTAACCGCCTCTGCCTTCAAACACAGCAGAACTAATAACATAAAGAGGAAATGGGACATTAAAGGAACAGAAGGAAAGGGAAAATAAAAATGGTAGAATTATCACCAGACTTCAGCAGAAACTTCAGCAAACTGTGAAATTAAACTCATTGGGTGACGGACAGATGAATAGAGCAGGGGGTCAAAGGTCACAGTAGGAATCTGTCAGTCTTCTTTTCACCAATTAGGGACAGAGCTTAAAGGAGAGATACATGCGTGTGCCTCTGCAGCACGTGTGGGGGAGGATTCTAGCTCAAAGCTCAAAATATGTAAAATCCTTAAAAGATGGATTTTGGTCATGAATACTGCATCTCTCTTATGAATGATAGAGAATTTCACTTGTTTTTACCAGACATTTGTTTTTTATTCATATAAAAATAAAAATACATTTTTTCCTTTAACCCATTATGAACACTTGTAAATAAATGACATCACCGGTGCAGAAGTGTCAGTAAATTAACTCAAACTGTGCCGACTGATCACTTAGTGAGGGAACATAATAACAACTAGATCACATTTTTAACTGACAAACATTTACCAATAACTTCAGTTAATGAAGAAAGTGATGAAGAACCAATAACACACAACTCACACACCCAGGCCGCCTGAAGATAAAAACCTAAAGAGATAAATTAACTTTTCTTCTTCCAGTTACATGTCTGTAGATTTGAAGGTCTGGTATTGTTTTCTACTCTCTCTCTCACACACACACACACACACACACACACACGGGTGCACACAAGCACACAATAAGCCGCAAAACTGTCATGGAAACAGGACTTTGCGACTCGGTGGTTTCGTAGGTATTTGCCATGTTCCCGGGTTGCGTGACGGATGTTTACGGAAACATGTTGTGTTCTGTGTGTGTGTGGGGACTGAAGAGGACACACACACACACACACACAAACACTCTCTCTCTCTCTCTCAAACGTCAGCAGCGTCTTGTGAGCTGGTGATGAGTTTGACTCCAAACATGGCCTCCCACTGTGTGGTGACCCAGGCCAGCAGAGCCTGGAGGAGCTCCTGGCTCCCCGAGCGCACACACCACGTCTTCTCCTGCTTTACCGTCTGCACCGCAAAACACAACACACACACACACCGACAATTAGCAGGTGGACAAGACCAATCAACCGATGAAATCATCAATATCTGAGCCGATGAGGATCCTGGCGCTCTGACCTCGTCGTAAAGCTTGATGTCCATCCTGCACGGGTCGGACGGCCACAGCTGCACCGAGCTCACGCAGCTGATGGGTTGGGTTTCCACCACGGCGACCCCGCCGCTGGACGGCCCTCCGCTTTCGTCTGTCGTCTCCGCCGCGCTCTTCCTCCACTGATGGTCCTCGTCCAGCAGGTAGAGAGTTTCCCGCGTGGCGAGCACGGTCACCGGCGTCCAAACGCCCTCTGACAGAAACACATGACCATCATCAAATTTAAATGACGGATGAACTCTGCTGCCCCTGTGGTTGCTGAAGGAACTGCATGCTGCCAATGTTTCACTTTGAATCCTTGAGCATGGGAGCAACAAATACTAACCTACACTTCAAATGAACACCAGATAAATGTGGCAGCCATCTCTTCCCTATTATCGCCTTCTGAGTTGTTGCAATACTTTTACATGCGTGTCAAAACACACACACACACACTCGTGTACCGGCGACTGAACAAGCAGCGCTGTCAGGTCTGAGTTGCAGCTCTGTGAGACGAGCTGCTTCATGTCAAAAGAGCAGAATGTCAGAGGCGCTCAGGGGCAGATCAAGGCACGCAGAAATTAGGGTCCTTGGAATTCCAGGACGTTCCAGCTGTGCGGCCCTGCGGCTACCTTGGCTTCACGTGTGCCTGCTGAAAGCCGAGGTGGGGAGGGAGCGAGGGAAGGAGGGAGGGAGCGAGGGAAGGAGGGAGCGAGGGAGCGAGGGAAGCAGGGAGCGAGGGAAGCAGGGAGCGAGGGAAGGAGGGAGCGAGGGAAGGAGGGAGCGAGGGAAGCAGGGAGCATGCATGTTGACCATCTGTTCCCCTGTCCAGTCAAAACAGAACAGCCCCTCCCAGGATGAGGTCATAGGTCAAACCTCCCCGCTTTGTTTTCCTCGATAAACCCAAAACTATCCAGGTGAATTTTTTAAACCTTTGCCATGTCTTAACATACAAGAAAAACTATCACCACTATGCATACTGAGTGACAACAGCCTGACAACAGTTACTGCCTCCCTCTGAACTGCGTCAGAGCCTGAGCGGGCAAAACATTAAGAGACAGACAATAACCTGTAACATGTTCACGGGCGAGTCCAACCAGGTGTGTAGGCCGTGAAGTCGTGTGTGTGTGTGTGTGTGTGTGTGTGTTACACGTTGCCATAAACATGAAGTGACTAATCGGTGGTTAAGCCGTGGGTTTGGCTGGCAGGACACATCGGTGTAGGCGTATAAGTAGAGTTTGGATTCTTTGGCGATGATGAACACAGACTTCCAAGCTTTATACGACGAAGACGGGGCGATGAAGAAACAGGTAACAAAGTGTAGTGTGCTTTTTTTCCAGGATGGGCGTTGACGTCTCCTCACCTTGCAGGAGCAGCGCCAGCAGGTAGAAGAACTGCAGCTGGCCGTCCTCCACGTCTGCCTGCATGTCCTCGCACACCAGGGGCCTGACCAGATCACAATCAACATCATATCAACACACACACACACACACACACACACACACACACAGTGAGAGCTGCCAGGGTCTGGAGCAGATAGGAGAGGGTGCTGTGGTATGTGGCGGGGCAGGTGCTGAGCTGCTGAGATGTTCCTCACATGGAAACACTTCCATCACACACGGGGTGAATTTCACAGCTATGCTCAAGCAAAGGGGATAATTGACATAATAACAGCTGACAGAGTTTGGGGATTGTGCAAACAGTGGAAGTGCATTCTGGGAGTGCGGTTTCCTGTAAAAGGTTTTTTTTATTTTTCCCCGTTGCAGAGGAGGATAAATGAGCGGGCTGGTTAGAAGCCTGGATGCTGTAAACTCTTCATCTACTTTGTGTTCAGGAAACTAGTTTGTTCCAGCGTGTTTGCCATCGTGTCTGATCGCCACGGTCACCAGACAGTGTGTGGTTTGTTCTCAGGATGGATTTAAGCAGCGCCGCTATCTTGCGTTCTTATCTGACGTACATGAAGAAGAGCCAAAGTCATTCAAACACAAAATGATTCCACTTCTTAACTCAATTTAAGGAAATTCTTTGTTCTTACCTGTGGGAAAGAAGAAACCAGGGACTTTTTCATTTTCTAAAAATATGTCTGATTCGTTAAAGAGAAGCTAGATGAATTAAAATCTCCCGTAAATTACTTCTAGAATAAAATAAATAAGTACATTCTTCTCAGACGAACCCAATTTAAAAAGAGAATCAATGTTTCTTTCCAGCAAAATCAA